>NC_050068.2:89881247-90184059 GCF_009764565.3 Dermochelys coriacea | reverse complement strand
GCATGTGGGGTGTGTGTTTGGAGAAGGTTGCTATTAAAAATGAATTGGGCATTTCAAAATTCCAAGTGTTTTAAAAGCTGGATAACACCAGGTCTGCTTGAAAGGATGATGTGCAACTCCTAGTGAGTTAAACGTCTGCTGTATTTTTAAAAGGTAAGGTCACACTGGAAACTGTTCTGTTTCTATTCATATGTGCTACATTTCAGTGTTTCGTTGGATTTTTGTTTTCATGACCAGCCCCATAAATATACATAAAATGGCTGTCAGTTCGGTTTCACGGTTCTAATTTAAAGGAAAAGAAGCACCATTTTAGGAGGTTTCCCATCTCAGCCCTATTACCCCCCCCCCCCCCCCCGCTTTCTTCCTTTCAGAACCTCTTCAGCGAACAGCGCACTGTTAAGGTCTTTCCCCACTTTTACAGACACAAGTTGCTACCGTGATTATTTTTAACCATTGCTGGAAATGCCAATGTAGGAAATCCAAAGAAAAACGTGAGATACGTACATTAATTCAACACAAAGAATCCTGTTGGATCCCCCAAATCACCTCTTTCCTAAAACGGTTAATGTCTGTATATATATATGCATATTTTAAAACAAAACAAAACAAAAAACACACAACTTTTGTGATGGACTTCTCAGGCAATGCAATGAAATACATCCACCGTGTAACTGAATGCACTTACTAGCTCTCTTTAGTAATGTATTCATGTTTTGCATCTTCACTCACATAAGTAATCTCACTCGGATGATGTTTATAAACACACGTACAGCGAGCGCGAGAGAGAATTAAAGGGGACGTTTGAGCCACTCACCCAAAATTTGTGAAAAAAATATATAAATCGTGAAGATCATCTTCGCAGGCTCAGCCATACCTGGCATACTGTTTATTCCCAATGTTTTGTAAAACTAGCCTAATAGAAGCGGAGAGATCTAACTAGGTCTCCTGGAAATATATAATCGCCAACACTCCAAGCATTGGAGATGCTGATTATAAGCAACGATGGCTGTCAGTGCTCTTCATCCTTTAGGGGAGAAGACACCCGAGCTGATTGAAAGCCAACCGGGGGAAAAAAATCCTACCATGGACCTACGTCAGTGGTTTAATACCCGCATTTCATCTAGCCGGAAACAAATCCGATTTTCTTTCTCTCTTGCAGTCTGTCTCCTTGCAGCTTTCTCCTACTTTTGCTTGTCTAAAAATAATAAGAGCCAGAGTATGCGCATTTGTGTGTGTTTGGGAGTGTGTGTGGGGGAGACTAATAAGTCATTGAGACTGCATTTTCTACGGTCAACCTTCTCAGAGCGTCACTCCTCACGGCAACACTCACTTGGACAAACGCACCCTAAAAATAAGTCTCATTAATGCAAGACATCTCTTTTTCAACGAGTTCAACGCTGCAAACCTAGCACTGTCAGCATAGGGAGGGAAGCAGCAGGGAATCGGACGTCTTGACGAATACAAAAGATATATACAATTTCGACGAAACATCTACCGGATCGAAATTACTGAAGACAAACGGCTTCACTGCATCAAAGCAAAAATCTTTCTAGTTACAGCATTTACCTTGCAAATTCTTTCTCAGCCCGATCAGATCTATTCATCCATTAACCGTCTGATCTTCAAACCAAACCCAAAAAAGAAATTAAGCCACTGCGAAACGTGCCCGGGCAGTACAGTATCAAACTCCCAGCGATTTGCAACTTTAATTCAGCTATGGTTAGTAAAGGAGATAAATGCAGTTTCCCCTCCCCCCTTCAAGAAAACAACTGGGGTGGAGATAAAGAAAATAAAGTGAACAGTGTGCTATGCAAGGCTGCCATCCTGCCTGAGAAGCCGGTCTGTGATGGCTGGGCGCCGCTCCCTTGCCAGATCTCGGTGGAGGATCGCAGTTTGCGGGGGGTATATTGCTTTTCCCCAAAGAGTTCAAACCCGAGCTCACCGCACTACCCGGCCGGCTCCAGGCAGCTTTCAGTACCGCCGACAGCAGCCGCCGCCGGACACCGCCACCTAACTGAGCAGCACCCGGAGCTGGGAGAAATCCTGTTCCAAAGGGGGGAAGGGGAGGAATTGCGGAGGGGGGGGGGGGGGCGATTGGGAAGCCACGAAAAGACACAGACGGGAAGGGGGGGGGGGGGCTCGACCCCGATACTTACTGAGCCTGAAATCTCCAGGGCCCAAGCGTGGTTGCAAGCCACACAGACGCCTGTTTGGGGTGTGCGCTGCGTGCGAGCCGCCCGGGCGAAGGCGAGCGGCGGCGGGGCTCGCAGACGGGAAGGCTGGAGAAGGAACGCACGCACACGGCGCCCCCCGCCCAGCCTGCGCCGAGCCCCCGCGGCACACACACATCGAGCGCGGCGGCGGCGGCGCTGCCAGGGGCTGGCTCCCGAAGCTGCTCTCAGCGCTCTGCCCGCGACCGGAGTGTGTGTGTGTGTGTGTGTGTGGGGCGGGAGGGGCGAACAAGAGCGAGGGACGGGGGGCGGGGAACGGAGGAGAGAGGCGGGCAAGCGGAGGGTCCGGAGAGCGGAGCGAGGAGAGGGGAGAAGGGGACTCAGGAAGGAGGGCGAGGGGCGCACAAAGAGGGAGGGCAGGAGGAAGACGGGGAGGGGGAGGATGCCTCTGCACCGGGGGCTAACGGAGGGACGAAGAGGCTGCTCCCTCTCCGCCTCTGCGTGCGGGGCTGCCCGCACGGACTCACATGCCGATACAAGAAGCCGCCGCGCCGCGCCGCGCCGCGCCTGCCCCCGGCGCGCACTCCCCGCGCTCCCGCTTCCCACCGAGAGGCACAACTTTCTCCCCGCTCCGCCGCAGCTTCCCGCTCAGCCCGCCCAGCCGAGACCCAGCCTCCTGATTTGCTCCCGCGCCTCACCCCATCGTCCGCCGGGCCGGTCCCCCCGCCCCCGCCGGCGGAGACCCAGACTGGCAGGGGATGGTGCGCGGCGCCGCGCGCCCGGGCTTAATCTTCCCCTTCTTCTGCTGCTGCTGGCGGCGCGCGCCGACCATGGTAGCGTGCAGCGGGGGAGAGCGGGGAGCCCGCCCCCCCCCCCCCCCCCGCGGCTGCCTCTCGCAGAGCCTCCGCCGCCGAGCGGGCTCCGCCGGCGGCAGCTGCTTGTCCCGCTTGGTTTCGGGCCCCCTCCGCGGCCTCCGCTTCTCTGGAAGGCAGCGAGGGAGTTGGGGCAGCGGACGGGGCCGCGGGGGAACCCGAGCAGCTTGGGCTAGGCACCGTCCTTAAGAGGAGGAGGCTTCCCCCCCGCGCCCTCCGGCCCCCCAGCGGAAGGCGGGCGGGAGGGGGGGAGGGGGCGGCACGCGCGCGCTGACCTGCCGCAGGGAGCGGCCGTGTCTGTCTCGGGCGCGAGGCGCTGGGTGAGCGCGCGGGATTCTGCCCGCTAAGCCAGTTCAATGGCAGGAGGCACGGGGCCGGGGCTCAGCCACTTGCTCGCTGCGGAGCTGCCGGTTTAGCAAAGCTGCGGCAGACGCGGTGGAGCTGGGGGAAGACGGAGCAGTGAGGCCCCGTGGCCAATAGATGGCAGTGCAGGGCGGCAGATTGGCTTCCTCCGAGAATGCCGCGGAAGAAGCCAAAGCCGCTTCTAAATATGATTTCTGTGCGTGGGAATCAGCCTGGCAGTATACGGCCTGAACGTAGCACAAGCGTAAGACTTTGCAGCCAGCCCCAGAACTGAAGGAGGAAAGGAAATAATATGCCAGCGATTGAACGATCGGTAATTTGAAGAGACAAACTACGCACCGTTTTGCTGATGGTTAGTCTCTGTGGTGCCACAAGTACTCCTTTTCTTTTCCCTTTATTGCCAGTTGGGAGAATTGCAGTTCACGTGCAATCTCGTTTTAAATAAATAAAAAGAAGCTCCTTCACTTTGCTTTCAAGCTATCATAGTGGATCATGTTTAAGTTTAGCTTGCAGTGCACTTGGAGTTTTGAATGATCTCAAAACAAAAGAAAATATATGTGCATATATGCATATATATTTAAACTATGCAAGTGCACCACCAGTGTGTAATACATAAAACATGTATACAATGTACAACTATACTCAGAATATAAACTGGAAACCCCATGAGATTGAAGGCAAATTAGACAAATTAGAGGATTGGGCCAAAAGAAATCTGATGAGGTTCAACAAGGATAAGTGCAGAGTCCTCCACTTAGGATGGAAGAATCCCATGCACTGCTACAGACTAGGGACCGAATGGCTAGGCAGCAGTTCTGCAGAAAAGGACCTAAGGGTTACAGTGGATGAGAAGCTGGATATGAGTCAACAGTGCACCCTTATTGCCAAGAAGACTAACGACATTTTGGACTGTATAAGTAGGGGCTTTGCCAGCAGATCGAGGGACGTGATCATTAACCTCTATTCGGCATTGGTGAGGCCTCATCTGAAGTAGTGTGTCCAGTTTGGGGCCCCCCACACACAAAGGATGGGGAAAAATTGGAAAGAGTCCAGCGGAGGACAACAAAAATTATTAGGGGGCTGGAGCACATGACTTATGAGAGACTGAGGGAACTGGGTTTAGTCTACAGAAGAGAAAAATGAGGGGGGATTTGATAGCTGCTTTCAACTACCTGAAAGGGGGTTCCAAAGAGATGGATCTAGACTGTTCTCAGTGGTACCAGATGATAGAACAAGGAGTAATGGTCTCAATTTGCAGTGGGGGAGGTATAGTTGGATGTTAGGAAAAACTTTTTCACTAGGAGGGTAGTGAAGCACTGTAATGGGTTACCTAGGGAGGTGGTGGAATCTCCTTCCTTAGAGGTTTTCAAATTCAGGCTTGAGAAAGCCCTGGCTGGGATGATTTAGTTGGGGATTGGTCCTGCTTTGAGCAGGGGGTTGGACTAGATGACCTCCTGAGGTCCCTTCCAACCCTGATATTCTATGAGTCTATGATGATTCTAGGAATTCCATCTTTCAGTGAAAAACCAAATTCACATGAAATTCCAGCTTTAAGTGTAAAACTAATGCAACCTTAACTCAGAAATCAAGACTAATGATCTATAAACTTATCATGCACCTTAAACTGTCCCACTTGCTCTCTGCCCAATGGTGGTATATCATCCCCTGGGATTTGTTTTAACATTTCAACCCCTTGAAAAGTTTCTGAGCCCTGGTCTACACCGAGCGGTGGGGTGGGGGGAGGATTGATCTAAGTTATTCAACTTCAGCTACATGAATAACGTAGCTGAAGTCGATGTACTTAGATCGACTTACCATGGTGTCTTCACCGTGGTGAGTCGACTGCTGCTGCTCCCCCATTGACTCTGCCTGCACCTCTCGCGGTGCTGGAGTACAGGAGTCAGTAGGAGAGTGCTCGGGTCGATTTATTGCATCTAGACTAGATGTGATAAATCGATCCCTGCTGGATCGATCGCTGCCCACTGATAAAAGAAATATCTTTTAAACATCAGCCTAGCCCATAGATGTATCCTCTTCTTTCCAGATGTGGAATTTTTTACCAGTAAATTGTCTTGCCTAAAGCCCAGAATGAACAAGATCTGATCCTAGACTCTGGTTAGCTTTCTCTGCATAAAACAGGTTTGTTCCATTCGATATTGAAATCTAACATTTCCTGTGACCTTGTAGGGCTAGAAACAGAAGAAATATAGTTTTGGAAAGAATCTCAGCTTCTCAGTGGGACCAAGTACTTGTTTTTTGGGGCCAAATGAGATCAAAGATTACAATCATGACATTTCTAGGTATAGACAATTTACAAGTGTTTATAACTCCCTATGTACTCTGTACAGTGAGACATATGGTCTAATCCAAAGGCTACTGAAGTCAATGGAAGTCTTTGAATTACTTTGGTCGGCTTTTCGATCTATGAAACCTTCATAGATGGAGGGATTAAAAAAAATTCTCTAAAATATTCCTAACATTGCATGTAGTATTTAGAGAGTACATGATGGCATCGAGAGGTATACATATTTTATTGACAGTAATTTGGAAGGGCCTACATTCCTTTCTTGTGACTTCACCATTTCTGAGGAATGTTGTGATTCCAAAGTCATGCTGGTACATTTTTTATACTGTACCATATTATCATTCATTGTATGTGTATCCCTCTCATAAACACATATACATATTTTCCATATGAGAGGAAAATGTTGTGAATTACCTCAGAAGCTAGACACTACAGAGGTTAAATCTGTCAAGCAAATTTTTTTGAAGAAGTCAACATTCCATAAAACTAAAACTGTGCTTACAAAAAATAATGTTCAAATGAAATGAGTACAGTAAAAGTACAACAGTTTAACTATTCTGGTTCTGTGCTACTGAGAGTATTTGAAGCAACTACAGTGAATGGAAACCCTTCCTCACAATTTTTTCTGAAAACTTACTTTTCAATATGTTAGATTGCTGGATTATTTTAGCAGAACAAATGTGTTTGAAATTATTATTAATGTAGAGAGATAGCATCTGAGTATTCTATTCATTACTACCTCATTTTGATTAAAACTCCATTTTGAATGAAGCACTTTTATTTGAATTCAGTAAGATTTTTTGTAGTATTTATCATAATTTGCATGACCAGCAATATAAGCTTCAGCTTTGCAGTCCTTAGTCAGGTGAAACTCTCACCAACTTAATGAGGACTATGCTGACTGTGGTGATTCATTATGTTGATACATTGTGTGTGAATTTCTAAACTGAAGCTGGGAATATAAATCGCTAGAGTGAGAACACTAAAAGTTTGGCTAACTTTATAAACAGAAAAGGGAAATCAGTTTCAGAATTGTGTTAGTTTTTCTTTAATTTAGAGTTGTTTTTCCCCTTTATTTTAAACATTTGGGTAAATCGAGAGTTCATAAAAATAAAGGACAAATATCCCTGCTTACAGGACCTATCATAGGCCCGATACTATTCCCACTGGCATTAATTGAATACTATATGTTAATTTCAAAAGGAGCAGGTTTGGGTGCAGTGCAAGGCAAATACTATATAAACTTCCCTAAAAAGCTCTGCCATTATGTCTCCGTCCTGACCTTTCATCTTTCTGTGTCTCCTGTTATATTGGTCATTATCCTACACTTTCAGAAAATGTCAAGCATGTAGGTCAAAAATTTCAAAGTTGTGTGCCTAACATTACATACCTAAATCTATCTATAGGCACTGCCATAAAAGTCGCCTCGTTTTTTGTGTCACTGAGCGTCCACAGCTCCCACTGACTTCAGTACCTTTCGTTGGTCCTTTTCATCACTGTAAATCAAGCCACTTTTATTTAGAATGTAGGCGCTTAACTTCAGATGCCAGCATTTTGGGGAAAATGGCCTTAATTTGAATAGAATTATAGAATTCTATAGAATAGAATATAGAATATAGAATAATGTGATCACTTTTGGAAACATTAGTCAAGCTAATACGTCTGTATATATAGTAACTTCTTTCAAAATAAATGTAATAAGAATTTGAATAATTATAAACATATACTTACAAAATAAGGAAATAATGTGGTAACTTAAAACAATTATATGCAAACATTTACCTAAATACTGTAGATAACAGTGATTTTCAATGAATAGTTCTGTCTTTTAGATAAATGAAATATGTAAACTATCTTTAGATAATAAACATATTAAAATCAAAATATGATTTAATACTTCGGTTTGTAATAGCCCGTATAACTGTGTAATGTTGTACTAACAGAAAGAGAATAATGTTTGGCTTAAATTTGTTGGGAGGATCATGGTGTTAAAAAAACCCTACAACAAACCAAATGTCTTAGAATGAATGCAAATTTTGGGTTCCACATACACAATGAGACATTCTGGGTGTCATTCTACTGGTGTCTTCTCCACTTCTCCTGAATGGGAACTTATCATCAATGACTGCCACTAGGTATCCCAATATGCACCTATGCAAGGAACCGCTTAACAATGAAAAGAAAAAAACCTAAGCGGGAGGGACATCATATTACAACAATAAGCAAAACCCTGGCTTACAATCTTTACAGTTCTATTTGACTCTGACTCTAGAACAATGTTAAACAAAAAGATGTATTAATAAATTCAGTGACCATTACAGCCACTGGATTTCATAACAGATTTTTCCAGTTAGGTACTAATGAAGTGCTTCCGCTATTACATAACTATACATTTCAAAAGCAGGAGAAAATGAAAACTACTAGAAAAGTTATACCTGAATAATTTTTTTCTTAATGTCATTTATAATGAATTACCATATATTTTGTACAGGTTGGCATAAAAAACATTGTTTCCTAGACACTGAAATCTTTTAATTCAATGTTTACATGTAACAAATACAAAGGAATTTGTGTGTGTTATGGGTATCTATCTCCATTATGTCAGGAAAGATAGGATATCACAAGAATTTCATACCCAAGGCATTGTGCAGACTTCAGTGAAATATACAGTCTTTTGACACTTCCATGCTTGTACTAACAGCCAGGTAGGATTGGAAATATTTTGGTTATACTCTAATTCTACTCATACTCAAGATGTTACATAGTGCTATATAAATAATGTGCTCTCAGAGCAGCTAACCTATAGCTAACACAACAGCCATTATATCCTTAGTAGTTGCTCATATGCATTGGGTTATGACATTTTCTTTTTTGAGAGATGATATAATGACATGACCATTAGCGTTTCTTCTACTCTGTTGTAATAAGTGGTCAAGGAATTTCCTGTTTGGACAGCCCCTTCAGACTTAAGTTTTTACTTCAAAAAATTAGTTCGTAGCCCTTATGACTGCAAAGCATACCTTCCAAATGTGAACCAACGCAGAGCTGTCTTCCTGAGTCTGCAGCCAGCCAACCTAAAATTATAATACATGTCTGTGGATTTTGGCTCTAATAATAATTTAGACATTTGATAATTTTCGTATCAACACTATTAAATATTTCTGTGCTGATCACTTTATCAGACACAATCATATATTTGGGGATTATGTGCAGAGTTTTATATTTTGGTTCCATAGACTGACCTCTAGAATTATTGCATCACAGTGACTGTGCTGGGTTTGAATCCAACTCCTGGAGAAAAAAAATTGAACCCATGGATTTCCAACCAAGATATTACTAAGTAAGACTCACTTATAATTCAGACAGTTGAGGCCCAGATTCTGATACCCTTATGCATGTTGAATTTTGCTCACTCCACAGGCACATGTTGAAGTAAATGTGACCATTTGCAAAGTAAAGTGCCTTTCAGATTAAGCAAGGGTGTCAGAATTTGGCCCTGAGAAAGGAATCATTATTATTCCAATTTTAGCTGGGAAACTGGAACATAATTACATTAAATGAACTGGACAATGTCACACAAGAAGTTTTTAATCAAGTGAGGAACTTAATCCACTTCTCAAGAGTCTCACTCCAGTAGTGTAACCACAAAACCAAACCAACTCTCAGCATTTCTTCAACAAAAGTATGATATTCCCTTCTGACATACTTCGTCTCAGCATTTCCCCCCCAAATGTAAATATCTCAATGAAGCTGTCAGCAATGTGGAAAATTCATAAATATTATATCTACACCTAACTTATGGACTCTATCCTGCCTAAAATTGCCAGTGGACTTCCAGAGCCTATGTAAGCTCTATTAGTCTCAAGTTCTGTAAACACAGCAGTCACACTCTGTTACAAAATTATTCTTCTCGATAAAATGCAGCTATGCAATGCTAAGTTACATTAACTCCCCATTCCTCAGAACTTGCACAACTGCCTGATGCAGAGTGGAATATTTTTTTTTCTCTTTAAACACTAAGGTGACTATTCCTGTAAACAAAGAAGCACAGTGTGCAGCCAGCGCACAAGGATTTCTTGGGCTTGCATTCCCTATAAGTCCACATGCATTTTACCTAGAAGAGCTCTATCAGACAACACCACACACTCTGTATTTAAATGGAAGTTGTCACTTCCAATTTAAACCATTATTTTCACCGCACAGGAATGCAGATAAAAATGTAATCCCTTATTTTTTTACTGGTACTGTGAGCAGCAAATATTAAAATGCATTTTTGAAGTTTTCACACTGTTCATATAATAACTCAAGAGCAGTTTCATTTTTACATCAATATTTGGAAGCAGTTAGCAATTCATATTCATTAAGGGCCAGATTCTGCCATCTTTATGCAGATTGAGTGAAACCTTACTGTGCGAGTACTCAGTGAGACTCACAAAATAATGCACTACACAGCATATGTAAATATAACCTATTCTATCTCTAAATGGATTACTAAAGGCCAGATTCTGATATGCTTATGTTGAATAGAACCTACAGTGTTATTGACCTCAGTGGGACTACTTGTGTAGAAAGGTGCCACTCAGTGTGATTCAAGGTATAAACATCTGTCCCCATATTAGCAAAAAGTATGTTTTAAAATAGCTAAGACAATAATAAAGGAGCTTCAGCTTGAATTGTTTAAACAAGTCTCATCTGTCTGGATGCTGGCAAATGGCTGCCGATGTGCCTTTAAAAAACTAATTTTATTTTGTACAGATATACTTTTAAAATTTAAATTTTGTATTGTCCTGCATGTCTATTGAAAAATGTGTTCCTACAACAACTGATATGGATGTGTATACAGTCATACACCATTGAAGATTGCCACTGGGTTCAGTGGCGTAGAATCAGGCCCATGAAATCATTCTTTAAAAATCTGGTATCCTGTGACCAACTGGCTTGGTCCAAATGTTGCATAGATTTTATAACGGGAAAATATTTTTTTTTAGTTTCTTCAACTGAACAGAACGCAAATTTCCTTAGCAAAGACACTGATAGCAGCACATCATGTTCAATAAGCAGAGTTTTCTGCTGAGTCTCTCTTTACATTTTACATTTTTATATGAAAAAGATAAATGTAATTTTCTCCCAGTTTTCAGGGATAGTCTTTATAAACTCTGCCTTTTTTAAAATGCAGTTGGCACATGCCTCCATACAGTTGACCTTCACATCAGCCATGATTAGCCATGACAGACTTCATTGTTACAGTAAAAGGCACAGCAACAAAAAACATACAAGTACACTGTAACAATATGGCCAATGAAATGTACAAATATGACTTGATATTCAGAATAACCACAACTGCCACATGATTTATTGATTATGACTGGCTGTCAGCTACTCTATAATATAATTTGCTATACACTAATACTCAAATTGAGATAGCTTATATAATTTATTTTCTATTTTGGTCACAAATAGAAACTTTCTTTATATTCCTAGCTACAGGAATCTGATGACACACTTCTAAATAACTTCTGATCTTCCTAAAGACCAAAGAAGCAGAACCTCTAGCTATGCACCATTCCAGGATCCCCATAGTTGTGCTCACAAAATATTCTTTTAGTTCTATGCATCAGCTGATAAAACATAACATGTATTACTACATATAGTACAACAATATAATCCATACTGTGTGTAATATTATTCATTATAAAAAAACCCAACCTTTAATCACCCATTTGTGAGTCCTTCCATTAACTGAATCATTAACCAACAATCACTTGTGTGTTGTATGTATTATAAATGGGACATTTTTTCTCCCTCCATTTATTTTGTTCTGTCTGATCTTTATTAACTTGCAACCAGAGTTGTATTACATTATTTCTTTGTTTACATTTAATCTAAATATTTCCAGATTTGAGAATTCATTGTATTAATCTTTATTTTTAAAATTATTTTATCTTGGTTTTATCCTAGGGCCTTCCTTGGTCCAGATTCTGATACTATATTGACTACTGGTATCCTCCAGGCAGCCTCAATGAGACTATTCATGGTGAGATTGAGGGCTGTTTTAAACTATTGGTTAAATCGATGTAACTTACGTCACTCAGGGGTGTGAAAAAGACACCCCCTATGCGAAGTAAGTTACATAAACTTAAGTGCTTTCCACACCAAGGTATGATGGTGGGAAACCCTCTCCCACTGACATAGCTTCCACCTCTCGCAGAGGTGGAGTAATTATGCCTATAGGAGAGCACACTCCCATTGGCCTAGCGGGTCTTCACCAGATGCGATACAGCAGCACAGTAATGTAGCATGGTAGTGTAGACTTGCCCTAAGTGTAATAGGATTTAGCTGTTTCTTCACCCTTTTTTCATGGTGTTTTTTTCCAGTGAAAACTCATATTTTCACTCTCTCAAAGAATCATTCATAATGGTGAAAAGAAAAGGAGTACTTGTGGCACCTTAGAGACTAACAAATTTATTAGAGCATAAGCTTTCGTGAGCTACAGCTCACTAGCTCACGAAAACTTATGCTCTAATAAATTTGTTAGTCTCTAAGGTGCCACAAGTACTCCTTTTCTTTTTGCGAATACAGACTAACACGGCTGCTACTCTGAAACCATTCATAATGGTGGAATTCAAGCCAATGTGTAAGGCTGCATACCACTTGGGGCTTAAGCGATACAAAAGGCAGTTTGTGGACCATCCAGAGGGGGGTAAATTTCCCCTTTTCAGTTCTCTCATGCAAAATTGTTTATCTAAGAGGCCTTATGCCTCAAGTGACATTTGTGGAAAGTCATATTAAGCAGGAGCAGATTTTCAAACACTTTCAAGACAAGGAAAACATTTTTTCTATTTTTTTCCTGACATTCTTTTTTTGTGGTTGTGTAGGCATAAAGTTCATGTCACTAAAATATATTCACAAGAAAGAATTTCTGTAGTTATTACACGCCTCCACTTCATTTCAGCATTTACTCCCTTACAAAAGTAATTTACTGCCTTGTATACTCCCATGGATAGCCTACGTTAAATATTTCTTACTGAGGATTCTGTTCAATTAAAACTATTTCTTGGTATACACAGTGTGGATGCTTCAGAAAATGGTTGTGCATGCACCAGACAAGTGCAGCAAGTAATCAACAAGCCCTGAGAAACTGGATTTTTGTTTGTAATTGTTTACTATCATTTTATTATAGATACATTTCATTAAAAGATAGGAAAGCTAAGAATAAGTTACACAAATATTGAGTCAACTCAGTTATTTCAGAGATACAACATAAATCCTGCTTCTAGCTGGTAGATTGAGAATATAATCCTTTTCATCCATTTCACATGCAAACTTTCATTGACTGCTATTCACAAATACTTATTTTAGTTATGATAATCAGTTATTATTATCATGATAATTTTGCAGATGTCTTTCCATTTCTTGGGCCTGTCCCCGTATTGCTGGCATGCCTTTGAAGTTAATAATTGTTTGTAGTGCTCAAACAAACAAATAACAGAACTACTTTTCCAGAAATGTTAGGTAGTTCTTATTAGTTAATAGAATAAGAGTTGAATAAGGCTATAGTGCCTATCACAGTGGAGCAGCAATCTTGGTATATTATAATAATAATAACAACAAAATCTTGTGACTTTACAGACAACTGAGACTTAATTCTTGTAGCTACCATTATCATTAAAACTCTTTCATTTTTCTCTAAATAAACAGCTCATGGTTACCTTTATGCAGCCTGATCCTGCTCTCTTTGAAATCATGACAAAATCCTCATACACGTCAATAGGAGCAGATTGTGCTAGTAGTATTCTCTCTCTCTCTTTCTCCTTCTACCCACACATACATAAGTCATTCATTTTTATGTGGAGAAAAAAACATCACAGTGGGCCAGATTCTGATCTCAGTTACAGCCTGGTAAATCTGAATTAATTGATTTTAAAGCTGTTACTTGGATTTATATGGAAGCAAGGGCAATCAGAATGTTGTTCAGAGTAAGTCATTATAAGCTCTCAAGTGGTCATTCATTTTAGAACATAGTCTCTGTTTCAAAGCCAGTTCACTGAGTCTAAGATTCCAAAGCATAATCAGGGGCCCTTAAAATCAATGGCACTTCTGGACTCTATTCTGCAACATGAAATAACGTGAAATTCATCAATTCTGTGACTGAATTTTGTGAGGAGGTTTGTACATTACTTTGGTTACGTGAAACCAGCATAATTACCCATACAATATAAAGAAATAACTATTTTACTGAAATAAAAAACAAAGTAGAATATTAATAATAAATTACAAAATTAAAAACGAGTGGGATTCATTGTTAAATGCAAGTGATTTATGCAAAATAGCCAGATACTTTTGTCAGGAACATTTCTACACAGGAACACTAACTTTCGGATATTGTTATCTGCATCATGACACAGCCTCACAGTAAGGTGAGATATAGTGCTGAACCACCTCTCAGGGAGCCCCAAGAGGCATGCTACTATAGGGTAGCTCTCAGATGCATACACTCTGCATAGCCACTGCCACTTTATTACCCTCCTGCGCAGTGCATGGGAGGGAATATCACTTTGTGTGTTTTGTGATGCCATGAAACCCCTGGGGAGAAGTGAGGGAACAATCGCTGCTTTCCACAGAGAATAGGAGCTGCAATTCTGCTTTGTCCATATGTGGGCTGTGCAATGATAGGGAAAACTGCTTGCACTCTTCCATACCACAATACACCCATGAAAGAATAAGACAGAATCTGGTTCTCAATGACTACAACAATTATATTCAGCTTCAGTTGAGTTTTTCACACTGCACGCACTCTATGAAAGCATGTACAGTTAATCTGGGAATTTTGATACTTTCATATTTCCAGAATAAATTCAGGCTACTTGACTTATGAATATATTTGAATACAGTGGAGAGTTGGAGGGCTCTGATGCAACCACACCTAGAATATTGCAGTCAGTCCTAGACTACGTTATGAGGTGGACAAGCTCTAAGGAATTGAGAAAAAAGAACAAAACTGATCAAATCTAGAGGAATTCATTAATATGAAAAAAATAAGAGTACTAAATATGAACAGCTTGGCTAACTGATGACTAAGTGACAGGAACATAACTGTCTCCAATACATTAAGTGTCATAACACCAAGAGGAGGGGGGGATTACTTAACGTGGTACAATAAATCCCTTAGAAGTTACTAGGTTTTTAAAAAGGGAACTAGGGTAAAATCAAGAAAGTAAAAAGCTAGGACGAGAAACATAGCTTGTAAAATTTTACCCTTTTCCCAACAAAAGGAAGTGGCCTTAACCCAATCAATTGAGGCTTTTTAACAAAGACTTGGCAAAGTGCTATGAGATATATTGTGTCGGGAACAAGTATTTGCAGGCAGGAAAATATCAGAAATCAGTTTTCTGTTTCTAACTTCTTTGATTCTATGATACAGTTGGATGTGATTTGTCTGACAATGTGCCTGGGTTCCTGAAACCTCAGCAAAACCTCAAATTAACTCAGTTGGCACATCATTTCACTGTTCACCTACATTTCTTAGACACTCAAAATGCCCACTGAAATCACAGAGTTTTGGGTGTACAAGGATTGCAGAGTCAGACCAACACAGCCATGTGTGGAAAAAAGAAACATAACACTATGGAAGAATTCAGAACTCTGCCCACTTTCAGATATGTCTACCTTGTCTGTCTCCTAACATAAACTCGGAGCACTTTGCAGCCACACTAGAGAATGTTTTTTGGAGCTTTTCCAGAATCTCAGCTTTGAGTCAAAGAGAGGGGACTAAATTCACAAAGAATCATTCACAACTGTCAGAAGTTAGCTGTCTGTAGAACTCAAAGTACAGCTGCAGGGTTGTTGTTGTTGTTGTTGTTGTTTTTACCAGAAGAGTGATAATTTTTGTGGCAAGCTGAACCTGTTCCCTACTGCTGGGATTTCTGCAGATTTGTCAGAAAAGATTTCCAGCTCCCCAGTCCTTGAGCTCTTTTTTTCCCCTCTAGACCTAGCATGCTACATATCAGGCCTTAAAGATCATAAAATTATTATGGTTAGATGTTTGAAGAAGTTTCCAAAATCATTAAATCGTTAATTACAGTTTTGCACTTTTTCTTTCTTTCTTTCACATGTGTGGCTTATGATGCTAATGCACAAGGGATTGGGCTACAATGTATGGGATAATCATGGGATACATTAAGGTGAATGGTGGGAGGGCCCCTTCCTCAACTCTGCTAAGATCAGAGGGATAATTCCCTTGTCTCCTTGCTTGGGTAGGCTGCACTCCCTCACACATTCCCCTTCTTTATTGTCTGATGCACTGAAATATCCCCATTCTGTTTAGAGAAAATATTTTTTTCCTGTACAATACATGGAAGAAACAAAATAAATCTTTGTGTAGTGTAAAGGTTTTACTTTCGTTCACTAGATATGACTGTCAAAACTCCCTTGTAGCTTCACTACTCAGAAACAACTCAGTCACCCAAACTCAGGTCATTCAATCTTTGTGTCACAACACATCATCATGTATTCTCTCTCTTTCTCTGACCATATCATTAATAATTTTGTAAAATTAGAATCTAATTTAGAAGATAAACTCTTTTGAATAGGCCCTGTTTTCTTATTTCTTCTGTGAAATGTCTAGCCCATTTTGGGTGCTTTAAAACTGAACTACATCATCATCATCATCATTTCTTAAAGTATAGCCTGCAATGTCATTTTCAAGGAAATGTCAAGTTTGAAATGAGAGAAACAATCTATTTTTGAGCCCGAGGGACCCAATTAAACATCTGACACTAGTCAAGACTTCAAATTGGGGTAATTTTTTATGACCTGTGCTTTAAGTTTAAAACAGTTTAAACAATTTTCATTTAACTTTGCAGGAAAAAAAAATCCTCTCCTTTGCCCTCAGAGTAAATCAGGCAATTTTCAGACGAAAAACCAGTTTTCTTACTGAAAGTTATAATCACTAAAAATAGGAATTATAATGGAACCTCTTTGCAAGCTTAGTCATGGAACTTTGATCATTGCTCCATAATATGTATCTTCTTTTTCTCATTTCAGTTGAAAATAGCTGAAAGAATGTACCAGTGAACATGCTTTAACAAAACAAACTCTGCAGAGTTGTACAAGGAGTCACTGTTAAGAAGAATGGGGAATAGAGAAAAGAAGAGACTAGAAGAATAGTAGCTTTCTATTTTCAGAGGAATGATGGTCATATGGTTAAAGCATTGGTCTGTTCTCAGGAAGTTTGCTTTCAATTCTCATTTAATTTCTGAACTGTTGTTCTCCCATCTCTAAAATTGGGATGATAACTCTTTCTATCTCCCAGCATTTGTTCCTCTTGACTATTTATATTGCAAACTCTTAAGGAAAGGACTTTTACCATGTGCTTGTATGGTGTTTTGCACAATTGGCTCTGATCTTGGATGGGGCATTTAGACATTACTATAATAGAAATAAAAACATAAGCATTTGTGGGCTGGTATGGGTAAATTCCCTTTCTCTCCAAAGTCACTCTCCATCCAATTTTCACTGTCCTGTCCTGCAAACAATTCATCATCTTTTTCAGAAGAGGAATATGCCCTACAATAAAATAAAACACAAATACATTTTAAAAGTTACCATCAAACTTTTGAGTGTTCTTCCCTGCTTTTGTCTATTTTTCCATTTTCTTCATTCCCTTCCCTTTCTTTCCTTCCATCTCCCACTTCTGTTCTCTTCCTTTATCGTCTTATCATCTCCCACTTCTTTATATTATTCTCTTCCACTTTTCCACTCACTTTTCTACTACTTTCTTTTGTCACCTTTCCCACCCATCTTTTTTATTCCATTTAATCTCCGTACATTCCCCTGTTCCATGTCTCCCCTTTCAATACCACTGCCACTTCTTTCTTCACTGTTCCCCACCTTGTGTCTCCATCCTCTTGCTACCCAGTATCCCTATATCTCTTTCATCTGACTGCCTCTCCCCAAGTGTCTTTCCCCTTTCAGAGTTGCTGCACTCTGGACCCTGGCCTAATTGGATTAAGGATTAATCATATCTACAAGGATCAGAAGAACATAAGAATGGCCATACTGGGCAGGCCAATGGTCCACCTAGTCCAGTATCCTGTCTCTGACAGTGGCCAGTGGCAGATGTTTCTGGCATTTGGAAGTTTTGGGACACCTGGGACAGATGGTTGCATCCCTGACAATCTTGGCTAATAGCCATTGGTGGATCCATCTTCAATTAATTTAGCTAATTCTTTTTTTGACTCAGTTATACTTTTGGCCTTCACACTATCCCATGGCAATGAGTTCCAAAGGTTGACTGTGTGTTGTGTGAAGAAGTACTTTCTTTTGTTCGTTTTAAACCTGCTGACTATTAATTTCATTGGGTGACCCCTAGTTCTTGTATTATGTGGAGGGGTAAATATCTTTCACTTTCCCCATAACATTCATGATTATATAGACCTCTATCATATCCCCCATTAGTCATATCTTTACTAAGCTAAACAATCCCAGCCTTTTAAAACTCTTCTCATATGAAAGCTGTTTCATCCTCCCCAATCGCTTTTGTTAATCTTCTTTGTACCTTTTGTAATTCTAATACATCTTTTTTGAGATGGGGAGACCAGAACTATATGTAGTAGTCAAGGTGTGGGTATACCATGGATTCATATAGTGGCATTATGATATTTTATGTTTTATCTAACCCTTTCCAAATGATTTCTAACATTGTCTTAGCGTTTTTTGACTGCCGCTAAACATTGAGTAGATGTTTTCGGAGAATTATCCACAATGACTCCAAAATCTCTTTCTTGAGTGACAGCAAGCTAATTTGGACCCCATCATATTATAGGTATAGTTGGGATTATGTTTTCCAATGTACATTAATTTGTACCTATCAACAGTGAATTTCCCTAGTCTCTGTCAAAAGCTGGGAATGGGAGACTGAGGATGGATTGCTTGATGATTACCTGCTCAATTCATTCCCTCTGAAGCACTTGGCATTGACCACTGTTGGAAGACAGAATACCGGGCTAGATAGACCTTTGATCTGACCCAGTATGGCCATTCTTATGTTCTTATTTGGTCACCCAATTTAATAAGATCCCTTTGTAATTCTTCACAGTCAGCTTTGGATTTAACTATCTTGAGTAATTTTGTATCATCTCCAAATTTTGATTCCTGTTTACCCCCTTTTCCAGAGCATTTATGAATATGTTGAACATCACACATCCCAGTGTATATCCTCAGGGGCCCCCAAAAATTTATTTTTCTTCCTTATCCTTTCTACCTTTTGGTTCATGAAACCTGTCCTAACTCCTTGGGATTTCTCTTGCAGTGCAGAAACATAGGAGGCTGCTAAAAATTACCCAAAATTGTAAGTGATCATTTTTGTAAGTGTGCCAGGCCACCAAACTGTGTCAATTTGGCATAATAACTGATTCTACCAGCTCAGTGGGAGCTCTTCTGGGTGATCAGTTTCTTTGATAAATGCAAAGTAATACACATTGGAAAGCATAATCCCAACTATACATATAAAATGATAGGGTCTAAATTGGCTGTTACCACTCAGAAAAGAGATCTTGGAGTCATTGTGGATAACTCTCTGAAAACATCCATGCAATATGTTCACACAAAAGAGTGAAGAGAATGCTGGGAATAATTAAGAAGGGGATAGAAAATAGGACAGAAAATATCATGTTGCCTTTATATAAATCCATGGTAGCCTGCATCTTGAATACTGTGTGCAGATGTGGTTGCCTCAAAAAAGATATATTGGAATAGGAAAAGGTTCAGAAAAGAGCAACACAAATGATAGGGGTATGGAACGGTTTCTGTATGAGGAGAAATTAATAAGAGTGGGACTTTTCAGCTTGGAAAAGAGATGGCTAAGGGGAGATATGATTGAGGTCTATAAAATCATGACTGGGGTAGAGAAAGTAGATAAGGAAGTGTTGTTTACTTCTCATAACAAAGAATTAGGGGTCACCAAATGAAATTAATAGGCACCAGGTTTAAAACAAATAAAAGGAAGCATTTCTTCACACAACGCACAGTCAACCTGTAGAACTCCTTGCCAGAGGATGTTGTGAAGGCCAAGACCATAACTGGGTTCCAAAAAGAACTAGATAAATTCATGTAGGATAGGTCTATCAATGGCTAGTAGCCAGGATGGACAGGAATAGTGGCCTTAGCCTCTGTTTGCCAGAGCTGGGAATGAGTGACAGGGGACAGATCACTTGATGATTACCTGTTCTGTTCATTCCCTCTGGGGCACCTGGTACTGGCCACTGTTGGAAGACAGGATACTGGGCTAGATGGATCATTGATCTGACCCAGTAGGGCCATTCTTATGTTCATATATACATATATGTTTGATCTCAGAATAATCATTTTATATTATAATGCTTTCTTGAATATTTTGAGATAGAAATATTTCTATTTTCAAGATTTTTTAATAATAGTGTGTTTGCATCTAATTCTCCTCAAGTGGCTCCTTGCAAATGACTATTGTTTGAAAAGGATCAAGACTGCACTTAATTAAAACAAAACAAAACAAACACCAGTTCAAATAGCTTGTTAATGTTATAATGTCTTTTGGACTACTGACTTTTCCAATTACTCTAGTTTATGAAGAAAAGATATGAATTCTGTATTATTAAATTGAATCCAGTTGCTTTGGGGATTATACTCTATAAAATGAGCCAGTATATTGAATAACCTGTAGAAACTCAAGTGATATGAACCCCATCATGAATAATTCAAATGAAAAAAGAAAAAAAATGATTCCCTTGCTCACGATAACTATCATTTCCCTTCATGAGTAGTTCTATCAGTTTCAACAGGACTTCAGCAAAATTTCAATATTCCATTTAAATATCAGAATTTGGTCCTATGTTTTAATTACGGTTTTCTAATATATTTCATTTTTTTTCTTTATAGTAGGTTCCTTCCAGTATCTGAGAATATTATCCTGCTTGCTGCTCCTCTCTCTGACATTATACTTCATAGTTTGTTCATTTAACAACAGCCAGGATGGATCTGATCACGTCCTTTCCTTCACCATAACCTGCCCTCATTCCATAAGCCTACCCCAGGATTCCTCCAGCCCTTTAGTAGGAAGCTGACCATTTTTATCCCTTTTGGATGTCTGCATTGGGAATTTTTCTGAAACAATCCTACCAGTGACCGGGTGACCGACACCAAGTTTGAAAAATCGGGACAAGGGGTTGAGCATAATAGGCACCTATATAAATAAGACAAAGCCCCAAATATTAGGACTTTCCCTATAAAATCAGGACATCTGGTCACCCTAATCAGTGATAACATTTGTTCACCTGAATCTGTGTTAGAAATAGAGGCAGCCCTAATGTAGATAAGGCTTCATTTTTGAAAATACGATAGTTACCCCTATTGAAAAGCAGATTTAATTAGCATGGTGGTAAAAAAGGGCCTGACAGTGGGAACTTATTTACACTGGTGATACCACTAGCAGCACCACTGAGAATTTTATTTTTATTTTTTTTAATTCACCAGTGTAGGTTATGTCTAAAGTTCTTCAAACATTACTTCTGGTGGACACATGACAATGAAGTTGGTACACAGCCTCACCTCTTGCCTCACCTGTGTTACTTCATATACAGAATTGTAGAGGAATAAGAAAATACTCTTTTTTTCCTAAGGAACTCAGAGATTATGGATCACGGTGATCACCTAGTCCAGGGATTGGCAACCTTTGGCACACAGCCCATCAGGGAAATCCACTGGCTGGCTGGGATGGTTTGTTTACCTGCAGTGTCTGCAGGTTCGGCCAATCGCAGCTCTCACTGGCTGCCGTTCACCGTTCCAGGCCAATGGGGGCTGCAGGAAGTGATGTGGGCCGAGGGATGTGCTGGTCGCTGCTTCCCACAGCCCCCATTGGCCTGGAACGGCGAACCATGGCTGGTGGGAGCTGCGATTGGCTGAACCTGCAGACACTGGAAACAAACTGTCCCAGCCCCAGTGTGCACTAGGTTCCTGGGTGCAC
Organism: Dermochelys coriacea; assembly: GCF_009764565.3. Classification (NCBI taxonomy): domain Eukaryota; kingdom Metazoa; phylum Chordata; order Testudines; family Dermochelyidae; genus Dermochelys; species Dermochelys coriacea. The sequence goes on along the minus strand of NC_050068.2, from coordinate 90,162,351 downwards.
TTTAAGTGTTTCAAACAGCACTACATTAAGGTTCACTAGGGAACCTTTAATGCACACCAGCATATTGCTTTGGGATGTTGCAAATATGAACATAATTTGTTAATATTATTTTAAATTTTCAGAATAAATAATTTCTCTTACCATTTACATGACAGTTTAAATTAATAAAACCATAAGCAGATAAATCTTTGAATTGTGAAGATTACAGATAATTTAAGGCTGTCTTGTGTCTTCTAATTGGCACCATCCCACAGAGGGGTGCCGTGCATTAGAAAGACACCATAATATTCAGGGTTAGCCTAGCTACAAGAGGCCTTCATTGGGATGGCTAGCCTCACGCAGTCCTTGCACTCCAGAGAATATATAGACACAAGGGGGAGAGTCTTCTGAGGCCCTCTACCCTTTTTGAATCTGTCAGGGGCAGGGCATAGTCCAGCCTTCACTGGAACTGCAAAGTTCCGTGATAAAATAAGGTGATTATTTGTGGCAGAATTTGGCAGAAATAACTGCTGTTTTCCCATCTCCCAGAAGGTGACCCACAGATTTATAGGTGATATTAACACACTAAAGTGCTGCAGTAAACACTGCAAGATCACAGGGGATCTGATCCTGCATTCCTCAAACACGCATTAACTTTAACTCAGTTTCTGGGTATGCAAGGAATTCAGGCCAGGGGTAACATGAGCAAATGATCTACAAAAACCAAACAGGTATATGATCAACAATATAATAATATGCATTGCAATCAGAGTGGGAGAATAATTACTAATGAACAACTTATTTGATAATTGTCTCCTCTTTTTCTGTACATAAATAATCCACAAACAAATTGTGGGAAAAAATCATTTGTACATTATTTGACTATATATTTAAATTTTAAAAAAAAATTGTTAATGGTCCTTAGCCTTAAGATCATTCACAAACAATTCACTGTAAATATTCAAAATTTGAACCAGTTGATAAGTCAAACCAAGTAGTACAGCATCTGCTCTTTAATTGGATAATTTATCTAACCAGTCAACAACAGACTAGACCGCAATTTGTAAATCACCTTGTTGATTGTTGAAAACTCCTTTGCTAGTATATTCATTGTAAGTGAAGACAGAATGATAACACATTTAGAAGTTAATTTAATGTTTTTCTAAATGTCCACTCAAATTTCAGCATCATTTCCTCAGATCTGAGTATAATTTCTCTTACTGTACTTTTTACTTGATATTGTATAATCACTTCTGATATGTATACAAATGTTTTGCTGTCTTTGATCCACATAGCAGGCCACTTGTACAATGTAGGGATGTAAAATATTAACTGGTTAGCCGATGGCCGGAACAGCCCCAGCCCAAGGCTGCCCGACTGACCCCAGCCCTGGGCCAGCCAGCCAGAGCAGCCCCAGCGCGCTGGCTCTCTGACCTCAGCCCCAGGCCGGCTGACTAGAAAAGCTCCATCCCAGGGCCAGACTGCCAAGCCCAGCCCTGCGCCAGCTGGCTGGATAGACTCCAGCAGCACTGGCCAGCCAGAACAACCCCAGCCCCGAGCCAGCCTGCTGACCCCAACCGTGAGCCGGCCAGCTGAAGCTGCTCCAGCCATGCCGGCCAGCTGGAGCAACTCCAGCCCTCTCCCTTTAATCAGTTAACCAATTAAATGATACAATTTTAATCATTTAAACAGTTAACTTTTAAATCAAATTTACATCCCTAGTACAAACACAAAGAAAGAAAAAAATGGAAGAAAAACAATACCATTAAACTTCAGAAGTATTATAGATGAGCTTTCTTTCAGATCTCTTTGTTTCTATGGAGTCCATCAGACATTTTCATATGCCAGATAGAATGCCGGTTCATTTCCTTATTTTATTAATTACATCCTCCATTTTGGCCTGTTGCCTAATCTGAGCTCTTCACTCTCTCTCTTTTATAGTTATCCTTTGCCAAACATTGATTGTTTCATAGCCACCTGTGCCTACTCTTCACTTCCTTTCATTTTTTAAAGCAAAGCCTATATCTCCCTGCCATATGTCAAGCCTAGCAAGACATCAAGAGTAAAACCCACCTCCTTAAGCAGAGCGTCTGTTTACTATGTTTATAGGGTTTCTAAATGTTTAATATCCAAAATTAAATTGTTCTGCTCATGAATACTACTAAGAGGTAGTTGCCTTAAAGTGAAGAAATATAGTTGAAAACTGAACACTTTTGCATTCATAATTAAATGATAAATAAAATATGAGATAAACAGCTATTAGGGTCTCATCCTGTCAGCTACTGAAAGCATTTGGAGAGTACTGAGTGCCTTTGGCTCCTGTTGAATCCAACAAAAACTGAGGGTGCCACGCACCTTGCAGGGTCAGCTTCTTAAAGGTCCAATTCTACAAAACCTTACTGAGGTCAATGGAACTATTCACATAAGTAAGTATTTGAAGGACTGGGTAGTAAGACACTGCAAACTGCCTTGGATTGCACCCTCCCACGTGAAATCCTGGTGGAAGTGGTTCAAAGGAAGAAAATGGACATAAGGATCCTTTCACAAAGTGTTTTGCCAGTTATTCTGTTGGTAGCAGAGGATTGTCTCCATGGAATGGACCAGAGGGAAGTCCCCAAATCTAACTGATCTCAGGGGATCTATGGCAGGTCAAGTCAATCTGCATGGAGACCCTATGCTTGAATCTGGCTGCTGAAAGCTCTTTCTGGATTCTTGACAGTTCAATAGGACCCATGATTCACCAGGAGTTCCCCCAGGATGTCTCTAGCTGGACCTCAATAGGGAGCTGTATTATCTTTTCTGAGGAATTTCCATGGGATCAGAAGGGAAACTGTATGTGAGTCCTCAAGACCCTTCTCCCCTTTGTCTGCACTGTCTCTGCCTTTAACCACTTTGTTGATGAAATTATGGGTCTACTAATGTCAATGGGAGTTCTGTCATTTACTTAACGGGAGACAGCATTTCACCCTTCACCTCCACAGAGGCCTCTTTAGTGTTGCAGAACTATCTGAACCTCTTGCTCTCCATCCTTTTGACAGGCATGTACGGGGGTGCATGAGAGAGAGAAATCTATGTGCAGAGAGAATTATGGGGAACTAACTAGGCTGTTATTTTGGGAGAGGTACCATAGCTACTCCTTTTTAAAATCAATGAAATTGTTGCCACTGAGTTCATTTGGAGCATGAATGGGCCCTTGATTTTTATGAAGGGTTATTGTAACATCATTTAAATAACATTTGAACTCTATATCAGGATAACACATTTTGTCATCAAAATGTTATTGTATAATACAAATATCATTGTGCAGAGTCATGAATTTCAACAATCTTATCAGTCATGACATGACAGAATAACCGCTTTAAATGTTTACTCAAAACCAACAAAATCTCAAATTACGTTTTTCTAACTCTTTATATAAAAATACATTTCATATTATTTCCAGTCCCAAGCAGTCATGATATATTACTAGGTTCACCCAATGACTCACTTTCCATGATAGAATGTGACTGTATGAATAGTTCTGTCCTACAAACCTGATGATAAAAAAAATACAAAAAACCCCTGCCCAGAATAACTAATGGGAAAAATAAGGTGTTGGTTATCTATCTTCAGACTAGTCTATGTGGTGTTTATTCTGGGCAAACTCCTAGAGTGGGATGATTATTAAATCATTGTAAAAGACAGCTAAAACTCAGTAGGCCAGATATTCAAGGCCAATTACAGCCCCTTTGTGCCATTCAGGTAATGTAGAGGGGCCATAATCCTGACAGCAATCATCAGCAGAGAATTACCGGGTGCAGTGGAACTTCTTGATAGTGTATCTTTTCTGCTGCCAGGCCCTGAACCTCTGTCTCCACACCAATTCATTTGGGGGATAGAAAGGGGATGTCAGGGGCAGGGAAGACCGTGGGGGAGCTCTACTCTTCTATGCCGATCCCACAGTGGTGTAAGGTCCAGTAAGGACCTAAAAGGCACTGGTGAATCATATTGCTGTCAAGAACCAGTGAGAAGTGACATTGACATAGAAGCGAACCTCAAACATTAGGGAGAAGAGAGTTCTGGCACAGGAGATAATCTGCCCTAGTGAATCGTAGATATCTCACAAAATTACTGGGGTTTTTTTAGCACCATAGCTTGGTTCCTTACCTTCAGTTAAGAACACAAGGCCCCTGCTTCAAGCACCTTACAGATAACTTTATGAAAAATAAACTGTGAGAGGAGGTAATGCAATAGAAAACAATGAGTAATGGGAAACTATCCTTGGAAGAAAATTATTTGGAAAAGATATAGGAAAGGGATTTTGTTTCTCCTTTGGGTTTTGTTTTGTTAGTTTTATTTTTAACATGATTAGTTGTAAGTAAGGGTGTGATAACTGTTTATCATCATAAATAGAATGAAGAGTAACAGTCAAATGAGCATGAGAAAAACAGAAATAACTATCAGTATTGATTAGTGATCCCCAAAAGCTCCATTCAGAGTAAAGATTTGGTTTTGGGGAAAAATGAGCATATCCCAGCTTTTTAGTTTTCTTGAATCTGCAAATGTTGGCATAAAATTCCTATGAGCTAAGGCTTCTTCATATTTTTAGTACTTCCTGATTCTGGTTAGGCTGGAAATTCCACAGTATTTCTGCTTTTCCATTTCTGATCCAATCCAAAACTCAGAAGTGCTGAACCAGGTGAAAATTTAAAAAGGGTGCAAATGATTTTAATTAAATATTCTGAACTTTAAAACTGTTTGATTGTAGGAATAAGCAAAGATTTGGCATGTGGAGGATTACATTTTTTGTTTCTTAACAACATTTTTTCCTGTTATCAGGTTCCCGGTAAAATAGATTAGTTCAATGATATTTCTCTGTGCAGAGGGAAGAGCAGTTAAAAACTAAACAAAAACATTTTTGTTCTAGCCTCCTCCCTTCATCCACAGAACTCAATAAAAAAAAATATTTAATTTACAAAGTTCAATCAAAATCGTCTTCCTAATTGAATACAATTTCACTTTCACAATAGCAAAGCTTTTAGTAGGTCCAGCATAAAACTGTTACCTGCTGAAATACAAACTTCTTGAATTCGTTATGCACACTATGGTTCAGTGATCAGAAAAATCAATAGGGGTCCATAATAATCCTGCTTAAAATAAAACCTAACAGTGCAGAAAATACAATGGACCAAATTCAGGACTGGTGTAAAGTAATGTAGCATTATGCAGTGATACCAGTTTTCACCAGCTAAGAGTAGGGCCTGATATCTCTCAATAATAAATGTTGACCAAATACTAATTTCCTTATGCTCAATTATGTCAGGATATCCCTTAGGTGGTTTTAAAAATCCCAATCATGCTTTTTTATGTCACAGACTGTTTTACACTAGATGACATCTAAATACAAAGGACCCTGTTCTTCTGCCAGTTTATCCAGATTTAAGCCTATGAGACAGAAAAAACACAATTCCATTGGAATTGTGGAATTGCACCTTTGTAATTTAGGGTAGAACTGATCCCATTAAATTGTTTTTATTAAATAAATATATCAATTGTTGAGGGCTTCTTTCTTTCCATTTTTGTTTTGCCCATCTTCATAGCACAGTTTTGTCGTGAAACGTGCATTCCTGTATTTACTTTAGAGAGGCAAAATAATTATATATTCCAGTAACTCTTTCACTGAATTTTGTCAATTACCATTTTTTTCTTTAAAAAAACCCCCTTCTTTTAACATTTAAAGTTAAAAGCACATAATACAATTCAATACCAGTGCAAAATGTATATTAGACATTCTTACACACAAATACTATCACAACAGATTTCATGATTATAAGAAAAGGAAGGTCTGAGAGCAGTAAAATAAGGACAATGGAATTCAAAAAAGCAGACTTTAACAAACTCAAAGAGCTGGAAGGCAAGATCCTATGGGAAGAAAATCTTAGGGAAAAAGAGTTCAGGAAATCTGGCAGTTCTTTAAAGATAATATTAAATTCACAACAGCAAACTATCCCAATGGAAAGGAAAGATAGGAAGAATAGTAAGAGGCCACTATGGCTCCATCAGGAGCTCTTTAATGACCTGAAAATCAAAAAGGAATCCTACAAAAAGTGAAAACATAGACAAATTGCTAAAGAGAAGGACAAAAACACTTAGGGACAAAATCAGAAAATGAGTTACACCTATTAAAAAAAGGCAATAAGACGACATTCTATAAATATATCAGGATCAAGAGAAAGATACAGGATAGCATAGGTCCTCTACTTATCAGGTAAGGCAAGCTAATAACAGATGACATCAAGAAGGCTAACGTGTTTAATGCCTATTTTAATGAAGTCTTTACAAAAATGGTTAATTGTGACCAGATAATAAACACAATTAATATAAAAAAACTGATTCAAGAATATTTAGATAAATTAGATATTTTCAAGTCAGCGGGGCCTGATGAAATTCTAGGGTATTTAAGGAACACTCTCAGAACTGTTAGCGATTATCTTTGAGAAGTCATGGATGGCAGGTGAAGCTCCAGAGGACTTGAAAAAGACAAGCATAGAACCTCCCCTTAAAAAAGAGGAAGAAAGAGGATCTGGGAAATATATAGACTAGTGAGCCTAACTTCAATACCAGGAAAGATACTGGAAAAAATTGTTAAACTATCATTTTGTAAGCACTTAGAGGACACAAAAGTTATAAGTAATAGCTAACATGGATTTATAAGAAAAAATCATGCCAACCAACCTAATTTACTTCTTTTAATGAAGGTGCTGGCCTAGTGGATGGGGGGAAATGGTAAACATGATGGCTTGTAACACAGTCCTGCATGACATTCACACAAGCAAACAAAGGACATGTGGTCTAGATAGAATTATTATAAGGCAAGTGCAAAATTGGTTGAAAGACCATACTTAAAGGGTAGTTATCAATGTTTAGCTCTCAGAATGGGGAAACATATCTAGTGGCATCCTGCAGGAGTCTTTCCTGGGTCATTAATGACTTGAATAATCAAGTGGAGAGTATGCTTATAAAATTTGCAGATAACCCCAGTCTAGGAGGGTTAGTGAGCACTTTGGTGGACGGGATTAGAATTCAAAATGACCTTGACAGATTGGATAATTGGTCTAAACTCAACAAGGTGAAATTCAATAAAGGCAAGAACAAAATTCTATACTTAGGAAATAACAATCAAATGGACAACTATAAAGTGATGAATTACTGGCTAGACAGCAGTACTGCTAAAGGGACCTAGAGGTTATAGTAGATCACAAATTGAATGATGAGTCAACAAAGTGTCCAGCCCCCTGCTAATAAAAAAAGCTAATGTAATTCTGGAATATGTTAACAGGACTGTAGAACATAGTAGATAATTGTCCTGCTTTAATCACCACAGGTGAGGCCTCAGATGGAGTATTATGCCATACTTTAAGAAAGATGTGGACAAATTGGAGAGAGTCCAGAGGAGAGCAACAAAAATGATAAAAGGTTTTGAAAATCTTACCTATGAGGAAAGGTTAAAAAAATGGGGTACGCTCAGTCTTGGGAAAAGAAAACTGGGGGTGGGGGGACTGATTACAGTCTTCAGTTATGTTAGAGGCTGTTATAAGGCCAATGATCAATTGTTCTCCATATCCACTGAAGGTAGGACAAGAAGTGTAATCTGCAGCAAATGAGATTTAGGTTAGATATTAGGAAAAACTTTCCAACTATAAGGATAGTAAAGCTCTGGAATAGGCTTTCCATGGAGGTTATGGAATCCCCATGATTGAAGGTTTTTAAGAACAGGTTAGACAAACGCTTAGGTATACTTGTTTTTGCTGAAGTGTAAGGGGCTGGACTAAATGATGTCTCAAAGTCCCTTCTAGCCCTACATTTCTATGATTTCATAATGTATGGCACTGTCTGGTCCCACTCTGAGTGAAGTCAATGGGTGTCTTTCACATTGACTACAATGGGAATTGAATTGGGCCTTAAAAGGCTATGTTACAATCCATGTGCATTGTAGCGAAGTTTATATTAAGTAACTGAATAATACAACTTTTGGACAAGATTTGTGAGTTTTCTCTAGAAGAAAGAATTTATTTATTATGGGAATATTAACTACAATCTCATTGAGAAAGATAAGGTGGCATGAGGTAGTATCTTCTTTGTCTTTCTTATATCCTGGGACCAACATGACTACAATAATAATGCAGACAAACTCATTGATAGTTCAGAGACTTCATATTTTATGCTCTGTTATTTGAACGCCTTTGATTCATGATTCACAGAAGTGCATTGTCACATCAGTTAGTATGCACATTTGATGTTAATAACTGCTTCTAAGAAAATGTCTGTCTGTTATGGGAACAAAGTGCTTTTAAATCTTTATATACACCGATTTAACTCCAGTGACTTTGCTGGAGTTACACTGATTTACATCTGGGTAAGTGAGAGAAGAATCAGGTCCAATTATTCTGAAATAGTAATAATAATAGCATAATTCTTCTCACTTCAGGAGAGAAAAGATACTGACACATTCCACTTTCCAATTGTTTTCTTTTCAAATCATGGGAAGGTGGAAGTCAGGTACAGTAGTTCCTCTATGCCAGCCCTAGCAGCTATTGACACTGTGGAAAGGACCTTTGAAGAAAACTATTTCACTAGTGTCAAGTTAGAAGACTTCCCTTCTGGGAGTATCCTAGGTAAGGTCACATATCAATTTGCCCTGCATCTAGTTGCACACCCAATAATCTGTGGAAAAGGAAGGGGGATGTTAGAAGAGGGGGATGGTTATTTTAGGCCCCTTACAATGTATTGGCAAGCCTGGTAGCCTGGCTTTTAAGATGCTGGCTGCTGCTGGGAAATTTGAAGGCTTTTTATGCTAACTTTCCCACTGCTGTGAAGTGGCCTGTAAGGTCTATGGCAATGCTGACTCCTACAAATGGTCTCTACTGTCTGTTTGAAGAGAAATTCAACATCTCCTTCATAATGTGATATCCCTCTTCCCCTCCTTGCTGTACAGCAGAGAATGGGAAAGGCAAAGCAGTAGTAATGACCCCAATATGGGCTGAATCAACACCTTGCACTACCTGAACCAGAGCTTTCACTTGCCCTGTGAGGATAATCAGAATAGTGGTAGACCCTGTCTCCATGGAAGGCTGCTGCCATGTGAGTGTGGGAGTGCTTGGAGTGGATTATAGGGCAGCAGGGATGCATGATTGAATGGCTGGCTAATTACAAAAAAAACCACAAAATTTGAGGCTATTCTCTATAAAAGGAAAACAGTGGGTGGTAGGAGTAGGTGGCTTTTTGGGAACCTAGAGAGATCCTGGTGAGAGAAACTTGTTTTTATTTACCAAAGGCTTGTTTAGTATGGACAAGTGGTCAACCTCCTCCCCACCCCCACCCCCAAAAAAGTGAGATAAGAGTTGGAGATGGCAGCGCCCTGACTGAAGGAGCTGAGTCTGGGAAGAGATATACTGTTGAATGACCAGTGTATTTGCTGTTAAGATTGTGGAAAGGTGACACTTGCTGAGTGAGTCTCTCCATCTATAGCATTAGCAAATAGTGTAGAGGGAGAGGAAAGCACAAGGGAGTTGGCTAAACACAGCAACTTTGGAGGGTGAAATGGATTGACAGAGAAGTTTAATGTTAGCATAGCTAAGTAGCCACATGCTCTTCAGCTGTAAAAGGTTGAGTGCCACTGCCCTAAATGAAACTCTAGAATTCTCCTTTGAATGGCCTCACTTATCAGTATTTTCTGTTTGTAGGGAAATTCAGTAACCTCATCAAAATGTGATACCATCATTAACAGACTATCATTAAATAAATATTATAGTACTCCAACTGATTAATTTTTAAAATTCCCTCTGCTTTTCACAAAGGCAAACCAATGATATGGCAATCACAGAAGGAGATCATTTGATCAGCTTGCTTTACTGTTAATTAGAAATGAGATTCTCAGAGGCTACCTAACAGTTTGCGCCCTGTACAAAACACCACTAGTGGTGGTGATGCCCCTTTATAATTTTTATCCCAGTGGTTAGAGCACTCATTCAGGATGTGGGAGACTAGGGTTGATTCCCCTATTTGCCTGATGTGGAATTTGAATCCACTTCTTAGGATAGTGCCCTGCCCTGACCAGTGTGCAATGTGATAATCTTGGGTGTGGATTTCTTGGTCTCTCCTGTTCTACTATGTATAAATAATCATTAGAGTAGGGGCTTGAACTGGGGTCTCCCACCATTATAGGGGAGGGCTCTAGCCATGGCATTATAGAGTCATTCTTACTCTCTCTCTTTCATCCACTGAATGGAGCCAGAACTTCAAATCCCATAGGGCAACAAGGAAATGTTAAAATGTGGGTCAACAAACCAAAATAAAACATTTCTATGTGGGGAATGGCAAAATGTTTTATTTTGATAAATAATGTCTAAACAAAACACTTTGATATTCCCTTGCATTTGACTGTATTAGAATGCATGTGATTCAAATGAGCCTAATTTACCAAGCAATCCAGACTGTTCTGCATAACTGATCTTTCCTTAGCATTGTTTACCACTCCAATTTTTGTGGGGGTTTTTTGAAAAATTTCTTCCGGATCATTGACAAAGATATTGAATAGTACTGGGCTAGGAACAGAACCCTGCAGGATCCTACTAAAACTACTCCTTCTGGATGAATATTTCCTATTTGAAAATACCTTTTTAGGTGTAACATCAAGTACATTTTAACCCATTTGATTTTTGTTTAGTGCTATGTTTTTAATCAGAATATTCTGTGATAGTAAGATGACTGCCTTACAAAAGTCTATGTCAACACAATCACCTTTATCAATCAAACTAGTATCATCATCTAAAACTGGTATGAATTTTACTCAATAGAACCTATTTTACATAAAACCATGTTGATTGACATTAATTTTGCTGCCAACTTTTAATGCTTTATTCAGAGCATCCTGTATCAGCCTTTGCATATATTTGTCTGGGATTGATGTCAGTCTAAGCAGCATATAGTTACCCAGGTCATCCCATGGACGTTTTAAAAATATTGTACATTCAGAGAGCTCCTTGGTCAATTCATCCATCTATTCATTTCTATGTATATAATTTCTGTCCTTGGTCCTATCCTCACTATAGCAAGGCCATAATACCATTCAGTGGTCACTTCACTCAAATCAACAGAAATGAGCTCATTTTCACAGTAGGTGGTTCCCAAGTCTGGGAAGGTTTGCCAGAACAAGCCTCTTGATCCCAAGGCTTGTCCTAAGTTTGTATGTCTGTCTCTCCCTCTCCCTCCCCCGCCCCATTCTTGAACAACAAATATTTCCACAACACTTAATAGCATATTTTTTCCCAATTTTTTAAAAGTCTGAACCACGAATCAGAAAGAACACTATTCTAAACTATAAAGCAATTGAACAACATGGTGCAAGGCTGTCATTCCCTATTCTTTGCCCATTCATATTTTAAGTGTTTTGTAAAGTTCCTCAGTTTGCTGTGGCAACCATTCTAAGCAAATGACACTGATGCATAAATATACAGATGCCATGAACATTTCACATAATAAGTACTAGCTAAATTATAATGTAAAAATTCAGCAAGGTGGTCACAATAACTATTATATTAGTAAACAAGGACAAAGCAGCCTGGTAATTGGTTTTCAAAATAGCTGCATCCAGATGCTTTTCTTTTCTAAGAGAGACACAGTGACATGTACAGTAGGCTATAATTAAGATCTGAAATCTAATCAGAGTTAGCTGAAATAGTTATAGTCTTTTTTTTCTGAATATAGTATTATTGTAATGAAATATGAAGGAGTAGGGAGGATTTTTTGATCAGCTGTCACACACATCTTCTGAAGGAAGATTCTATGTAATGAATGAAATGAAAGTAATTTTGAAAGAAATTCTCTGAGGAGGAATTTTCTTATCATCCACAATTCATGTTAGTAAAAGGGGTGGATTATCTTCTGCCACAAGCCATCCAATAATTACATTTAAAGGACATTGAATCCATGTCATTGTTGTGCAAGAGTCAAAACTCAAAAGTTCAGTAACTTGCAAAAGCTGACATTCTAAGGGGGCAACCTGCACAAATTTGATCAAAGCTGCAGTCAGGAGGGGGGAAAAAAGGGATGATAAAGAATAAATTATTGAGATAGGAAAATAGGCTGGATAGTAACAAATCATTTTAATGGAAAGCCAACCAAAATTATTAGACACAAAGCACAGGCAACTTGGGTTTGAGATGCAGTTACAGAAAAGATCTAGAGGAGCTAATCAGGGCATGAATTAAACTGATTTAAAAAAGCCTTATTCACCTCTCACAAAAATGAAAATTCTATTTTAAACCTAACTTCAGCTCACCACATACTGTAGGCAGTTATAGTCCGACTCATTATTTCTAAGCCCAGCTCTTCCCAAGTTAAGTAAAGACAACTTTTTCAGACTTAAAATGAAAAATTTGATAAATATTCCTCTGCAAATTCATATATATATATATATATATATATATATATATATATATGTGCCATTTAAATGATTAAGTGGTTTTTGTTTTCAAATAATGCTCAGTAATTAAAAAATTAGTTTAAATGCAGGAATAATGGGCTATTATAATACACAGAGAGATGAGGTTTTTAACTTAATATTTCCATCAAACTTGTAAAAAAGGGACAAATTTCCACTTATGAGCATTTGGCTCAGGAGATAACAGGAAAAAAAAATAAAACAAGCTTTTGGTATCCAAATAAGTAATGATTTCTTACCTCAACTTTCAGAGCATGCAGTAGGAGTAAATATCAGGCTGTAACTAGGGTTGGGCAAACTTTGAAACATTCTGTTCAGTTGGGCTAAGCAGCTGAGAATTGGACATTAGTTGAAACCTCTTGGGTCTGAAAAATTGGACAGTAAAGGTCATGAAAATATGATCCAGTGAGATTTTCAATATTTCCTGCATTCAGCTGAGCTAGAAATGCTGTAAAATGATCTTCCTTGTGGTATTTTAGCCATTTAGTTTCTGGTTGGTGATGAAACTAGGAAGTATAGGGGCACTCAGCACAGGCACAAAAATAAAAAAGCTATCCAAACACTCTGGAGACTGCCACAAGAATTGGGGCCAGGCTATCAGTTCTTAATAAGTGACCTTTGTACAAGCACAACATAAAGGGCACTTAAAGTTGCCTTAAGCAGGCAGTTAAAGATTTCACCATCAGAGGGGAATCCTCCAATGGCATATTCCATATGATTCTTCATTTGGGGCAAATCAAAGGTGAAAAGGGTAAGGACAGAACATGCAGCACTCTGTCTGATACTCAGCCAGTGGAGTTGGTCCAGGATTAAGGGAGGCATAACTGCGGCTTAGAGCGTTTTTTCCCTCCCTGAAGCTGCAGTAGGCTGGCTCAAGTTTTGAACAATCGTTCAAATTGATTCATTATTATTAGGTCTGTCGTTTAATTGCAGTTAACTCACCTGAATAACTAAAAAGATTAATCACGATTAATTGCCCTGTTAATAGAATACCAACTGAAATTTATTCAATATTTGTGGGTGTTTTTTCTACATTTTCAAATACATTGATTTCTATTACAACACAGAATACAAAGTGTATAGTGCTCTCTTTATATTTTTAATTACAAATATTTGCATTGTAAAAATGATAAACAAAAGAAATAGTATTTTTAAATTCAGCTCATACAAGTACTGTAGCATAATCTCTTTATTGTGAAAGTGTAACTTACAAATGTAGATTTTTTTTGTTACATAACTGCACTCAAAAACAAAACAATGTAAAACTTTAGAGACTACAAGTCCACTCGGTCCTACTTTTTATTCAGCCAATTGCCAAGACAAACAAGTTTGTTTACATTTACTGGAGATACTGCTGACTGCTTCTTACTTATAATGTGAGAAAACGCATTCTCATGGCACTTTTGTAGCCGGCGTTCCAAGGTATTTACGTGCCAGATATGCTAAACATTTGAATGCCCCTTCATACTTTGGCCACCATTCCAGAGGACACGCTTCCATGCAGATGATGCTCGTTAAAAAAAAAAATTAAATACATTTGTGACTGAACTTCTTGGGGAAGAATTGTATGTCCCCTGCTCTGTTTTACCCACATTCTGCCATATATTTATATGTTATAGCAGGCTCGGATGATGACCCAGCACATGTTCGTTTTAAGAACACTTTCATAGCAGGTTTGACAGAACACAAAGAAGGTATCAGTGTGAGATTTCTAAAAATAGCTACAGCACTCGACCCAAGGTTTAAGAATCTGAAGTGCCGTCCAAACTCTGAGAGGGACAAGGTGTGGAGCATACTTTCAGAAGTCTTAAAAGAGCAACACACTGATGCGGTAACTACAGAATCTGAACCACCAAAAAAGAAATCAACCTTCTGTTGGTGGTATCTGACTCAGATGATGAAAATGAACATGCGTCGGTGCATTCTGCTGTGGATAATTATTGAGCAGAACCTATAATCAGCATGGACGCATATCCTCTGGAATAGTGATTGAAGCATGAAGGGACATATGAATCTTTAGCACATCTGACATGTAAATATCTTGCAACGCCAGCTACAACAGTGCCATACAAACGTTCTCACTTTCAGGTGACATTGTAAACAAGAAGCAGCAACATTATCTCCTGCAAATTGTAACCAAACTTATTTTGTCTGAGCGACTCGCTGAAGTAGGACCGAGTGGACTTGTAGTCTCTAAAGTTGTACATTGTTTTATTTTTGAATGCAGTTATTTTTGTACATAATTCTACATTTGTAAGTTCAGCTTTCATTATAAAGATATTGTACTACAGAATTTGTATTAGATGAATTGAAAAATATTATCTTGTTTTTTACAGTGCAAATATTTGAAATAAAAATATAAAGTGAGCACTGTATACTTTGTATTCAGTGTTGAAATTGAAATCAATATATTTGAAAATGTAGAAAACATCCAAAAATATTTAAATAAATAGTACTGTATTATTGTTTAATAGCACAATTAATCACGATTAATTTTAATCACATGATTAATCACGATTAATTGTTTTAATCGCTCGACAGCCCTAATTATTATTACTCTAGCAGCAACTACAATGTCCCAGTGAGGATCAGAGCTCCACTATGCTAGGTGTTGGAGTGACTTAGTTCACCAGGAATGAACTGATACATTTATCTTCAGGTGTAACCTGAGGATTTCCCTAGAATGAAGTATAAATGTGATAGCAATAGTAAAGCAGAAATCACTTGAAAGTTAGTGAATCACGATAAAAAATTATAAAAGCAATCCTTTCAGTTTAGAAGAAAGATTGCACAGTGATTTTAACTATGGCAAAATGAAGATGAATTGCTATGGTAGTAACTTAACATGAAGAAACCAAATATTAAAAAAGTATATTAAATCACTAGAAATTCTGGGTAGCAATAATTTATCCACTGTAAAGGTAACATTAATGAATGTAATGTGTTATCTTTGTATATTGAAATTGTAATGGTATCATGAAAACTCTACAATGGACTTGTTACTATAATACCATAATTATAATTTGAGATAAATCATGCTAAGATGACAGTAAGGAGATACCCAGAGATGCCAGCTCCAATATCTCATTTGCAACTTATTATACAGTAGCTTCTCTCAAAAGCACTGTGTGAGATCAAAGTCTTTCACAATTTCAATGACAAACCCACTTTTCAGGGTTTAACATCTCAGTCATCACACTGTGATGGAATCTGATACTGATCATCAGTGTATGTGTGTAATTATAATTGAAAACCCTATTTAAATCGATTTAACTGTGTTTCATTTAGTGAAGAGGATGGCTCGTAAAAATTCTTTAGCATTTTTAATTTCATCTTTAAATTCTAGATCAAAAATGACAAAATACATGGTATTTTTGGAGGTAGTCCTTAATTTTAATTATTTGGATGTGACTCATAGAATTCCCTCTCCTTGGCACCCAAGACAGAGCCATTAGAACAGTGGTAGGCCACCCGCAGCTCGTGGCTCTTCAGGGTAATCCGGTGGCAAGCCAGAAGACAGTTTGTCTACATTGACCATCTGGAGGCATGGCTGCCCGTAGCTCCCAGTGGCCGTGGTTCACCATTCCCAGCCAACGGGGGCTGCGAGAAGTGGCGCAGGTCGGCTGCCACTTCCCGCAGCTCCCATTGGTCGTGAATGGTGAACCCCAGCCACTGGGAGCTGCAGGCGGCCATGCCTGCGGACGGTCAATGTAAACAAACTGTCTTGTGGCCCACCAGCGGATTACTCTGAGGGGCCACAGGTTGTCCATCACTGCATTAGAACATATTTCTATTTCCCCAACATTAATGCCCTCCTCACTGCAGACTTATTTCCCTCTGCTCTACAGTTCTTGAGGCCTTCTATTGGAAAAAGCAATCTCTCAACTGAGGTGAACTGGATGGGAGGTCAGTTGAAGCCTAGTATCCTAAATTCAGAAAAAAATCTTTTATATCATTCTTAATTAATTTGTTTGAAAGATAAGGCATTTTTTCCAATACAGTGCTGAAAATGCCACCTCTGCAGCTCATACAAATGTTGTCAAATGAATTATATATTAAAATTTCAAAATTAAAATACAGAGCAACATATGCAGCAGCTTCTATTCATATTTAAAGAAAAACCTATTAACTCTGCATTAAGCTTTTAATTGTGAAATGATTTTAACATTCATCAGTGATCTGGTCAATAGGGTACATAGCTAAGCATGGAAATTTGTAGCCGGCGTTACATTTAGCATTTCAGTCATTATCAAATAAGAGAGTTGACTGAATGTGGGGGAAATGGGCTTAGAAAAATAGCGAAAGGACTCCTGGGCTTTTTCTTTTGTACTCTCTCACCCTGGTTGACAACAGTTTTTACGTCCCCTGCTCCAAACTCCCCTGGAATCGTTTGCATGGCTTCAAAAGGCGATGCAATGTTTGTTGGTCATAAAATGTTGTGGTTTTAACTTAAAATTGTAAAATTTAGCTTTTCAGTTCATACAAACACAAAATTAAAAGAGTGAAAACTCATGTGATTTAAACCCACCATGTTACATTCAGCACCAGTCAGCAGTTTGAAAGGAGACACTTACATTGAGTCTTATGACAAAAGTAGGGGCCTGTGAGTGGCCTTGGCTGTCTGTGGGCTTCACGGTGATAGGATTGATCTTTAAAGCCCTATATTGTTTGGGGCTAGGCTATCTCTCTCCTTTTACCATAATCTCTTGGGAATAGTACAAATCCCATCTTTTTTTCTTTGCATCTGAAGAGAGGGTGTGTTGAAGATTGGATGGTATTTATTAATATGATTGCTGTTTTCTGATAGATATATATTAGAAGGATGAGATTTAAATATTGATACTCTAATTTATATCAGGCCATCCAGAGTCTTATGTCATTGGAATCTTTTGAATTTCATACATTTTTAAAAAAAATGTAATAAGTTAGTCACTTACATATCATACTAGTTAAAGCCTTCTAGGAATCAATGTACAATTATCAACCAGGAAGAAAACAACTTCAGTTGTCTCAGTAATGTATCGTAGATACACATGTGATAGTCTTAATCTTGATGGACTTTCTTATGTATTTTATTTCTCAAAGAGTAAAGCAAGCCATGTTAATGAATTTTGTTAAATAAATAAAAGTTTTGCATGATGAGTAGCAATGTCATTCAATTTTTTATTCTTAAACAATAATGACAAACCAACCATATCCTTTTTATTTGAATAATCAAAAGCAAATAATGAACTCCATTTAAATTTCAGCTTCCCAGAACAGCTATATTAAATTGTTAGCCCTTCTCAGTGCATTCATTTAAATAATTATCACAAATAAGTTTCTAGGGCAGCTGATCTGATATAATGAATATTCAATGACCAGCTGTAAACTTACCTGAAGAAAAAAAATTACACAGACATCATTAAAAGCATTTTAATGGTCTGACTCAAAAACTCACTAATGCAAGAAATGCTTAATGCTCCTTTTTATTGTGGTGTGAACCTAAACTAGGTTGAACAGGTAGGGGGAATGCAGAACAAGAGCATGGGCTCTATGGCATGCTACTTCCTGTAAAAAGCCTTAGTTCACCAGATCTTGGCTGGACCCTGCAGAGGAGGGGTCAGCTAGAGGAGGTTTGAGGTCAACAGTAGCAATTGACACCGGCATGCTCTCTTCCAGACCCAGAATGGGATCTAAGTGTTCAAAGCAATTTATTTTTTCTCAGTGCATCCAACTCTAAGCTAGACCTCCTGATATCCCCAAGCACATAAGGTTTGAAGACCCATGCTCATTTCCTTCTCAATAGCCTCCTTTCCCCCTCCAGGGAAAGCATATGAAGGAAACTGGAGGGAAAACACACACACACATAAAATAACACTCTCATGGAACTTCTTGGGCAGTCTTATCCCTGTTACATTTTTTCCAAGACACGAGACAAAAAGATTGACGTTACAAGTTCAATCCACTCCTACTGGCAAATTATAATTTTCTGCCCTATCTAGGGCCAATATTTCCCAGGAGGATTCACACTGAGGGAAGGCTGGCAAATTTTGCATGGGCTCCCACAAATTAAAAATATTTTTAAATTATTGCTTGGTGCTGCATGAAGCTCTCCTGATGGAGACAATCCAGCAGACAGTGAATCAGTGCATCCACCACACTATTTCCAGCTAGTCACACCCACTTTGGATGCTAGCTGGCACTCCTAGTGGAGGGAAGGGTGTATTGCAGCAATCCTCTGTCCAGGCTGTCTTTACAGTGACAGGTTTCAGAGTAGCAGCCATGTTAGTCTGTATCCACAAAAAGAAAAGGAGGACATGTGGCACCTTAGAGATTAACAAATTTATTTGAGCATAAGCTTTTGTGAGCTACAGCTCACTTCAGCGGAATGCGTCTAATGAAGTGAGCTGTAGCTCATGAAAGCTTATGCTCAAATATATTTGTTAGTCTCTAAGGTGTCACAAGTCCTCCTTTTCTTTGTTATGCCATCAGGCCAGGGCTGAATCTGGTTCCCAATTCTAAACTGAACCTCACTGTGACTAGACATTACAGGATTATCATGATAATAAGTGATCTACCTAATATGGAGTGAGTATTAATATGTACAGGGGATACAGATGCAAATATCTTTCTCCATCAGGTTAAGACTACCATTAATATTGTTATTTTAATTTAATGTTTGGTATTTAATTTTGTAGGCTGTGATGTGTCATTCTTTCACATTAAATATTATAAAAATGCTGACAAAAGTATTTTTACTACATAACTTGATTGCTTTTCTGAAGAACAATGCTTCATGCTTATTTTCAGGATGAATTTCTTTGTTGACTCAGTTAATACACTTAGCTAGCTAAGTTAAAGTTTAGGCACAGTATAATTTGTAGTTACTTTTGTTGAGTTCATGGAGTTATGCAGTTGTGGTGTGATGATGAATGTGTTTTTCTTAAGCAACTTCCATCCAGAGAGCTCAACATGTTTTAGAAACATTAATGATGCCAAGGGCAGTATGTATGGTTAATACTGCTATTCCCATTCCACAATGAGGAGACAGAGACAGTATGTGACAGATGATCACAATGGTCCCTTCTGACCTTACTGTCTATGAGTCTGTCTACACTGTAAAGAAAAACTCACAACACATAGTATCACAGCCTGGGTCAACTGACTTGGGCTCATGTGCTCAGGCTGCAGGGATAAAAATAGCAGTGTAGACATTCCCACTCAGACTAGACCTCAGGCTCTGCAACCCTGTTAGTGGGGAGGGTCTCAGATCCTGGTTTCAGACCAAGCCCGAATATCTACACTGCTATTTTTAGCCCCACAGCCCAAACCTCGTAAGCCTGTCAATTTACCTGGGCTTGAAATTCAGTGCTGTGGACTGTTCTTGTAGTGTAGACATACCCAGAGAGGTTGAGAGAATTGCTCCTGATCACAAAGGAAATATCTGACAGACCCAGACCAAGTTGGTCCTTGTGAAACATTGCAAAAGTGATTTTAGATGCCTCAGTTTTTGGGTGCCCAACTTGAGATTCCTTAAATGGACCTGGATTTCAGAAAGTGCTGAACACCTGTCTTCTGAAAAATCAGTCCCCTTTAATGTGCGTCAAGTTAGGTGCCCCAAAATGGAGGAACCTAAAACCACTAGTCACATTTGAAAATCTTGGCTCCACTATTAGACACCTAATTAAGTGACCTGACTTTCAAAATTGCTGAGCATCTAATAGTTTCTTTTGACATCAATGAGAGCTGCAGGTATTCAACACTTGAAAATGAAGCCTCTAATTTAAGTACCTAAAAATTAATATAGGTGCCTTTCATTAGGTACCCTTTTAAAAGCAAATCTTGGCCAAAACCTTCTTAGCCATAGTCCAGTGCTGTGCCCTCAGAATTGATGAAGACTGTCCTCTTATTTTTAGAAAACTGCTATGCTCCCTCTGCTATCTGTGGTGATACAATTAACATTAAAAATTATTCAAAATTCTGCTGATATTGTGTTTGCCCTCATTATTGGTTTTAATGTTTGGATTGGAAAATATTTTTCTTCGAAGTTTTCACAGATAGGAGAGAATTATGGCCTTTTTTGCGTATATATCAACTGAAGGTAAACAAATTTAATAGCCTGTGGGATTGCTAATTAGAGCTCATGGTGAGTTGATTGACTTATCTTGGCAATCAAATACCTAGCAGAACTTGCTATCTTCACAAGGTGAAGATTCACTTGCATAAATAACTTGAAGCACTCTACCTCCCAGATGGAGTATATTTCAGATTTGGCTGTGATTCTCTGAATTTTCTAATTTAAATTTCCTGATTCCTTACCTGATATGCTGAACAGGAAGAAACTCATACTAATCACTGCATATTGTACCATACATTTCTTATTCTATAGTTGTCTATGAAAAGAGAATTTCAGAATTTGTAGTGATTCAAGCACAGATTTAAGTTGTATTGCACCCAATCATGGAAAAAGGCTAGAGACCACATAGTCTCGAAAACTCAAATGTAATTTAGATGTTCAGCCCAAATACTAGTTCTAGGATGAAATTCTGATCTCATTGAAGTCACTGAAAAATGCTCATTGATTTCAGCAGAGATACTAATTGTGATGCTATGAGAATTCACCACATGCTGGAAGATTGCTGAAATCCATGAATAACCCTATGCAGAATTCTGAACTTAAATTTGTTTTCCTCATATATGAAACACTGACTGCCATAAAGAGTGCATACAAAGACAAATCTGTGTCCCAGGATAGCATGTCAACTCCATACATTTTGAGAAACAGACTTTAATTCTGTCAATGTAAATTCTGTGTCCATAGAAAGTGATCTTTCACAAAACAGATATAAAGCACACAGGTAGGTGATGCTAGGAAGCACTGCAGAGCCACAGCTGTCAAGAACTGGAGGATTTCAGAGTAGCAGCCGTGTTAGTGTGTATTCAAAAAAAAAAGGAGTACTTGTGGCACCTTAGAGGCTAACAAATTTATTTGAGCATAAGCTTCCCTGAGCTACAGCTCACTTCATCGGATGCATTCGGTGGAAAATACAGTGGGGAGATTTATACACACACACACACACACACACACACACACACACACACAGAGAGAGAACATGAAACAATGGGTTTTATCACACACACACTGTAAGGAGAGTGATCACTTAAGATGAGCCATCACCAGCGGGGGGTGGGGGTGGGGGAAGGAGGAAAACCTTTCATGGTGAAAAGCAAGGTGGGCCATTTCCAGCAGTTAACAAGAACCTCTGAGGAACAGTGGGGGGTGGGATGGGGAGAGAAATAACATGGGGAAATAGTTTTACTTTGTGTAATGACTCATCGACTCCCAGTCTCTATTCAAGCCTAAGTTAATTGTATCCAGTTTGCAAATTAATTCCAATTCAGCAGTCTCCCATTGGAGTCTGTTTTTGAAGCTTTTTTGTTGAAGGATAGCCACCCTCAGGTCTGTAATCGAGTGACCGGAGAGACTGAAGTGCTTTCCGACTGGTTTTTGAATGTTATAATTCTTGATGTCTGATTTGTGTCCATTTATTCTTACACATAGAGACTGTCCAGTTTGACCAATGTACATGGCAGAGGGGCATTGCTGGCACATGATGGCATATATCACATTGGTAGATGCGCAGGTGAATGAGTCTCTGATAGTGTGGCTGATGTGATTAGGCCCTATGATGGTGTCCCCTGAATAGATATGTGGTCAGAGTTGGCAACGGGCTTTGTTGCAAGGATAGGTTCCTTGGTTAGTGGTTCTGTTGCGTGGTGTGTGGTTGCTGGTGAGTATTTGCTTCAGGCTGGGGGGCTGTCTGTAAGCAAGGACTGGCCTGTCTCCCAAGATCTGTGAGAGTGATGGGTCGTCCTTCAGGATAGGTTGTAGATCCTTGATGTGTTGGAGAGGTTTTAGTTGGGGGCTGAAGGTGATAGCTAGTGGCGTTTTGTTATTTTCTTTGTTGGGCCTGTCCTGTAGTAGGTGACTTCTGGGTACTCTTCTGGCTCTGTCAATCTGTTTCTTCACTTCAGCAGGTGGGTATTGTAGTTGTAAGAATGCATGATAGAGATCTTGTAGATGTTTGTCTCTGTCTGAGGGATTGGAACAAATGTGGTTATATTGTAGAGCTTGGCTGTAGACAATGGATCGTGTGGTGTGATCTGGATGAAAACTAGAGGCATGTAGGTAGGAATAGTGGTCAGTAGGTTTCCGATATAGGGTGATGTTTATGTGACCATTGCGTATTAGCACCGTAGTGTCCAGGAAGTGGATCTCTTTTGTGGACTGGTCCAGGCTGAGGTTGATGGTGGGATGGAAATTGTTGAAATCATGGTGGAATTCCTCAAGGGCTTCTTTTCCATGGGTCTAGATGATGAAAATGCAATCAAAGTAGAGTAGGGGCATTAGGGAACGAGAGCTGAGGAAGCGTTGTTCTAAGTCAGCCATAAAAATGTTGGCATACTGTGGGGCCATGCAGGTACCCATCGCAGTGCTGCTGATTTGAAGGTATACATTGTCCCAAAATGTGAAATAGTTATGGGTGAGGACAAAGTCAAAGTTCAGCCACCAGGTTAGCCGTGACATTATTGGGGATACTGTTCCTGACGGCTTGTAGTCCATCTTTGTGTGGAATGTTGGTGTAGAGGGCTTCTACATCCATAGTGGCTAGGATGGTGTTTTTAGGAAGATCACCGATGGATTGTAGTTTCCTCAGGAAGTCAGTGGTGTCTTGAAGATAGCTGGGAGTGCTGGTAACGTAGGGCCTGAGGAGGGAGTCTATATAGCCAGGCAATCCTGCTGTCAGGGTGCCAATTCCTGAGATGATGGGGCATCCAGGATTTCCAGGTTTATTGATCTTGGGTAGCAGATAGAATACCCCAGGTCGGAGTTCCACGGGTGTGTCTGTGCGGATTTGTTCTTGTGCTTTTTCAGGGAGTTTCTTGAGCAAATGCTGTAGTTTCTTTTGGTAACCCTCAGTGGGATCAGAGGGTAATGGCTTGTAGAAAGTAGTGTTGGAGAGCTGGAGGAGTTTAGAAACAAACATATTAGAACTGTAGAGAATAGAGGAAACACAAGAACCTGAGGAATGATACAACATGATTTGTGTTATATTCTGATATGGAGTTTGATACTTGGACAAAACTGATGAATTAAAAGGCAGAGCTGGTCAATAAAAAGGTACATACATTTCATAATAAATTATAAATGGAATTTTTTTTAAATTTGTTCAAGTTTTTGAATGAAATTTTTTATTTTTTCACAAAATTTTTCAAAAAACAATTTAAAAAAGTGGTGTTTTTTTGTGGAAAAAACCCCTTTTTCATTTTTTAAAGTTCCACTTTTTGCACTGGCAAACGTGTATGGATTGGGAAGGGGTGGGTGGAAAAAAAAGAAAATAGAATGCAAAAAATATTCTGTTCTTTTTTCCACCCTTTGCTATTAGGAAAAGTTTCAAAAAATATAGAGGGTACATTTTTTAAAATTAATACCAAGGATTTTTGCAATTTTACTGGAATTTATTTTGAAATTTCAATGAAAAATTTCAACAAAAATGTAATTTTTCAGCAAAACAATTCATTGTCACTGAAATCCAGATGTTCAAAAAGGGTTTAAAACTCCAATTACAAGGCCTGGAATTCTGTGACTTTAGCTAATTTTAACTTTCAATACTCTTCCAGGAAAAAAAAAGTTTAAAATTAAGATACAGCATTCCTGCAGTCATTTTTATGCTTTGCTGGTTTTTGTACCCTTGTTATAAACTGAATAAAAATACATTTATAGTTTAAAACAAAACAGTTCGTATTAACAAAGGATGCAAGTGCACAACAGAAAAATCAGCTAAACACATTAGAGACTGGTGTCAGCTGTGAACCAACTGGCTTCAGCATAAGACTGGACCCTACTCTGGTATGAGTGAGAAAAAGGGTAGTTGCATATAACTTTATACTTTGTGCTTTCTCCTGAGATCATCTCAGAAATTAAGGATATATCTACACTGCACAGTAAACCCAGATCTGTGGGACCCATGCTTGTGGACTCTGTTTCCAAATCTGTGCTTGATTGTCTAGGTTGCATTGTAAACCTGGGTTTACAGTTGTTGCACCAACGTCTCGCAACAGTGATAAAACACATCCATAATGCACTACATATCCCTTCTCACTTGGGTCTGAGCCTGAACTGTGTTCACACTGCAAAATGAAAGAGCTTGGACCTGAGTCACAGTGGGATTTGTACTCAGACCTACCCACTGAGGGGTCCTAAGAACTGGGTCCTGAGTGCTTACTGAGTGAAGTCAGACAAGTGTGTGGATGGTAGAGGGAGCTGGGCTCAAACTTGAGTCTGAGCCCAGATGTATAATGAAGAGACATCTGAAAGTCTAATTCACTGCTAGCTGGCTGTATAAGTACTTGGATATTACTGGAATCTTAAAACTCTGTTGCAAAAATAAAAAAAATAAAGGTGAAGTTCAATAAAAATGCATTTGTAATATGCTGCCTGCATGTTTGGTTCTGAACTTGCTTAGACCATTAACTTCAACGGTATTACCCCTGATTTGCACTGTGATAAGAATGAATTCATGTATATGCAAATTTCTTGTCACATCAAGTTCAAGAGAAAGTACCAACCTGGTGCAGTGTACTCATCCCCAGAGCAAGGGGGAAACGGTGACTAGAATATAAGTTTTGTTCCTAGAGCAGAAAAAAAATGCAATGGTTTTATGTTGTGTCTTGTGCCAAAGCCATGATTAGGCTCATAGTACATAATATATAATTTTCTTAGTAAAAGATAGTGTCCATAATAATTAGGAAAACAAGTTGCCACAGGCTCATATATAGCTCAACTAAAGGAAGATATTTGAGTCAGTCAAGTCATGTTTAAGAACTGCACAAGCAGAGAGATAAGGCTACCTATGGAGCTAGCTGTGGGCCAAATCCTTCAGGAGAGTATGTTTGGAATGCAAAAGGACACATTTTAGTAATTGAGGGCGAGTTCTGGTACAAGACTGCACATGAATAAATACAGCTAAATTGTGTTTAAAATTTCTTTACTTGGCTTGATTAAAAATTTTTATAGCTTGTTTCACACAGGGATTTGGAAACAAATACTTCCAGTATTCAGGAGACAAAAACGACTCTTGTACCTTGTATCAAGAATTAGAATTATAATCATAATCAAGAATTATATAGATTGCAAAGATTATAGGATGAGTATAACATAAAAAGCATATATTTCAATTGCCTTTCTGGATTTTGTCAGGTATATGTACATTATTTTCCTCCAACAGAGACAATGGCAAGATTATGGTTTCTGCATAATGTACTTTTACTGATTAAGAAGGCCCCAGTTGGGTCAAGATTCCTGCAGGTTATCAACCTTAATGGGTTATTAGGAAGAAAAAATATGACTTTGAAGATACCAATCTTTGTCCTTCCCGAGAGGCATCGTGAGGCATAGCTGTGACACTACTAGGTCGGGTGATCCTGTCACAAGCTACCAAACACTATCTTGGACTTCTAGTAAATTTTCCACTAAAAGGAGGGGGAAGTCAAGCCAGGGAAATAAAAGATTCCTGCCTTATTATTTAAGGCTGGGGAGTAAGACAAACAGGACTCTTCTCCATTGCCTTCCTGCCCAAGAAGAAAAAGACAACTGAAAGAGACAAAGGAACTGAGTGGTGAGAAAAGCAAGGGCTGAGTGCAGACTAAGACAGGAGTCTAGTTTATCAAGAGAAACAATGAACTCTAAGCTACAGAAACTCTTCAACTTGCCTAAAAGAACATTTAGTGTGAGAAATTTCTAGAAGTCAATCTCTTTAGGATCTTAAGCTTAGTATGCATGTTTTGTTTTATTTGCTTAGTAATCTGCCTTGTTCTGTTTACTATCCCTTATAATCCCATAAAATCTGCCTTTTATAGTTAAACTTTTGTTTATTATTAAACCCAGTTTGTGCAATTAATAACTGTGTGGGGGCAAGAAGTTGTGCATATCTTCCTCCACATTGAGGGAGAGGGTGAATTTATGAGCTTACATTGTTTAGATTTCTCTACAGTGCAAGACAATATTCATTTGGGTGTAGTTTCCAGGGAGGAGCTGCACTAGAGTGCTTGGCAATTTCCTAGCCGAGTCTTCCATAAAGAGCTGTTTGCAGGCTGTGATTCTACAGGTGTGAGTGTGTGCACACGCTGCCAGAGGCTGGAGAGCCTAATTCAGCAAAACAGGGAGAGGGAGCCCAGGCTAGTGGAGCAGGCAAGCTCAGTGAAATCCCAGTACAGCAAGTGGCATCCCAGACTGGGGGGGGGGGTCCTAACCTGTCACTGTTCTTACTTGCATATGATCAGTGCTCAGTTAAACTGTCTGTGCGGTACTCCAAAACAGGAGTTGAAATGTGCTTGCCTGTGCTTGTCATGGAGAAATGAGCTTAATAGTGTATATTACAAGAGTGTGAAGAGGAGTGCAGATACTACTAGAGGATGCATCTGGAAGTTATTTTATTTATTTGGATTTAAGAGCATCTAACTAAAAGCCCTTGGTGTCCTGACATTACTTAACAGCCAACATTATAGACTTCAGACAGCCTGACACCCTGATAAAATTCAGTTGCAAACAACCCCCCCCATTCTACTTCAGACCACATTTCTCTATTAATTTCTTTCCCCAAGTGCCCCCCCCCACCAAAAGACTAGCCTTGCAGCATGTCCTGAAGTCCAACAGATTTTTTGGACCAAGGAGACAGTGAATTCCAAAGCCAAAGGAAATTCACAGGGAACAGCCTCTTTTGGCACATATCTGTGCACTAAGTATCCTGTAAACAAGCTATGAAGCTTGTTTACTCTGAAAAATATTTATATTAATTTTGTAGTACTTATTGCCATTTTCACCAAAATTTTACTTACAAGTTTAGCCACCAGAAATGAATGTTTTGCTGGTTTACACTCAGATTATAGGCTCAGTTAGTTAAGCAACAGCACTGTATGGTGGAAATGTAGGCTATATAAATGTGCTATGTTCAAAAGCTAGCAGGATCTATCATAAAAGATAGCCATGTTCCTATGAATATGTCAAAGTCCTATAATGGAATTGTTTACCATAGCAAACAGATTATTTGGTGTAAATTTCTAATGTACTTTGGCAAAGATATACTTGCTTAGGCAATTCAAATATGGGCAGACTTGAAATATTTATTTCAAGGATTACAGCCTTGTATGAAAAGTGCTCTTTGTGTCTGTCAAATATAAAGGGAAGGGTAATCACCTTTCTATAATACAGTGCTATAAAATCCCTCTAGGCCAGAGGCAAAATTCTTTCACCTGTAAAGGGTTAAGAAGCTAAGGTAACCCCGCTGGCACCTGACCCCAAATGGTCAATGAGGGGACAAGATATTTTCAAATCTGGGGTGGGGGAGAACAAAGGGTTTGGTCTGTGTGTGATGCTTTTGCTGGGAACAGATCAGGAATGCAAGCCTTACAACTCTTGTAAAGTTAAGTAATCTAGCTAGAAAATGCGTTAGATTTCTTTTGTTTAATGGCTTGTAAACTAAGCTGTGCTGGAGGGAATGTATATTCCTGTTTGTGTCTTTTTGTAACTTAAGGTTTTGTCTAGAGGGATTCTCTATGTTTTGAATCTGATTACCCTGTAAAAAGTATTTGCCATCCTGATTTTACAGAGGTGATTCTTTTAACTTTTCTTTAAATAAAATTATTCTTTTAAGAACCTGATTGATTTTTTTATTGTTCTTAAGATCCAAGGTTTGGATCTGTGTTTATCTGTACCAATTGGTGAGGATTCTTATGAAGCCTTCCCCAGGAAAGGGGGTGTAGGGCTTGGGGGGAAGATGTCACCAAGTGGACTCTTTCCCTGTTCTTTGTTTAAAACACTTGGTGGTGGCGGCAGCATACTATTCAAGGACAAGACAAAGTTTGTACCTTGGGGAAGTTTTTAACCTAAGCTGGTAGGAATAAGCTTCAGGGGGTCTTTCATGCAGGTCCCCACATCTGTACCCTAGAATTCAGAGTGGGGAAGGAACCATGACTTAATTCACACACACACACTTCATCAGACTATCAGTAGGAAGAATGTCTGGACTTGTTGGTATTGTGTCAAGGAGTTGTCTGACTAGAATCGGCTCTTGCTTTCATTTCTACTGTCTTGACATCCTCTCCTAGTTTATGCCATTGCTCATGCCCCAGTGATGATCACAGGGCACCCTGAAATTATTTCCCAAAAAAAGAGCCTATTTCCTTTCATTTTCAATAAAATGAAAGTTAGTAAAGGAGCGACACCACACTTCCAACTGCACATGTCCCTAGAACCTTTAAGGACAGATAGTGAAAAGAACAAAGAAAGCGGGGAAATATTGATAAAAGGTAAAACAGGATTTCACATTGTGTTAATGCTAAGAATATTGTAAATATTGCAGGGTAAAGGATAAAATCAAATCGATATGGAAAATTTTCTGCTTTCTAGAAAGAAGACAGTTGGAAGAATGGTATTTTTTCCACTTTTCCTAGTCAGAAAAATGTCTCTTCCTTCATTGTACAGACCAACCCAATAGTGTTGTTCCAGGTGGTAAAAGTAAAAACAATCCATATTTAATCAACAGAAATCATCTTTATGTTCAAGAACTGAAGTATGCTATTCTAAGCATCATGAATACAACACCTGCAAACAAAGGCTCAGATGTTGACAGCTGCGTGAGTCATAATTTATTTCATAAACAGTCACGTCTATCGTAGTGGGTCTGTCTGAGCAGTAAGGTACATTTGAATGTAAAAGAGGTAAGAGCCTACCCTCCTGCCTCAATACAGATCAGACTCCCCATACAAGAATCCTTATGGTCTGTATAAAATGAGAGGGGTAGTACCCCCCCCCCCAACAGCATCATCATCAGGCCTTGTTCCCTAGACTGAAGAGGCTTTGGGGTGTGGATGGGGGGGCTGAGCAGGAAACAAATTATACTCTGCAGCACCATTGCCTTCTCAGCTCCTGATTTTCTATACAGAAGCCTGGGAGGGTATTAATTCATGGAAGATCTGTATTAACTACTTGTTGGTCCCCTCTGACTTATCAGATCAACTATTCAGTATACTGTAGGATTTAAACAGCTCATGGCAATTTTTGCATTATGGTAATTCTTATTCACTATCAACAAACCCTCTCAAGTATTATTTGCAGCTCACACTGTAGTTTCATCCATACAACAAGGTAGTTCAGGTAAATAAGGTATGTCTTGAATCACTGAGTGCATAGATGCCAAATAATGCTATGAGGCTGCTATACTAATTACTGGGTGTAATTCCAAAAAAGCATCGATTAAAAGAACTGGCTGTGACCTTTGAGCGTAGTCTGGATTTTATCCAGTTTTTTTTTTTTTAAAAGCAAGCAGCTACCAATGGATTGTAAAGTTTAGAGAATGTGTTTATTTACCTTAATGGGACATCCTTTTGGTCTTGAAGCACTGACAATAAAACGAATATTGTCATAGCAAAAGGAAATGGATCACACATTGTTTTCCTCAAAGGATTTTCTAATTCCAGGAGCCTACACTTTGTATAATGCATACAGTGACTATAATTGGACCCTATAAAATGAAAAAAAATAAGCCGAAGCATTAACACCCAAACATAAACACTAACTCCCATTAATTGAAATAAATGCCATGTAACTTAATTCTCACTATTTGAAAGTGTAAAAACCTAAAATCTTGCATTGTCATTTTAAAGTAAAACCACCAAATTTGGATTTTCAAACAGATAGTATAAAACTTCAGTTTGCTGCATCTTCAATATTTATTCCAATATAACTAGGTCAAACAAAAAGAACAGCCCCAAAATCAGTTGATTAATTCAAACTTCCAGTAATCTTGAACCAATATTTTCATTCCAATTAGAATCAGTCTCCCTATCCATGCAAGTCAAGTTTTTTTGGTACCTCAAAAATTTAGCAAATGTTACAAATATCTTGGTGTTTCAGTCTTTCACACTAGCACAGACCAGAATGGATTTACAAGCTGCCTCACAAGCTGCCTGACCTTTATCTATTTCAGTATGAAAATTTGACTTCCTGTACCATATAGAAAATATGCTCATATGAATATATAGTAGATTAACTTATATGTAGGGGAAATACATACATATGTAATAATGCAACATATGAAATTAATGCAAATTATTATTATTATTAAGAGTTTAACTGCACAAAAGTCTAAAATGTATTTAAAGTATGTAGACCAAAATTTCAGGCTCCTAAATCTACACTAAGACACACATAAATCCCAACAATTTCAAGGGGAACTTCAGGAGCTCAGCATATTTAAAAGGGACAGAGTCTTACTCATGTGGAATATTTTAGTCCATGAGCAGAGCTTGGTCCTGGGTCCAGTTGTGTTCAATATCTTCATCAGTGATTTAGAAAATGGCATAGGGACTACACTTCTAACATATGCATACAATACCAAGCTAGGAGGGGTTTTAAGTGCTTTGGAAGATAGGATTAAAATTCAAAGTGATCTGAAGTAAAGAGGATGAAATTCACAATTTACTAAGGACAAATCAAAGTACTCCACTTATGAAGGAACAATCAATTGCACACATACAAAATGGTAAATGACTGCCTAGGAAGGAGTATTTCAGAAAGGGATCTGGGAACCCAGTGGACCACATGCTAAATAAGAGTAAACAGTGTAACACTACAGGGTGGAGGAGAGAATATAATTCTGGGAAGTATCATCAGGAGTTCTGTAAGCAAAACATAAGCAACTATTTTGTTCTACTTCATGCTGATAAGGCCTCAACAGGAGTCTCGTCAGGAAAGATGTGGACAAATTTGAAAAAGTCCAGAGAAGTGCAACAAAATGATTAGAGGTCCAGAACACATGACCTATGAGGGAAGATTAAAAAAAGGAAGGGCTTTAGTCTGGAGAAGAGAAGACTGAAAGGGGACATAACAGTTTAAGTACATAAATTGTTACAAGGAAGGAGAAAACTTGTTCAGCTTAACCTTTGAGGATAGGACAAGAAGCAATGAGCTTAAATTGCAGCCAGGGAAGTTTAGGTTGGATATTAGGAAAAACTTCCTAAGTGTCAGAGTAGGTAAGCACTGGTATAACTTGCCTAGGGAGGTTGTAGAATCTGTCATTGGAGATTTTTTTAAGAGCAGGTTAGACAAACACCTAGCAGGGATGGTCTAGTATCAGGGGGTAGCTGTGTTAGATTGTATTTTGTGGATGGTCTAGTTATTTAGTCCTGGCTTGAGTGCAAGAGGCCCCTTCAGTCCTACACTTTTATGGATCTATGATTCTATATGTGGTCACATTTACTTCAATGGGATTATGTGGACTAAAATGCTACTCATCATATAGCAAGGATTTCAGAATCTGGTCCATAGTCAAGCCACTTTTACTGAAATACTGAAGGCCAGATTGTAGAGCCCTCTTTCATTCTGGGAAGTATGTACTTACATTACTAGACTCATTGGCATAAATAGGACTTTGTGAGGAAGTGATCATCCACATGTATAAGGGTTGTAGACCCAATATAGATTTAGGATTCTAGCTTTCAGTACTTAGGTTGGACCATTTTGTCCATACAGCACATGCATTATAATAGAGTCTTGTACTCAAAGACTGCAAAAAAAAAACTAGTATTCTCTGATAACACAATTATTTTTTTCCTAACATCTTGTTACTGATATTTCCGACAATAGTGTTCTGTTCTGACTTACATCGTTTTTATCCTAGGATCAATTTCTACATTTACTTTTTCATTATTTGAGAGTATAGGTGACAAATTTTACAGACAACAAGTTATAAAATTAAAAAGATTGTGGATGCAAGGAAAAAAGTACCAGGTGAAAGGAGCCAGGTGTGACATTGCACTCCATATGATTCTATGAAAATATGCTAATGTGTGAATATAATTTAACTGGAATACGCTTCACGCAAAAGGTCTCTTGTAAGGTATCATTACAAAGATTATAATCTACTGAGTATAGTCATCCAATTTGTATTAATGCATCATTTTTGTATCTGAAACTAGAAATATGAAATACAACTGAGGTCCTATTGTAATTATGCAAAGTGTGGACCATTAATGGTGGTTTAGAATCTTGATGGCTCCCATCAACTAGGGCAATTGAGTGTAGATGGCTGTTTACATGAAAGCCTTCCTGTAACTCAGGCTGGGTGTGTGTGTGTGTCTCACAGGACATGTGACCATGTCACCTGGTACTGGAATGCATCTTAAACCTGGAGCTTTTCCATTTAGAAGGAGGGGTGGAGACCCAGAGAGACAAGATTCCTGCCTTATGCCAAAGTTATATAAGAGTGTGGAACAGAACAAAGGGGGCTGCAGTCATGAGAAATCCCCCAGCTACCACCTGAGTTGGAACAAGGACTGTACCAGGGGAAAGGATTGGGCCCAGACTAGAAAGGAGTCTAGAAAGAAGCTTATTGGAACATCTGAAGGTGATATTTACCTGGATTCAGTTTCTTAAATACATTAGGCTTAGACTTGCATGTTTCTTTTATTTTGCTTGTCAACTTACTTTGTTCTTTCTGTTATTACTTTGAACCACTTAAATCCTACTTTTTTTAACTTAATAAAAATCACTTTTTGCTTATTAATTGACCCAGAATAAGTATTTAATTCCTGAGGGAGCAAACAGCGGTGAATATCTCAGTGTTAGAGGGCAGATAATTTATGAGTTTACTCCATTAAGCTTTATACAGAGTAAAATGGATTTATTTGGGGTTTGGAACCCATTGGGAACCTGGATGCTGGATACAGGAGCACTTTTTAAGCTGTTTTCAGTTAAGCCCGCAGCTTTTTGGGGGGGGGGGAGACGAGGTTCAGACCTGGGTCTCTGTTTGCAGCAGGCTAGCATGTCTGACTCAATAAGACAGGGTACTGAAGTCCCAAGCTGACAGGGAAAATGGGCTCAGAGATGGTCTCAGCACATCAGGTAGCAGTCCAAAGGAGGTCCCTGTGATCCAACCCGTCACACCAGGTTAAAGACTTATAGAAACTTTGTTTGCACCACATAAAAATCTGCAGGTTTGAAGGATTGGATGTCCCAAATCACATTCTCCATGTTTGCAGTTACAACCTCAAGTAGAACTGGTTAGAGCACAGAGCATCTCAGAAGGAACATGATGAATATTCTTTGTATCAACTTTGTGTTCTAATAATCATATTTGTCTCATTTTTTATTCAGCCAAATGGGATTTTAGAGCAATCAAAAATAGCTAGTACTGTGGTGTTATCAGAATTTTACTTGCTTAACAGGAAAGTCAACTACATCAAAGCAAAATTAATGAAAGCAAGTAGAATGACTACAAGTCAGCCAATCATGAGGCAGTAGGAATCTTCTAGTTCAGGAAATTTTCTATAGGTATGAGCAAAACAACCTCTTATACTCTAAAATGTGTAAATCCTCAATTGAGAGACCACAATCTGTCATCCCAAAATTTGTGGGGCACAAGGGCAATAATTTAGTCTTATATTAGTTATTCATTGAATACCAAAAGTTATTTTGTTGTTCACATGGTGGAGTCTTCTCAGTAGTGACACAAACTCACCTTAGTGAAGTTAGGATATGGTGATGTACTCTTACACACAGGTTCTTGGTTTCAATCCCTCTCCTTACTAATGAACAGGAATAATTTATCCAGTGGAAATAACTTTTCCTTGAAAGGTCTTAATTTTTAGAAGTAATCTGAAGCAAAACCTTTGCTGAGATTCTGAAAAGTATAGATGGGTGAATTTTTGTTGTTTTTTCTGGTTTCCAGAAATTTCCATGAAATTTCTCATATTTATGGCTGGTTCCTGAAGTACCATCATATTGAGAGAGAGAGAGATCCTGCTTTTGTAAGATTTGCCACTCAATTTTACCAACTAAAGTATAGTTCATACAGGAATTCAAAGTTTTGGATGCCTATCTGAAATCCAGTCAGATAAATATTACATAATAATATTAAAAATAACTCATACCACACACAGTCTAAACTCTTGTGCATCCCCTTATCTTTTGCTGCCAGAAATTCAATCTTTACCTGAAGCTAGAAACGTATTTGTGAATACATATTATGATGTCATGAAAACCAATATATGAAAAATGAGTCATTTAAAAATATGCTTAAATATAAAAAGCCTGATTTACAATATGCTGTACTATCTATAGGATTTTAAAAAGTTTAATATTGCTTAGAGATAGAAAGTGCCCAGCAACAAGTCACATGATCAATGAATGAGAGTCAAACAAGCAGACTAGTACCAAGCAAAATAAAAAATAAAACACAAACCATATTGAACTATGCTGCAGTGTATGGTAGATTTAGAAGTTAAAGCTGTCTCAGAGTCAGGACTATCATCTTGAATCTGGAGATTTCCATAAGATGCAGAGTCTAGCATGACATTGCTACAGGTTGAGACGATTAGGTAATATGAATGTTCAGGGTGAATTAATGGATTAAAGACATTTTCTCTCTTGGCACTAAATGCAAACTTAATTTAGCCTAATGATGGTCACAGGCAACTCCCTGACTAGATTTACATGCTCTCCTTTCCTTGGAGGAACTATCTTCCTATTGTTCATAAATCAAAATTTCAGATATGTCCATCTTCACTAAATTATAATAAGAGCCACCCAGAGACAGTTCTATTGCCATGGCAGGTTGTGGCATCTCCATCACTGGAGACTTCAGAGCAGGTTAGACAAACATCTGTCAGGGATGGTCTACATATTACTTAGTCCTGCTATGAGTGCAGGGGACTGGACTATGACACCTCTTGAGGTCCAGTCCTATGATTCTATTAACAAAGGATGAAGTACAGGAACATAATTGTCTCACTGTTTATAAATAGTCCATAAATTATGTACTTGGGTGAATGTCTAGTTTGATGTTTTTCTAGGTGAAATTGTAAGATGAAGTGAGCTGTAGCTCACGAAAGCTTATGCTCTAATAAATTTGTTAGTCTCTAAGGTGCCACAAGTACTCCTTTTCTTTTTGCGAATACAGACTAACACGGCTGCTACTCTGAAACCTGTAAAATATAGGAAGAACATTTATCAGTGCACAACTGGACTAGAGTCCTCTGGCAAACATTTTACTACAGGTCAGAGGTATCAGATACAATACGATATTTAAAACCCTAATTCACTTGAACTTGACTCTTGTACCCTAAAGTTTGACAGATTCTGAATATACATACCATGCACTACAAATAAAGTCAGATTGGAATTTCAGTTTCAACTGTTGTTACAGTTTCTCTTCTCTTTCTCTAAATATCATGACAATAAATGTGATAAATACCTAGACAGATAGATAAAAAGATGTCAGAGGACAATTCCTGTCATCCTTCAAATTTTACATTTCCTTCTTAAAATATTGCCCAAGAAAGTAATCTCATTTGAACTCCATGTCAGGTAAGTAGTGATAAATATTGTTACTATCTGTTTGGATGCCAGTTGGTGCATAGTACTCTAAACAATGGTGAGGAAAGACATCTTCACCAACACCAGAATATTTTCCTGAAAATAGGCCACAGAATTTTATCCAGTAATTCTTGAGGTGAAGGTAATTATAAAAATTGTTGTTAGTCCCAGCCCTAGTGTACAAATGGACATCTCAGGTACCTTTTGGACAGTTTGACTGCCAAACTAAGTAACCTAGGAATCAGCCTCCCTCAAGAACATCTGAACCATTGCTCACAAACCGAGTAGAATTAGTGGGGGAAGCAAAAGTGGATGGGAATCTGGGAGGCAGTGACCATGAGTTGGTTGAGTTCAGGATCCTGACGCAGGGAAGAAAGGTAAGCAGCAGGATACGGACCCTGGACTTCAGGAAAGCAGACTTTGACTCCCTCAGGGAACAGATGGCCAGGATCCCCTGGGGGACTAACATGAAAGGGAAGGGAGTCCAGGAGAGCTGGCTGTATTTCAAGGAATCCCTGTTGAGGTTACAGGGACAAACCATCCCGATGAGTCGAAAGAATAGTAAATATGGCAGGCGACCAGCTTGGCTTAATGGTGAAATCCTAGCGGATCTTAAACATAAAAAAGAAGCTTACAAGAAGTGGAAGCTTGGACATATGACCAGGGAAGAGTATAAAAATATTGCTCGGGCATGTAGGAAAGATATCAGGAGGGCCAAATCGCACCTGGAGCTGCAGCTAGCAAGAGATGTCAAGAGTAACAAGAAGGGTTTCTTCAGGTATGTTGGCAACAAGAAGAAAGCCAAGGAAAGTGTGGGCCCCTTACTGAATGAGGGAGGCAAGCTAGTGACAGAGGATGTGGAAAAAGCTAATGTACTCAATGCTTTTTTTGCCTCTGTTTTCACTAACAAGGTCAGCTCCCAGACTGCTGTGCTGGGCAACACAAAATGGGGAAGAGATGGCCAGCCCTCTGTAGAGATAGAGGTGGTTAGGGACTATTTAGAAAAGCTGGACGTGCACAAGTCCATGGGGCCGGACGAATTGCATCCGAGAGTGCTGAAGGAATTGGCGGCTGTGATTGCAGAGCCCTTGGCCATTATCTTTGAAAACTCGTGGCGAACGGGGGAAGTCCCGGATGACTGGAAAAAGGCTAATGTAGTGCCCATCTTTAAAAAAGGGAAGAAGGAGGATCCTGGGAACTACAGGCCGGTCAGCCTCACCTCAGTCCCTGGAAAAATCATGGAGCAGGTCCTCAAAGAATCAATCCTGAAGCACTTAGAGGAGAGGAAAGTGATCAGGAACAGTCAGCATGGATTCACCAAGGGAAGGTCATGCCTGACTAATCTAATCGCCTTTTATGATGAGATTACTGGTTCTGTGGATGAAGGGAAAGCAGTGGATGTATTGTTTCTTGACTTTAGCAAAGCTTTTGACACGGTCTCCCACAGCATTCTTGTCAGCAAGTTAAGGAAGTATGGGCTGGATGAATGCACTATAAGGTGGGTAGAAAGCTGGCTAGATTGTCGGGCTCAACGGGTAGTGATCAATGGCTCCATGTCTAGTTGGCAGCCGGTGTCAAGTGGAGTGCCCCAGGGGTCGGTCCTGGGGCCCGTTTTGTTCAATATCTTCATAAATGATCTGGAGGATGGTGTGGATTGCACTCTCAGCAAATTTGCGGATGATACTAAACTGGGAGGAGTGGTAGATACGCTGGAGGGGAGGGATAGGATACAGAAGGACCTAGACAAATTGGAGGATTGGGCCAAAAGAAATCTAATGAGGTTCAATAAGGATAAGTGCAGGGTCCTGCACTTAGGATGGAAGAATCCAATGCACCGCTACAGACTAGGGACCGAATGGCTCGGCAGCAGTTCTGCGGAAAAGGACCTAGGGGTGACAGTGGACGAGAAGCTGGATATGAGTCAGCAGTGTGCCCTTGTTGCCAAGAAGGCCAATGGCATTTTGGGATGTATAAGTAGGGGCATAGCGAGCAGATCGAGGGACGTGATCGTTCCCCTCTATTCGACACTGGTGAGGCCTCATCTGGAGTACTGTGTCCAGTTTTGGGCCCCACACTACAGGAAGGATGTGGATAAATTGGAAAGAGTACAACGAAGGGCAACGAAAATGATTAGAGGTCTAGAGCACATGACTTATGAGGAGAGGCTGAGGGAGCTGGGATTGTTTAGTCTGCAGAAGAGAAGAATGAGAGGGGATTTGATAGCTGCTTTCAACTACCTGAAAGGGGGTTTCAAAGAGGATGGCTCTAGACTGTTCTCAATGGTAGCAGATGACAGAACGAGGAGTAATGGTCTCAAGTTGCAATGGGGGAGGTTTAGATTGGATATTAGGAAAAACTTTTTCACTAAGAGGGTGGTGAAACACTGGAATGCGTTACCTAGGGAGGTGGTAGAATCTCCTTCCTTAGAGGTTTTTAAGGTCAGGCTTGACAAAGCCCTGGCTGGGATGATTTAACTGGGACTTGGTCCTGCTTTGAGCAGGGGGTTGGACTAGATGACCTTCTGGGGTCCCTTCCAACCCTGATATTCTATGATTCTATGATTCTATGATTGCATCTAAAGTCATCTTTCCCTTCCAAAGCTGCAACCATGTTACTTTCCTCCATCTCACACCCCACACTTTACTTCAATTGGCTTTACATCTCAGTCGATCAAAGCAAAACAAAATACTTCAGTATGTGGAAATGAGACAGCTGTAGAACCCATGAACCCATGCCCACCAGTTTATTAACTGGTTTTTTTTTTTTTTTTAAATCACACATCACATCCATCTGTATATAAAGGTCCTAGCCTGGAAAATTGGATCCTGGATGATGAGCAAGTTTAGAAAGGAGTGATGCCCATCCTCTATCCCTACTCAGAGAATGCAAAGCAGCAACTTTGGCAGCACCATAGGTGTGGCAGCACATCCAGGGTCTGTTGATTAATGCTGTGGCAGATAATGTGCTGGCAATAGACTCATCATTACAGAGAAAGCTGGTAGTAACCCCTCTATTTAGAATCCTGAATACTTTCCATTGTACAAGATTTTTGTGACTTTTCTGAGAAAGTCAAAAAACTTCAATGTTTAGCGGAGAGAAAGGCTATAGGCTAGAGAATCCTCTTCCTTGTGCCATGAAATTCCATCAGGTTTAGAGGAGTCTTAAACTGTTAAAAATCACCACTTTGTTTCTTTTTCTATATAGGCCTTTATGCTGTGCTCATCATTGTGGTATATGAGCACCTTCCACACTGAGTGCCTTCCCCACTATCATTTCTCAGGAAAATTTTTCCAGCATGTCAAACTGATAACTAAACATGAATATTCAAAGGCCCATGCCACCATCAAAGCAGCAGAAGCACACATTGTGCTGGAAGAAAAGGAGTACTTGTGGCACCTTAGAGACTAACAAATTTATTAGAGCATAAGCTTTCGTGAGCTACAGCTCACTTCATCGGATGCACCTTGTGCTGGGAATACCTGTAGAAGGAGAGAGGAAAGAGCTGGGCAGGGCACTACACCATCTCAGTACCTTCCAGCTCCTGTACAAGGCCCTAACATGACAATCTCCCTTATAGGTCTTATATGGGGCAGGAGAATCGGCAGCACTGGGGGTGGGGAGGGGATAGGTAGAGCCTGGTTCCTCAGATCATCCCATGGACCCAGTACTTTGTACCATCAGCTCATTCACTGCTCCGAGATAAAGACAGCTAACTGCGTTAGTATGTAAAAAAATCTGTGCAGCAGTGCTGAAGATTCAAATCCTGTTTTATGAATGACAGGTTGTTGCACTTGCAAATAATATTTTTTTTACCTGTTTTCTTTTAAAGACAGGAATTTATTCTCCCAAAACTGTGTAAAGAATGCTATTTAGGTTGTAAAATCTAATATTTGAAAGTTAGAAAATGCCAGTTTTATGATTGTCTGCACAACTTTTATCCAGTCCCCTTGATATGCATCAATATGCATTTTGATACAATCTTTAATTACAGAGTCAAATATTGTTTGTCCACACAGGACCCCTGAATCATCCAGTGCACGAGAGTGCAGAATTAAGGTTGCATAGAAAATCATAAATCTGAGATTTCCTAATTTCAAGTGCTTGACTTTGCAGCATTAAAAAATTGTATACTTTTTAGTCTATTATTAGCCATAGGCTAACATTGTGCTTGGTGTAGTATGAAGCACTGGTGAATACACAATTCCTGATCTTAGGAGCTTACAATCTAAAAGGCATGTTATTCAACTTTCAAAAGACTTACCCCACTTTCATGTATACATACTGAGGGATTCCAGGATCTAATGGTGAATACACATCTGTGATGCCAGCTTTCCAGTCATTTTTTATTTGGCAAATGCTTTCCAGGAACATTGCTAAGCAGTAAAGGCTTGGCCTGGCCAGCTGTGCTTTTGAGGGCTATTGCTATACAATACTAGAGGTTATCATTACTTTCTAAATGAAGATTGGATGGCAGAAGCAGGATAAAAACTTATCAGACCACTCAGAAATTAAAATATGATAGTACTTACAATAAGAAAAGGAGTACTTGTGGCACCTTAGAAACTAACAAATTTATTAAAGCATAAGCTTTCGTGAGCTACAGCTCACTTCATCGGATGCATTTGGTGGAAAAAACAGAGGAGAGATTTATATACACACACACAGAGAACATGAAACAATGGGTTTATCATACACACTGTAAGGAGAGTGATCACTTAAGATAAGCATCACCAACAGCAGGGGGGGGAAGGAGGAAAACCTTTCATGGTGACAAGCAGGTAGGCTAATTCCAGCAGTTAACAAGAATATCAGAGGAAAAGTGGGGGGTGGGGTGGGAGGGAGAAATACCATGGGGAAATAGTTTTACTTTGTGTAATGACTCATCCATTCCCAGTCTCTATTCAAGCCTAAGTTAATTGTATCCAGTTTGCAAATTAATTCCAATTCAGCAGTCTCTCATTGGAGTCTGTTTTTGAAGCTTTTTTGTTGAAGTATAGCCACTCTTAGGTCTGTGATCGAGTGACCAGAGAGATTGAAGTGTTCTCCAACTGGTTGTTGAATGTTATAATTCTTGACGTCTGATTTGTGTCCATTCATTCTTTTACGTAGAGACTGTCCAGTTTGGCCAATGTACACGGCAGAGGGGCATTGCTGGCACATGATGGCATATATCACATTGGTAGATGCGCAGGTGAACGAGCCTCTGATAGTGTGGCTGATGTGATTAGGCCCTATGATGGTATCCCCTGAATAGATATGTGGACAGAGTTGGCAACGGGCTTTGTTGCAAGGATAGGTTCCTGGGTTAGTGGTTCTGTTGTGTGGTGTGTGGTTGCTGGTGAGTATTTGCTTCAGATTGGGGGGCTGTCTGTAAGCAAGGACTGGTCTGTCTCCCAAGATCTGTGAGAGTGATGGCTCGTCCTTCAGGATAGGTTGTAGATCCTTGATGATGTGTTGGAGAGGTTTTAGTTGGGGGCTGAACGTGATGGCTAGTGGCGTTCTGTTGTTTTCTTTGTTGGGCCTGTCCTGTAGTAGGTGACTTCTGGGTACTCTTCTGGCTCTGTCAATCTGTTTCTTCACTTCAGCAGGTGGGTACTGTAGTTGTAGGAATGCATGATAGGGATCTTGTAGGTGTTTGTCTCTGTCTGAGGGGTTGGAGCAAATGCGGTTATATCGTAGCGCTTGGCTGTAGACAATGGATCGAGTGGTATGATCTGGATGAAAGCTAGAGGCATGTAGGTAGGAATAGCGGTCAGTAGGTTTCCGATATAGGGTGGTGCTTATGTGACCATCGCTTATTAGCACTGTAGTGTCCAGGAAGTGGATCTCTTGTGTGGACTGGTCCAGGCTGAGGTTGATGGTGGGATGGAAATTGTTGAAATCATGGTGGAATTCCTCAAGAGCTTCTTTCCATGGGTCCAGATGATGAAGATGTCATCAATGTAGCGCAAGTAGAGTAGGGGCATTAGGGGACGAGAGCTGAGGAAGCGTTGTTCTAAGTCAGCCATAAAAATGTTGGCATACTGTGGGGCCATGCGGGTATCCATCGCAGTGCCGCTGATTTGAAGGTATACATTGTCACCAAATGTGAAATAGTTATGGGTCAGGACAAAGTCACAAAGTTCTGCCACCAGGTTAGCCGTGACAGTATCGGGGATACTGTTCCTGACGGCTTGTAGTCCATCTTTGTGTGGAATGTTGGTGTAGAGGGCTTCTACATCCATAGTGGCTAGGATGGTGTTTTTAGGAAGATCACCAATGGACTGTAGTTTCCTCAGGAAATCGGTGGTGTCTCGAAGATAGCTGGGAGTGCTGGTAACGAACGGCCTGAGGAGGGAGTCTACATAGCCAGACAATCCTGCTGTCAGGGTGCCAATGCCTGAGATGATGGGGCATCCAGGATTTCCAGGTTTATGGATCTTGGGTAGCAGATAGAATACCCCAGGTCGGGGCTCCAGGGGTGTGTCTGTGCGGATTTGTTCTTGTGCTTTTTCAGGGAGTTTCTTGAGCAAATGCTGTAGTTTCTTTTGGTAACTCTCAGTGGGATCAGAGGGTAATGGCTTGTAGAAAGTGGTGTTGGAGAGCTGCCTAGTAGCCTCTTGTTCATACTCCGACCTATTCATGATGACGACAGCACCTCCTTTGTCAGCCTTTTTGATTATGATGTCAGAGTTGTTTCTGAGGCTGTGGATGGCACTGTGTTCTGCATGGCTGAGGTTATGGGGTAAGCGATGCTGCTTTTCCACAATTTCAGCTCGTGCACGTCGGCGGAAGCAATCTATGTAGAAATCCAGGCTGCTGTTTCGACCTTCAGGAGGAGTCCACCCAGAATCCTTCTTTTTGTAGTGTTGGCAGGAAGGTCTCTGTGGGTTAATATGTTGGTCAGAGGTGTGTTGGAAATATTCCTTGAGTCTGAGATGTCGAAAATAGGATTCTAGGTCACCACAAAACCTACTGACCGCTATTCCTACCTACATGCCTCTAGCTTTCATCCAGATCATACCACTCGATCCATTGTCTACTGCCAAGCGCTACGATATAACCGCATTTGCTCCAACCCCTCAGACAGAGACAAACACCTACAAGATCTCTGTCATGCATTCCTACAACTACAATACCCACCTGCTGAAGTGAAGAAACAGATTGACAGAGCCAGAAGAGTACCCAGAAGTCACCTACTACAGGACAGGCCCAACAAAGAAAACAACAGAATGCCACTAGCCATAACCTTCAGCCCCCAACTAAAACCTCTCCAACGCATCATCAAGGATCTACAACCTATCCTGAAGGACGAGCCATCACTCTCACAGATCTTGGGAGACAGACCAGTCCTTGCTTACAGACAGCCCGCAATCTGAAGCAAATACTCACCAGCAACCACACACCACACAACAGAACCACTAACCCAGGAACCTATCCTTGCAACAAAGCCCGTTGCCAACACTGTCCACATATCTATTCAGGGGATACCATCATAGGGCCTAATCACATCAGCCACACTATCAGAGGCTTGTTCACCTGCGCATCTACCAATGTGATATATGCCATCATGTGCCAGCAATGCCCCTCTGCCATGTACATTGGCCAAACTGGACAGTCTCTACGTAAAAGAATGAATGGACACAAATCAGACGTCAAGAATTATAACATTCAAAAACCAGTTGGAGAACACTTCAATCTCTCTGGTCACTCGATCACAGACCTAAGAGTGGCTATCCTTCAACAAAAAAGCTTCAA
Source organism: Dermochelys coriacea (assembly GCF_009764565.3). Taxonomy (NCBI): domain Eukaryota; kingdom Metazoa; phylum Chordata; order Testudines; family Dermochelyidae; genus Dermochelys; species Dermochelys coriacea. Next base: position 90,118,738 of record NC_050068.2, on the reverse strand, counting down.
AAACAGACTCCAACGAGAGACTGCTGAATTGGAATTAATTTGCAAACTGGATACAATTAACTTAGGCTTGAATAGAGACTGGGAATGGATGAGTCATTACACAAAGTAAAACTATTTCCCCATGGTATTTCTCCCTCCCACCCCACCCCCCACTGTTCCTCTGATATTCTTGTTAACTGCTGGAATTAGCCTACCTGCTTGTCACCATGAAAGGTTTTCCTCCTTCCCCCCCCGCTGTTGGTGATGACTTATCTTAAGTGATCACTCTCCTTACAGTGTGTATGATAAACCCATTGTTTCATGTTCTCTGTGTGTGTGTGTATATAAATCTCTCCTCTGTTTTTTCCACCAAATGCATCCGATGAAGTGAGCTGTAGCTCACGAAAGCTTATGCTCTAATAAATTTGTTAGTCTCTAAGGTGCCACAAGTACTCCTTTTCTTTTTGCGAATACAGACTAACACGGCTGCTACTCTGAAACCAGTACTTACAATGAATTCCAGGGCTTTAACTGCTGTTGTGGGTTGAATACAACAAGTGTGGTAACTTGACAGCTTTACTTAATGTTGCATAATGTATTAATTCTCTGAAACTCTTGAGATTTGAGTGGGACTCAGCTGTCAAATTTTGCTATTGAATTGTGTCCACAAAAAGGACATACATTTATCAAAATAGGAAATATAAGTAAAGAAAGTGATACAGACTTGCTTTACCAACCAATCAAATTTAAATTGGATTTTCAGTTTGTATCTATTATATATCCAGTATAAAAACATAATATTCAGCCATTGCTATTGTTGCAGTAAATTTATGTAGATTCCATTTAGTCTGAGTAGAAAAAAGTATTCTATATTTTTCTTTTTTTTAAATGAGAAAATATTCAGGCACACACTAAAAAACTAAAAGCATGTAGCTATGCAAGTTTAGCTATGAATCTTTATCTCAGAATTGTATTGTTAGCTGATTATATATATATAGCAGTGCAAAATGGCTTTGCAAAATGTGACAGTGATCATTTATAGTGCTTCTTGTGAAGTGAAAGGGCCCATCCATAGTTCCTCAGCCACTTTCAGCCGCCACTTGGATGAGGCTAGATGTTCAAAAGGAAAAGGTCTCTTGGCTGTTTGAAACCTCTAATATATTAAAGACAGATTCATCTCATGCTGGTAACCAGGAGTAATACTTCTAAAGAGAATGGTCAAGTTTATTGACACAGCTGAGTAGTTCTATTGAAGTCAGTGGGACAACTCATGCTGCTCAAATTACTGAGGAACTCACAATTTGACCCTAAATTAATAGCTGTGTCCTGTACTTCATCCTACACCATAAATATAATATAACCACTAATATCTTACTTTTAAATAAACGTATAGAACACAAGAAGAATATTGATCTTGAGGAAAAGTTACTTGGCTGGTCAGAAGAGCAAAGTTAAACATTTGGTTCTGTCAGTCTTCTTTGGCAAATCACTTAGTGTTCAATCTAACTCCCAGTGAAATCCATGACTGCAGTGGGAATTGGACGAGGCCCCTAATCTCTCTCTACTTCAATTCCATGTCTCTAAGCTCACTTCCCTACTTCACAGGGTGTGGGGAGTACAATATTATCCATATTTGTGATGTACTCATATGAGCCAATGGAGGACTTATAGGTACATAGTAAGATGGAGGAAAATGGTGATGAAGCTTTATTTTGTGGATCTGATTTCAGGATTCTGAGAGACTTGTCTACACACTGTGGTAGTGCACATCTGTGGAGTATGAAATATAATGTGCACCAACTGACTGGTCTGTGTAGACCCTGCAGGCAGGCACAAGAAATTCTGTAGTGTTCTTTCATATAGTCTCATTTCAAGCAGCACTTTGCTAACACTCACTAGAGAACTTTTAATGAGTTCCAGCAGGGTCTACATGGGCCAGTTAGTGTGCAATGCATTGGTGTGTATTTGAATTCATACCCCACTGATGGCACTACTTCACCATGTAGACAAGCCCTCTGCTAATTCTCCTGTTGCTGCTCCTCCTCCTGCATTTGACCCTCTATGGGGACTGCAGAAATTTGGCCCTTTTAGGTGGTTTTTTTTTTTTTTTTTTTTTTTTTTAACTAAAAGGCATTGCTTTTACATTTATCCAAATTAAATTTAACTAGCATGATGCTATTATGCTTCCCAGTCCATTATTACATAAAAGTCCATCTGGAGTTTTGCACAATTATCTAGTTTTTAACAGAGGTTACAATTTAGTGCTATCATCTGGTTTCAACATCACTTCCTCCTCAGTCATTAAAGAAATATTACATAAGCCTTCAGTGCCTATACCTAGGCTTTAGTGAATCCCACTCTGTCTCTCAGCTCTGAGGATCAGTCACTGAAAATGACTTTCCATTGATTAACCAGTTTAAAAATCTGTGACAGGACATAGTCTGTTACACTGTGGTTACCTGTGTCTTGTAAAAATCTACAAAGGATAACATTATCAAAAGCTTTTAAAAAATCCAAATAAATTATATCCATTGGGCTTACATTTATGTCCCTTTCATTAACTTTTCAAAAAAAAAAAAAAAAACAGGTTAAAGGGGCCTAATTTTTACTCACATAAACTTGTGCCTTTATCAGGGGATACTTACCCAAGTGTTGTAGTAGTTTCACTTTAATTACACTCAGTCTATTATTAGAGCTGAGGTGAAGAACACAGATCTGTAATTTTTTTTCTTTCCTGTGGCTCTCTTGTTTTTGAAGACAGGCACTTTAGCAACATTACCATCTTTAGAAACTGCTTGTAAGGACATAGCAGGAAATTCCCTCATCTGCAGATGGCATTTATAAGGCCCTGAAGAATGTGGATCTATCACTCTAGCCCTCTGCAGTAGGTGTAGGTGTACAGAGAGAACTGCCTCAGTGGAGTTTGTGTACACCCAATAGGCCAGCACAGATTGGACTCAGGCTGACAAGTGGATCCATGATCATATAGGTAGAGTTGCCCAACATGCCTAAGGAACAGAAGGGCAGCAAACAGTATTAAAGTCCATAAACCTGAATAGTCATCTGGGAGAGGTAGTGCTGTGAGCACTGGGAAGTGTATACACCATCCCTAGGAGCCCCCTTTTACTCCCCACACAAAGTATATTACTTTGACTTGTGTGGGAGGAGTGAATTTCACCAATAAAGCATTACCTTGTCACTATCACTGCTCTTTCACTCATTACTTTCTTCAGTACATTTGGATGTATGCAATCCCATGCTGGTGATTTATTGCTCTTGAGTTTATCTGGATGTACACACTATTATGTCTATAGCCTGTTCTTGTTTCTACTGAATTCAACAGGAAAACTCCCATTGCCTTCAAAGGGCGCAAGATCAGGCATGCAAAGTCCTAAAAAGTCATATTCTCTTCAGTTTTTATCTGGAAAAAAAATTTAATCTGTAGTTTTCTTTTACAATCAATCATGGCAATATTTTGGGGAATTATCTGATGATTCTGAGTGCAGTTTTGCTTGCACTCTTTCACTGAAGTTAAAAAAAGAGTTAGAGTATTGTTAAATACATAGTCATCTGAAACACTTCTTTTGCGGTGATGAGCATTTCACCTGTTCTGACTGCATTTCTTTTTCTTTGTGTCTGCCTCTGGATCTATGAAAATAGGTTTTGTTTATGAACATGCTTGTGTAAACAAGGGTTAACATGTTTAAAGGTGTTAACTACTGTCCACCCTAGTGTTTAAAAATGTATTCGTTAAAATGCATCAACTAGCACATTATCTTCCTCATGTAGACATGCCCTAAGTAACTGATTTATTTTCTTAAACCCAAAGCTGCTGCAGACAGGTAATATCCATAGAAGCATACCAGAGCATTAAAAGCATTTACTGGAAATGGTTTCTCCAAGGCACAGGCCAATCCAACTGCTTCTGATTTTAAAAAGTCAGAAGTTCAACAGTGGCACCCAAATAAGATGATGCATTATGGGTCATTCATCATTTTAAAGGACCTAAACCAGCTCAATTTAGGTCCTTCAGCTAGGAACTCCTGAGGACCTCAGTACAGGGTCTAATATAATCCCCTTCTCCTGAAGCTTTGATTCCTGCTGCTCTGAATGATTACATAGAACATTTTTACCTCTGTTTACTGCTTATATGACTCATTATAAAAGTGCCTTATAAATAGATTTGAAAAAAAAACAAATAAATATTTACAATTTTATTTTGTTTAATACTTTTTTTCCCATGATCCCTGTTTGTCTCGTTTGTGTTTTAACTCTAAAAGAGTAATATAGTCACCAGCCACTGATGAGCATATAAATTAATTACATGTAGTTCAGTATCAGTTTGAAGTTTGGCTTTTACCCATCTGCCTTTTAAATCTCTGGGCTGGAAGCAGACAGGGACCTTTAAAGTGTTTACTGAAAAGAATGGCTACTACTTCTATAATCATTTATGAGGGGAAGAATTGCTTCAGAAACCCAGTCTGTGGTTAATATTTGGGACTCTGCTTCTTCAATTATGTTTCTTGGAGAAATGCCAAAGAAGATTTAATATGTTTTAGAAAAATAAAAGCTTAGGGCAAAATCATGTATTCGCAGCCAGTTCAGGCACATCTGGGGCCTCCTACATATCCATTCTATTGCCCTTCCTCCTGCACCCCATGGAATAATTTAATCTTTCATGTTAAATGAAATTATTGAAGAGGTGTAGTAGCAGGGACAAGCAGCAGTGCAGACCAGGCAAAGATTGAGGATATACATCTCAGGGTTGGAAAGTAAGCAGCATGCAAACAGCAGCATCCAGGCAGTTCATAGATTTCAAGGTCAGAAGGGACCACTAGGATCATCTCATCTGACCTCCTAACAGTGGCTGTAAGAGTGCAAAGTCCAGAGGTAAAATAACCTCTCTGTACTCCTACTCAAGATTCACATTGGCCCTTTTGGCCATAGTGTCACACTGGAAGCTCATATTAAGCTGATTATCCACCCCAAAACTTTTTCAGGGTCTGCTTCCCAGGATAGATTTCACACCCCGCCACACACATTGTGTAAGTATGGTCCACATTCTTTGTTCTTAGATGTATAGTTTTACATATAGTATTCAAACACATATTGTTTGCTAACCAAGAAATCCAGATTGTTGTCAGGGAATGGTGAAACAGTCTTGGTCAGGGTCAGCAGCAGCAGAATCCAGTCTGTCATTTAAAATATATATACTTGTTTTCTTTATAATGTACAATTTAAGAGTCCCACGCTCCTAGGAACTCTTGTCAATCTCTTAAAAAGACTTCCTAAAATAGTGATATCCTCAGTTATCCCAATTACAATACTGCAGCAGAATGTAGGTATAACAAAAATGTAATAAACATACCAGAATCTCCCCTTTCTTCCAGTACCCCAGCCTCAACCTTCTCCCAACTCCTTACAAAGAAGAGGGAATAAGCCTTCCAGCATGGTCTAAAGCAGTGGTTCTTAACCTGGGATGCACACACACCCTGGGGGAGTGAGATGCGCTTTCTGGGGGTGTGAGACATGCCAGATTTTTTAGAAGGTAAATCATCAAAAACACAAATTAAGCACAGGCACATAAGTAAAACTACTTTGTTTCATCAAACTTATGTATTTATTAGCATTACACATTTTTTAATGATTACTGTAATATACAAACAAAATATCTAGTTTTAAAGAACTGACCTACTTCAATGATTTTTGATGAGGGGTACGCAAACATATTTTGAGAACCAAAGGGGTGCAGGCTGCAGTAAAGGTTAAGAACCACTGGTCTAAAGATTAACACACAAAAGTTATGGAATAGCTGAGTCCATAAGGGTGGTAGGGCAACTAGACATAAGAGGTTCCTGCCCTCCCACAAGTCAACATCCCATCAACCCCTGTCCTCATGTCTTACCAGGAAATTAGGGAAAATAGAAAGCTCTAAAATATCCAGGCTGGGTTTGTGTGTGGACAGGGGCAGGCTGTCTTCTCTATTGCTCACTTACTCATTGTCCAGCCTAGATGAAAAGTGATACAAGGGTTTCAAACATTTCCCCAACACCTACTTGTCTGGGAATTAACCTTGTAACCTGGATGAAAAATATCTGCACTGCTTTTACTACAAGAAAAGGAGTATTTGTGGCACCTTAGAGACTAACAAATTTATTAGAGCATAAGCTTTCGTGAGCTACAGCTCACTTCATCGGATGCATCCGATGAAGTGAGCTGTAGCTCACGAAAGCTTATGCTCTAATAAATTTGTTAGTCTCTAAGGTGCCACAAATACTCCTTTTCTTTTTGCGAATACAGACTAACACGGCTGCTACTCTGAAACCTGCTTTTACTACAAACACTATATCCCCACATCCATGAATATTCTATTACCACTAGTCCATCTTCATTCACCTCTGTAAATGAGTTCCATTCCCCCACATCCCATTCTGTACCCAAATAATTCCAGAGCTTCCAGCTATCAAAATTTTATCACCAGTCTCATTATATTTGAAGGGATGGGGGATTTATAAATTTTATATGGTCTCCAACTTATTAATGTTCAACCTGATTCAAAACAGCAAGTATTTCCCATTTCTAAAAATGGGACTGAATCCTCAGTCAAAATGGCTGCCATTTCCTTTCAATTTTTACATGTGCAAATATGGACGACTGTAATAAAGTGTGGCAAGATGGCTAATGTTAGTATGGTGGGTCCTCTGCTTTTCTTGGGAGGGGGCTAAGACACCACCCCTTGCCCCTGCTCTTGGGCAACTGAAGTCCCCAGTAATGGTCCAGGAAGGCAGTAGAGAAGGGGAGGGGTCTGGGTTTGCTCCTCACTCTGAGCCCTGGCCCCTCTCAACCCCTACAGGTTCTTACCTTCTTCCCCCTTGAGTAGGGAACCTTTGGTCCTTAGATGTTGGGGAGAGGAAGTCTCCCTCCCCTACTGGGTCAGGGTCTTCCTTACTTCAGTTTACTGGAATTTTTTTTTCCAAATCTTACAACACTCCTGTCAGGTGATCATCCTCCTCTGACTGCCTGAAGCAGGGGGTTTTATAAGGTTCCTGACAGGGCTTAATTGACTACAGGTGCTCCAATTAACCTGTAGCAACCTTCCCTAGTCTACAGGAAACTGCGCCTTAATTAGCCTAGGGATTATATATTTCCCCTCTACCACTGCTCCCTGGCTCTCCTATATCACAAAAGATGTCTGGTATTGCCTACTGTTTGTAATAGGACTGAAGCCAGATTTCCTTGAAAAAAGAAAGTCACACCCTGTAAAAAGAAAAGGAGTACCCGTAGCACCTTAGAGACTAACAAATTTATTAGAGCATAAGCTTTCGTGAGCTACAGCTCACTTCATCGGAGGCATTTGGTGGAAAACTTTTCTATCTATGAATCTATGAATCATCTGATGAAGTGAGCTGTAGCTCACGAAAGCTTATGCTCTAATAAATTTGTTAGTTCCACCAAATGCATCCGATGAAGTGAGCTGTAGCTCACGAAAGCTTATGCTCTAATAAATTTGTTAGTCTCTAAGGTGCCACGGGTACTCCTTTTCTTTTTGCGAATACAGACTAACACGGCTGCTACTCTGACACCCTGTAAGCTATTCTTAAGAAAGTGGACAGGAAACTGAAGAGACAAGAGATTGTGGGGAAAAGGAAGGAGGCTGATGGGGAAGCTGAGGAGTGAAGAAGGTAGTATGGGGATGTGTAGGGGAAGGTGAGGGAGAGGAGAGAGACTGGTGTGGTCAGGATTGGGATGTGTGTGTCAGGAGGATGATTAAGGAAATGTAGGGGTGTGTCAGGTACTGGCCAGATACTGAGGTTGTGTGGTGGGATAGGGGAATCGGGAGGAAGACTGAGGGAGTCTGAGTTAAGGGAGTCTAAATTGGTGTAATTTGAGGGGTATTAACTTTCATTGCTTCATACATCACTTCTGTATTCAGCCTGTAGTTTCTTTTAGTTTTCTGTAGTAAACTGTTAGCATCTTCATCCATTTGAAACAAAGAAGAAGTCTAGCTCATCATTTTGAGCATACCCTCAGTGTCTGTTCACTTCAGTTTGCACTGAAGATGTCGATGAGCAGTGTTTCAATAGTGCCTGCTCAGCTGTGATTATTAAACCTCATGAGCCCTCCACAAATAACAGGGTAAGACCCCATTTTATTGTAAGTCCTTTTTCATGTGAATGGGATTTTTTTCTGTTGTGGAACTAACTTCCAAAACCTTTCTATTTAGGACAATGCTATTTCAAAGGAAACATATTGTGCAGTAGATTTTTCCTTTGTTAAATTTATTATAATTGCTTTTACCTTTTATGAAACTGAAAATTCCATCTCGATTGTATCCTTTCATATCTATCAATATAATCCATGATGTGCTGCTTTAATGATCTGTTGGTATTGGAAAAATGAGAACAATGACCTTTGTTCTAATTTGTTTATATGAAGAAGCTAGTGAGATGGAAAGTATAAGATTTAATGATAACGTGGATTATACATTATAATCATAACTATGAAGGTAATACTTAATGTTAATTATGCTATTAAAATGAATTCAAACACACATTGTAATATACTTGTAGATTTAAATGCATTTCTCTTTTGAGGTTTATAATACCATGTTGTCTAATTATCTAATTAGTAACAAAGTATTTCTAATTTTTTAACTTTTCATGAGAAATCTTGTCATTCTAAATACTATTTTCTGTTTCAGGGGAAAAATGTATGAAATGCAATTACTATTCTGTGGGCAGCAATGTATCTAAATCAACTTATGAAACAAAATGTCAGGGCAATATATTAATGATTATACTTGGCAGTAAAAATACAATGAATATATAACCTTTTTGTTAGGTCAGGTGTTTCACAAGGCGCTATGGGACAGCTTCACGTGGCAGCAATATTTCCATGTTTACTTCCTCTGGGCATATCATAGGTAATCAAAATGAGCCAAGCCTCTTTCTCCACACTTTCCCCCTAAAACATTAAAAAGAAAAGGAATACTTGTGGCACCTTAGAGACCAACAAATTTATTTGAGCATAAGCTTTTGTGAACTACAGCTCACTTCATCGGATGCATTTGGTGGAAAATATAGTGGGGAGATTTATATATATATATATACACACACACACACACACAAAGAGAGAACATGAAACAATGAGTTTTATCATACACACTGTAAGGAGAGTGATGACTTAAGATGAGCCATCACCAGCAGCGGGGGGCGGGAGGGAAGGAGGAAAACCTATCATGGTGACAAGCAAGGTAGGCCATTTCCAGCAGTTAACAAGAACATCTGAGGAACAGTGGGGGGTGGGGTGGGGGGAGAAATAACATGGGGAAATAGTTTTACTTTGTGTAATGACTCATCCATTCCCAGTCTCTATTCAAGCCTAAGTTAATTGTATCCAGTTTGCAAATTAATTCCAATTCAGCAGTCTCTCGATGGAGTCTGGTATTGAAGTTTTTTTGTTGAAGGATAGCCACTCTCAGGTCTGTAATCGAGTGACCAGAGAGATTGAAGTGTTCTCCGAATGGTTTTTGAATGTTATAATTCTTGACGTCTGATTTGTGTCCATTTATTCTTTTACGTAGAGTGTGTCCAGTTTGACCAATGTACATGGCAGAGGGACATTGCTGGCACATGATGGCATATATCACACTGGTAGATGCGCAGGTGAATGAGCCTCTGATAGTGTGGCTGATGTGATTAGGCCCTATGATGGTATCCCCTGAATAGATATGTGGACGGAGTTGGCAATGGGCTTTGTTGCAAGGATAGGTTCCTGGGTTAGTGGTTCTGTTGTGTGGTGTGTGGTTGCTGGTGAGTATTTGCTTCAGGTTGGGGGACTGTCTGTAAGCAAGGACTGGCCTGTCTCCCAAGATCTGTGAGAGTGATGGGTCATCCTTCAGGATAGGTTGTAGATCCTTGATGATGCGTTGGAGAGGTTTTAGTTGGGGGCTGAAGGTGTAGAGGGCTACTACATCTCCATTGGTGATCTTCCTAAAAACACTATCCTAGCCACTATGGATGTAGAAGCCCTCTACGCCAACATTCCACACAAAGATACACTACAAGTCATCAAGAACAGTATCCCCGATAATATCATGGATGACTTGGTGGCTGAACTTTGTGACTTTGTCCTCACTCATAACTATTTCACATTTGGGGACAATGTATACCTTCAAAGCAGCGGCATTGCGATGGGTATCCACATGGCCCCCACAGTATGCCAGCATTTTTATGGCTGACTTAGAACAACGCTTCCTCAGCTCTCATCCCCTAATGCCCCTACTCTACTTGCGCTACATTGATGACATCTTCATCATCTGGACCCATGGAAAAGAAGCTCTTGAGGAATTCCACCATGATTTCAACAATTTCCATCCCACCATCAACCACAGCCTGGACCAGTCCACACAAGAGATCCACTTCCTGGACACTACGGTGCTAATACGTGATGGTCACATAAACACCACCCTATATTGGAAACCTACTGACCGCTATTCCTACCTACATGCCTCTAGCTTTCAACCAGATAATACGACACGATCCATTGTCTACAGCCAAGCTCTACGATATAACCGCATTTGTTCCAACCTCTCAGACAGACAAACACCTACAAGATTTCTATCACGCGTTCTTACAACTACAATACCCACCTGCTGAAGTGAAGAAACAGATTGACAGAGCCAGAAGAGTAACCAGAAGTCACCTACTACAGGACAGGCCCAACAAAGAAAATAACAGAATGCCACTAGCCATCACCTTCAGCCCTCAACTAAAACCTCTCCAACGTATCATTAAGGATCTACAACCTATCCTGAATGACGAGCCATCACTCTCACAGATCTTGGGAGACAGGCCAGTCCTTGCTTACAGACAGCCCCCCAAGCTGAAGCAAATACTCACCAGCAACCACACAACAGAACCACTAACCCAGGAACTTATCCTTGCAACAAAGCCTGTTGGCAACTGTGTCCACATATCTATTCATGGGAAACCATCATAGGGCCTAATCACATCAGCCACACTATCAGAGGCTCATTCACCTGTGCATCTACCAATGTGATATATGCCATCATGTGCCAGCCATATCCCTCTGCCATGTACATTGGTCAAACTGGACAGTCTCTACGTAAAAGAATAAATGGACACAAATCAGACATCAAGAGTTATAACATTCAAAAACCAGTCGGAGAACACTTCAATCTCTCTGGTCACTCTTACAGACCTGGGGGTGGCTATCCTTCAACAAAAAAGCTTCAAAAACAGACTCCAACGAGAGACTGCTGAATTGGAATTAATTTGCAAACTGGATACAATTAACTTAGGCTTGAATAGAGACTGGGAATGGATGAGTCATTACACAAAGTAAAACTATTTCCCCATGTTATTTCTCCCCCCCACTCCACCCCCCACTGTTTCTCAGATGTTCTTGTTAACTGCTGGAAATGGCCTACCTTGCTTGTCACCATGATAGGTTTTCCTCCTCCCCCCCACCCCCCGCTGCTGGTGATGGCTCATCTTAAGTGATCACTCTCCTTACAGTGTGTATGATAAAACCCATTGTTTCATGTTCTCTGTGTGTGTGTATAAATCCCCCCACTATATTTTCCACCAAATGCATCCGATGAAGTAAGCTTTAGCTCACGAAAGCTTATGCTCAAATAAATTTTAGTCTCTAAGGTGCCACAAGTACTCCTTTTCTTTTTGCATATACAGACTAACACGGCTGCTACTCTGAAACCCCTAAAACACTGAGGTCCGAAAAAATAAAAAGTAGGAATTTGGCTTATCAATTTGGTATCTTGTACTCCAGCAAGTCACAGACCCTGAATCAGTTGTAGAATAATCAGACACATTAGTGTGGATCCAATTCTGTCACCTTTACTCATGACTAATATCTCATGTCAATAGTAGTTCCTTGAAGCCAATATACTACTAGTGGAGTAAGCTGCTACTCAGCATGAGTAAGAATATTAGACTCTCCAAGGATCAGATGAAGAAAAAGCAGAGTGAAGCAAGATAACCAACAAAATCAGTTACCTCAACATATGATACAATTATACACCTATTAAATTGAAAGCATAACAAAGGTGTATTTATCAGGACCCAGTAGTACTATGTGAAGGGTACTCTTTGGGAGTCCTTTGCTAAAATTCTGTCACCATTTGAAAGGAAGGTTTGTATGATTTTCCTCTCCAGCACTCTTGCTAGAGATTACTTATCCCTGGAACTCATAAAAATACTTCTGAAATGTAACAAACAAACAAATCAGATAGTACCAGGGGACAGGTATTAAAAAAAAAAAAATCTAGGGAAGGACATCCCAGATCCTCCTATGATGTCTTCTACCTCACTACTTCATCCCCATCTAATTGAAACTGCACAGCTGTACACAGGACTATCAATATACCCCATATCTCACTGATGCCATTGATCTCAGCTGGACTACTAGTAGGTGTCCACGATCAGACTTAATTAATAAAGTATTAACATTTACATCAAAATGCAGCTTAAACAGAATAGTTAGACTGGTGGTGTTGCCCCCTCACATTGGAGGCTTTTTCTTCTTTAACTGGGGGGGGAAAATGAACAGAATGTCAACCCCCTCACTCGTTCCTTTAGAAGAGTTACATGACCCCCCCCCCAGGACATGGAGTTTAGCTCAGGCCAAGTAGGGAGGGAAATTGTTGTGGGAAACCCTTGCTAAAATAATTGTGGCACATCACTGCCAGGAATCCAGTCTCAGTCCAGGTAGATGTGAATGGTGCTTGTACCTGAGACAAAGAAAAGTCACATCTAGCAAAAAAAAAAAAGTCCTCATTGCATGTGCTGAGAAATTTATCTTGTGCGAGGAACCTTAAAGTGAAAATGTGGTGGCATATGTAATTGTCTAGTCACATCACTGACACTTTGTATTCTGATATATGGACTTTAGAATATTGAGTGTTTAATCCATTGATGACCCTTGTTGAAGAAATTTTGGCATAGAACAGATTCTGTACTTTTCACTTCTTGCCTTGCTTAGACATCACTGCTTACATTTTGTCCCCACATGTGCAAAATTTTTTGTTTAGCAAACTTCCTGGATACTGACATAGTAAATACAACCTGTTTCAAATAGCCTTTTCTTACAGTAAAATTTCCTTTTTCAAAAGTCTAGCTGTCAGCTGCTGTCTTGATGGATACAAATTAAGCAGTGGTCGCTTACTCAAACGGACTCTGCTGGGTGGTATTTGAAGAAGACAGATGGTAGATAGCATCACTAAATCAAAGGAATATGACCAATTAAGAGTTTGTAGGGCAATTAAAACATGAGTTTTTCTGTGCTGAATTTCTGTGACTGAAAGACATCGACACTGAAGAGATTCAGACCATTCTGTTGATGGTGCCTCTGTAATTAGAGCATTTAAGTTTCCATGCCAAACAAAGAGAGACCATACCCTTTACTAAGAATATCCCCTTATACTTTATTCTCTATAAATACAGGTGTGTAAATCCCTGCAGCCAGAGTAGAGAGAAGAGAAAGACAAGACCCCTGCCATACATCAAGGGTTCTCAGATGGACTCCTTTCTAGAAAGACAAAGTAAATCACTACAGAAACCTACCTAGCACAGATACCCATTTCCCTGAGTGTGTACTATATCTCTCGATTCTGGATCTAAATGCATCCAAAAATGAAGGGTAATCAAACACAGGGGCTTGATTTGGGCCCATAACAAAGAACAGAGAACAACACAATGTTACTATAAGCAAAAATATTTTAAAATGCAGGTAATTATTTACAACATGCAAAACCATAAATGTCAGATCAATGTAACCATAAAATCTCAGACATTTCTTGGCAGAAATTTCCTCTCAGTGTATGCTTCTTCCTATTGCTCAGTACACTGAGTGGTGTGTTGGGAAATGAAATTAATTCCACCCTCAGCCTCCTCCTTAGTCCAAAAAAACCTCCAGAAAATTGCAAACAATCAAATCTGAAACAAATACTCATAAGCAAGGAAATGTGGTGTAAATAGGCTGTATAAACACTCATGACTACTCTATTGCTTAATATCAAGTGTCAGCTATTTTAAATGAATTATTTACAATTAAAAATTCCTTCCTCTTTGAATTTGTCAGTTTGAGTCACTACATATTGAGATAGAAGGCCAGAACTTGGTTGATATAAATCAGCTCAAATGGGAGTATGCCAATTTACACCAGCTGAGATTGTGGGCCAGAATGTGTGTTGAGAAATGTACACAACATAATTTCTCTGTTTTAAGGTTTTTGAGACTTCTGTCCACAATGACACATACAGCAGAAGCAACAATACAATGCATATTGTTCCCCTGTAGAATTGTGACATTTCATTAATAATGCCAACCCCCTCAAGGTCAGTTATACTCCAGTTCTCTAACCTTCAAGAGCAAACTACTGTATAGAAATATATGAAAACACCTCTTGGCAAGTTCTCAAAGACTCAAACTTACCATTTGATAAGTGATTTTTTTTATTAAAATAGCTGTTCATTCTCATCCTCAAGTGCTGTAGATCTATTGCCTTTGTGGCAGAACCATATTTGGTGAAACAGTTTGCCATTTGAGGAAAGAGACTGCATTTCTGAGGCCATCTCCTTTGTTTTAGATCATTAGTTTGTTTTCATATTCTATATTGGAGGCAGTCAAACTCTTTGGTGTATCGATCTATTCATTTAGCTGATAGCACATCACTTTCTTTTCCTAATGATACTGCTAAAAAACCAAGAACTCTCTCCTCTCCCCCCACCTTACACTCAATCTAAGGTAGCAAGAACATACAGCTCAGTAGTATACATTAGAATTGTTTGTTTGTTTGTTCACAGAAAATTGGGTTATTGACCAAATTGTGTGTTTTCCCTTAAAAAAAAAATTATTTTTGTTGAAAAACTAAACATGAAAACCAAAAAGTTTTTGGCAAAAGAACAAAAATAAAAGTCAATGTTCAGGTTTTGGGGGAACCAAATGCCTCTGAAGCTCAGGGAAGTTTGAATCTGAATCTTCATTGAGATTTGACTAAATTTCTAAATTACATTTCAGGAATGTTTTAGGAATAAGGATGAGTTTGATTTCTATTAGCATAATCTGTTTTTGTTCATTGGTTTTACACACGTAATTATTTTCAAATTTATTTTAATTTACTTTGGTTACTTATACATTTACTTTTGTTAAGTGGATTGGTCTTATAGTTGCGACACTAACTAGAGTGTGAACTAAAAGATCGGTATTTATTCCTGAGCTGCCACAGATTTTCTATGTGACCATGGGGAAAGTCACTTGCTCTGTGCCTAGTTTACAAGTCAGTAAAATGGAGACAAAAACAACAATAGTTCTCTATCCTACAGAAGTGTTATGAAACTAAATGTATTAATGCTTGCAAGGTTCTTAACTATTATGAGAATTGCCATAGAAAAGCCCACAAATACATTAATTAAATCATTAATTTACTGTGAATGAACTGTCTCCAATTTGTTGACATTGGCTCATCATGTTTTCTGGCATAATATTACACATTATGTGCTTACTTTTCTTATAAATGTTAATTTTTTTTTGTTAGTGAAAGTTCTTCCCACTAAGGCAAAAATCTGACAATAGTAGTCATCCCTCTGCCAAGTCATAGCAGATGTTGGGGTCTTGCATGAGGGCTTCCTGTTTAAGGAGAAATCAGTGGCTTGGAGGCTGTGCTCTTAATACAGCTTGTTTATTTTACATGAGTCCTTCAAAATAATTGTTACCTGCACACTGTTTGTGACCTCTTTGTGGAATCTCAGCCAAACACCAAGACCCAGGAAGCAATTCTACACCAAGTATTCACTCTGGTTAGAGAGACTAAGGCAGAGAGCAATTATTCTTGTGGCTGGCCACAGCTCCCACCAAGATAACTGAACAACACAGTATTTTTTTCCAAGACTAAAACTCAGTCACGTGTTTTAAAAAAAGGGCTTGCAAGACTGTGTGTAACAGCATCATCTAGTAACCCCTGCCATAGGGATAACTATACTAGAAGGGAATAAACGATAATGAAGAACTACCAATCAGGTTCAGAAAGACAGATGTATTTTAACTGGAAGGGTTATTAGATGGAAAATGCTATTTAATGAAGACAACTGCATAGGCCAGTAACGACAAAGCATATTAGGTCTAAAGCCAATGACCCAAAACAGAGGAGGGAGATTAAATGAAATAGTTATAAGGTACTGACCAAAAAAGGGATTTAGAGGTTATAGTGAGAAAATCCTTGGAACTATTAGCTGGCATTAAAAGATGAACTATTACGATAACCTAGAAATTTCCATGTTTTACATAGAAAAGATGAAGTTGGGGCTTGTTCATTATTGAAGAGGCTACAATTTAGTCAAGGGTATTTATAGTACAAGTCATGGACAGGTCATGGGCAATAAACAAAGTCACATGACCTGTCCATGACTTGTACTATAAATACCCTTGACTAAATCTTAGGTGCTGGAGAAAGGAGTGCTCCAGAGGCGGCAGCTGCTGCTCTGCAGGGGGGATTGCTCTGGCACATACTGCTGCTCTGGGAGGGAGGGTGGCTCAGGACCCCGCTGTTGCTCCTGGGCGGGATTGGCCTGGAGCCCCACCACCACTGGTACCACTGCTGCTCTAGAGCACACCTGAACCAGCTGCCTGGGGACACCCGAGCAGTGGCAGTGGCTTGGGCAGCCCTGGGGTCAGCCACATCAGCTGCTGCAGAAGTCCCGGAGGTCCCAGAAAGTCATGGAATCTGTGACCGACATGCAGCCTTAACTATTGAAAGAAACAGTTGTGAGGTGACTTTGTAGCATACAGAAATATAGAGTTTGGTAAAACTAAATGACATACCAATCTTATTGGTGAATGGTTAGGAAACTTTATGTTAAACATCAAGGACAGTCTCCCCATTAAATTTCCCCATTAAACTAACATAAATGTAGTGGTGCAAAATAGAAGAGAAATGGGCAATATAAGCACATTAAAAGGAGGCAATGGATTTACATCCTGGTTTCCCCTTCATGTAATCACACATAAATCCTTCTGCCACAGAGACCTGATCAAATGTACATTAAAGTCAATGAGAGCCTTTCCTATTACTTCAATGGGCATTGGATCAGGCCTCAGATTTGCAGCATTTAGGAACTCCAGAGGCCAAGATTGGAAGGAATAGGAATAGGAATAGCGGTTTCCTGTGGTAACATGTTCTCCCCTCAAATCTATCAGGATTTCTCTGCAGAAATGTATGGTGATGCTCCACAAATAAACCTCCATGAGGGGTGTTTGGATTGGAAGTTAGTGAGGAGGTCATGTCATTATAGCTTTAGAGGAAAACATGAGAATATATATTTTGACAATTGATCTATTCATGCAAATTTTATATGTATCACATGTTGCTATAATTGTGTCAAGAAATTAATGTTCAAATAGCAAGGGAGCTCTGCACAGACATATAGGCATACACACTCTATACAGGCATTGAGATCAATTTGATTTTCCCCATGGATCTCAGTAAAGATACTTTTGTTACAGGTAGACTAGCGTCTGCCAGCATCTACGGGCCAGCCTCCAAATTAATAATTGGAAGGAAATGCCACAAGCTGAAACTTGCAATTTCTTCGTCCCTGTGAGACTCTCAGTAGGGACTGTTAGGACTGCTAGTGACAATGTAGGATTCAGGCCTGCATTTTCTCCTGAGATAGGCAAACAAGACTCAAAATTCTATTTGATTTTTTTTACATTCTTACTAATTTGTGTGAACAAAAGGATCTTTACAAATATGCATAAACAAAGGACAAAGACACTGTATGTTGCTTCTGCCTAGCCAGATGGGTTTTTTAGAATAATGGGAACAGATAAGAACAGTTAAAATGCTACTGGGCATGGTGGGAATATAATATATGAGCACAAACTTGAAGAATGCCTCAGCTCTTATCTCAAGGCAAGATCAAGCAACAAGTAAGAAGGAGAAAGGGAGGAGTGGGGGGAGGTATAAAACATTAAAAGGCCAAAGAAATGCCTGTCCCTGACCGTAGAACTCACTCCTCATCCCAAACATGGGCTACAAAAGAGGTGGACGAAGACCCCAGATTCACGACCCCCCAGAAGAGAACATGACCATAAATTGTAAGGGGTGAGACTGAGGGTATGCATTTCAGGTATAATTATGCCTGCTAAGGACACGGAGATTGGACACTGGGAAACAAGTCTCTGCAGTATCAGAGTTATGGTATACATGCTTGCTGCAAACTAATCCCAATAAACATTGCATTGCTTGCACTTCAGACTTCTAGTCTTCTGCTTTCTGTCTGCATGACAAGAACCAGTGTGAAGGGAAAACCCATGTAACTGGGACAATATGACTGTAGAAAAGATAGAGCGAGAGAGAATGAGCGAGAACGAAAAGCACATCATTGAGCCAAATAGCACAGATACATTTAAAAATTAGCTACAAAGTATGCTGTATAGTTAAGAGGAGATTTTAGGATTCAGAGGGATTAATGTAGTTCAGTCAAGATTCTTGAGCCATATAATCTGTTTAAAACCATGTTTTAAGGAGCCCTGTAAAACACAAGTCTCCATTTCAGTACTGTTGATATTAATGAGTTTCACTGTTTTCCCATAAAATCTCAAACTAATTTTTAAAATGTTCACATGATAATTCAAAATTTATTTCACCCTCAACAATCACAGCGTTACATAACTGCTTATTTTCCATTAAGAGCAAGAATAATAACCATGCAATGTTTTCATTCTTAATGTACATTGCTCATCCCAAAAGGAAGACTGAAAGGTCACAGGCTAAGCAGTAATTTGTTACTAGCAGCATATATTCCTTAAAAATATATAGATCTATGTCATCATCATTATAACTACTGATGCTGAAATATTTCGATACAGGCAAACATATCATTATTCTAACATAACTCCAGTATTCAGCCAAGGTATTTTCTTTATTTTCTCCACTTTTTAGTATGGCATTTGCATTTTTTCTACCCATAACATAGTATAAATACATTTTGTTAACACATGTAAAGCAATTATGTACATATCAGAATTCTGTATCAAATATGCCTGAGTTGGTCATGATACAATTGAACTACATAATGTCATCCATACTGAAAAGAGATTTTCTTTTTATATTCACTTAAGAAATGTATAGTGCAATAACTATGAACTGAAAATTCCTTGAAATTTTATCTTGGTGCAAACTCATCTTTGTAAAATATGTAAGGGTACATGACTCTTCCAAATATATATTTATATTAGCTTCTGCCTAAGGTCTTTAAGGAAAAGGGGGGATGATTTAACAGGGTACTGCAAAACTGCCTGAATTGGTGCTAGCTACATTTTCCAATAATAATAATTAATAAAAAATCAACTTGAGAAAATCTGAAGGGGAGAGAAATAAAATGGAAGAGAGCTTTTAACCTGTTACTAACACTGATTCTTCCATAATATCCACTACAGACCACTCTTGAGTGTCGTTTCCCCATCTCCCTCCTAAAGGAGCAGTGTTGCTAGATGTTCCACAGTTGGCCACTGGCCTTGGATCAACCCAGTCCCATAAGGATTTAGGCTGTGAAGAGCGAACTCCAGTAAATTAATGCTAATCAGGACATCATTAGATTACTCTGGAAATCCAAAGGAAAATTTCTTCAAAGTTGGATGGACTGTTTAGGTTAGGTTATTTGTCATGCTGTTGGTTGGACAGTGTAGAGACCACTGAATGTATTATAATCCTCCATGATGTTCTGTCTTGAGCAAATCTGGCATGTTATGAGGTAGGATGACTGTGAGGGACAGGTATCTGTTTGTCATCCAGCCATCATATTTTAGGTCTTCGGGGGGGTGTGTCTTTTCGATCATGCTTTCATTGGATCAAAGTCAAAGATGATTCTCACAGGGAAGTTAGTAGGCATTTAGAGCAGATGAACATACCACCACAGAAAGCACTTGGCAAACATTTGTGAGAGTGACCTGTTTAGTTAGAAAATGGAACTTTTCATTCAAATTGAGTTTGTACCATTTGATGTTTTTGATAATTTGGAGATGCTGTCTGAACTCTTTTCAATCTTGACAGTGGGGGGGTTATGTTTCAACCTCACAGTTCAGAATATTGATCACCAAAGCATTATATATTGTCAGCTTCATCTGTCTACTTATTAGGGTGTTCAGTTTGCAAAGACGTTCTTGATGAGGTGCCCCATTAATGACAATTTGCACTGTGGGCTTCCATGAAGCAGGTGAAATCTCATGCAATCTCAAATGGGTGGTCACCCAATAAAATTCTAAAGTCTTCAGCATGTTCAAAATCACTGATCAGAAGAATTTTGATTTTTCTCGATTAGTTTTCAGGCCTATTTTGCTGATATTTCCAGAGATTTAAGTGCTTCAATTAGCTAATCCATTGAGTTGATAAACAGTACTACCTCATTGGTAAAATTGATGTCGGTGAGATTCTCATCATCAAAGTGTATGCCTAACATGCCATTTACTTTGTATCTGATCAAGCAAGTACTCTATAATGGCACCAAGGTTTTGGGGCATGCTCTAATGTGGGAGGCATTATAGAAGCATCGCTTCTCTAATTGTTTGCTATCTCTGTCAGAAAAGGTCCTAGTTACTCTACACTCTGTTGCACTGCCCAGAAAATGTAAGGAAATGTACACAGGCAACAGGTATGTTTAGGATTTTCAGTAGCATGAAGAGATTTGATTCATATAAAGAAGGTGGCAAGGGCTTCAGCCTATGCATGGTGTCTGGTTCCACCTAATGTGAGAAACCTTTCTATTTGTGGGAGCTTTTCTTAATCAAGTGTTTCAAGACAATTCAAAATGATCTCAAGCATGCAGATAGTATGATGATGGGAAGCAATACAAAATGGCTAGATCAAAGCCCAGCACTGTGAAATCTGTGCTGAGGTCAGCACTAAGGCTGAGTAATAGATGAAGCCTAGCACCTTTCCATAAGGAACTGTTCAAAGTTCACCTTTGGAACAGAGCAGCTATGTGCAATCTCAAGGCCCCAAGGATTCATGGGGAAAACTGATGGAAAGAGAGAAAAAATAAAATATAGAAAAATATTCAAGAGGCAACTGGGAAGAAAAGAATAAAAATGCAATTTGTCCTTGCGTACAGATCTATGAAGTGCCCTTTCCTGTTATGACAAACTGACCTGGAATTAACAGAGAAGGACAATGTTGCAAGTATGTGCATGAACAGGAGGACTAGTTCAGCAAGGTTATGAAGATGGTTTCTACTTCTGAATGCTAAAGATTTGGATCATGGGAGAGGGCATAACAGATACAGGCATGGCTGGTTGGACAGGATGGGTTCTGCAGCACTCCCAGATCTTAACATTGGTTGATTTCAGAACTGAACAATATTCAAAATATTGAGCTTAGATCTAATAGGACAATAAACTAGGCACTGGGGGAAAGAGCAGAAACCAAAAGAACCAACTTTGTTACATTCCTAAGCAGACCCTTATCAGTAGTAGATCTCTCCACAATGAGAGATGGAAAACAGAGTAGAGCCATGCAATATAGAAAATCAGTGGTCACAGGCTAGAAGAAGGAAATGTGAGACACAAAACCCAGTGGAAACTCAGAGATGAATTACTGAATATGAGGCTAAGTGAAAGATGGAAAATGTGAGTAATTTTCTGCTCCCCTGATCAAGACAACAGGGAATGTGGAAATAATTTATTTGCACTATCCTTTAGGAAAGGACTTACTAACAAAAAAGGATTTTCCAGCACCCACATCCAGTCTCCCCACCCTTTCTCTTGCTGCCAGCCCCAGTCTTCTTGTCCAGCCAATCCCAGTTCCTCACTGCTCTAGATCCAGTGTCACCAGACTCCTTGTCCTCACTGTAGTGGAATCAGACAGTTTCCTCCTCAGCACTGCCTAGGTGCCAGCACGTGGGTCATTGAAAACACTGGACAGATAAGCCCTCAGCTTTCATTTCCAGTGCCTGGCCTGGACTACCTGGAATGAGTTGTCACAAGGAAAGTCAAGCTTTGTCCCTATAACCCTGTATTGGAGCATGTGCAGTCACTCTGTGTGAATGGCACTTGAGTAGTATGGTCAGTAGTAAAAGGACTGAACATGCTTCATTTCCTCAGAAATTTAGTGGGGATAACGTATATTGCCTTGTTACCAGTGGGAGTTGTGAGGGGATGAATCATGCTCTGCAGGAATGGCATTTGTGAAATCTTGTCAACATTAGAGGGCTATGAAAAGCTTGAGTATGCTCAGTGAAGATAAAATCTCCAGTGATTTTATCTGCTAAATCAAAAGTCTCTACCAAGCATGTGCAAATTATGATTTTTCATACACTCAGACCTTGGACTAATTTGGATGGATTTTAACTGGGACAGACCCATCCCTGACACAAAGGCTAATCTCCTGCTAAATTTCAAGTCCCCAATCCAAGCATGGGGATGCTAGAGCTGTTCAAAGAAACTCTCCAGAACTGTTTAAGATGGGCAAAACAATGTATTTTTCCCCTGGCCTTGTTCTCGGAAAAGGATTTTTTGTCTTTTGGGGGCAGGGGAAGCCTGTAGCAGACATCCACGAAAAAAAAATCAGCCCCAAGAGCTAAAGTTTGGTAAAACTATGAGCAACTGAAAATAGGGTCTTATAATTAGTAATATCGAGCAACTTTGATAATAGATGGCACTACTACCAGCCAGTATAGAATCATAGGACTGGAAGGGACCTCAAGAGATCATCTAGTCCAGTCCTCTGCATTCATGGCAGGACTAAGTATTACCTCGATCGCGGCTCCCAGTGGCCACAGTTCGCTGCTCCAGGCCAATGGGAGCTGCTGGAAGCAGCGTGGGCTGAGGGACCTACTGGCCGCCGCTTCCAGCAGCTCCCATTGGCCTGGAGCAGCAAACCACTGCCACTGGGAGCCTACAGACACGGTAGGTAAACAAACTGGCCCGGCCCGTCAGGTGCTTTCCCTGAACAAGCAGCGGAACAAGTTTGGGAACCAGTGAACTAGACCATTCCTGCCAGGTGTTTGTCTAACCTGCTCTTAATCTCCAATGATGGAGATTCCACAACCTCCCTATGCAATTTATTCCAGTGCTTAACCACCCTGACAATTGAAAGTTTTTCTTTAATGTCCAACCTGAACCTCCCTTGCTGCAATTTAAGCCCATTGCTTCTTGTCCTATCCTGAGAGGTTAAGAAGAACAATTCTTCTCCCTCCTCCTGATAACCTTTTATGTACTTGTAAACTGTTGTCATGTTTCCTCTGTTTTCTCTTTTCCAGACTAAACAAACCTAGTTTTTTCAATCTTCCCTCATAGGTCATGTTGTCTAGACCTTTAATCATTTTTGTTGCTCTTCTCTGAACTTTCTCCAGTCTGTCCACCTCTTTCCTGAAATGTGGTACCCACAACTGGACACAATAATCCAGTTGAAGCCTAATCAGCATGGAGTAGAGCAGAAAAATTACTACTTGTGTCTTGCTTACAACACTCCTGCTAATACATCCCAGAATGATGTTTTGTTTTGTTTTTTTTTTTTTTTTTGCAACAGCATTACACTGATTCATATTCAGCTTGTGGTCCACTGACCCCCAGACCCGCTTCCACAGTATTCCTTGCTGGACAGTCATTGCTCATTTTGTATGTGTGCAACTGATTGTTCCTTCCTACGTTGAGTACTTTGCATTTGTCCTTATTGAATTTCATCCTGTTTACTTCAGACCATTTCTCCAGATCATTTTGAATTTTGATCCTATCCTCCAAAGCACTTGCAACCCTATCCCAACTTGGTATCATCCACAAACTTTAAGTGTACTCTCTGTACCATTAACTAAATAATTGATGAAGATATTGAACAGAACCAGAACCAGAACTGATCCCTGTGAAACCCCACTCATTATGCCCTTCCAGTATGACTTTGAACCACTGATAACTACTCTCTGGGAATGGTTTTCCAACTAGTTTTGCACTCACCTTACATTAGCTTCATCTAGCTTGCATTTCCCTAGGATGTTTGAGAAGGTCATGCAAGACTGTAGCAAAAACTTTACTAAAGTCAAGATATACCATGTCTACTGCTTTCCCCCCCATACACAAAGTTTATTACCCTGATTAATGGGCCTACCCTGTACTTCGTCTTCCTCTTGCTTCTAATGTATTTGTAGAATGTTTTCTTGTTACCCTTATGTCACTAGTTAGTTTGCTCTTGTTTTGTGCCTTGGCCTTGCGAATTTTGTCCCTACATACTTGTGTTATTTGTTTATAGTTATCCTTTGTAATTTGACCTAGTTTCCACTTTTTGTAGGACTTTTTTTTTGTTTAGATCATTGAAGTTCTCCTAATTAAGACACCGTGGTCTCTTACCACACTTCTTATCTTTCCTATGCACTGGGATAGTTTGCTCTTGTGCCCTTAATAATGTCTCTTTGAAAAACTGCCAGCTGTCTTCAATTGTTTTCTCCCTTAGACTTGCTTCCCATGGGATCTTTACCTACCAATTCCCTGAATTTGCTAAAGTCTGCCTTCTTGAAATTCATTGTTTTTATTTTGCTGTTCTCCCTCCTGCCATTCCTTAGAATCGTGAACTCTACCATTTCATGATCACTTTCACTCAGGCTGCCTTCCACTTTCAAATTGTCAACCAGTTCCTCCCTATTTGCGAAAATCAAATCTAGAACAGCCTCTCTCCTAGTAGCTTTCTCCACCTTCAGAAATTAAAAAAAGTCTCTAGTACAGGGGTGGCCAACCTGAGCCTGAGAGAGTCAGAATTTACCAACATACATTGCCAAAGAGCCACAGTAATATGTCAGCAGCCCTGCATCAGCTCTGCCCCTCCCCGTATAGGAGTTGGTGCCTATACAAGGAGCCATGTATTAACTTCC
Organism: Dermochelys coriacea; assembly: GCF_009764565.3. Classification (NCBI taxonomy): domain Eukaryota; kingdom Metazoa; phylum Chordata; order Testudines; family Dermochelyidae; genus Dermochelys; species Dermochelys coriacea. The sequence goes on along the minus strand of NC_050068.2, from coordinate 90,093,867 downwards.
GAAGAGCCGCATGTGGCTCTGGAGCCACAGGTTGGCCACCCCTGCTCCAATACATTCCAAGAACTTGTTGGATAATCTGTGCCCTGCCATGTTGTTTTTCCAACAGATGTCTGAGTAGTTGAAGTCCCCCATCACCACAAAGTCCTGTGCTTTGGATGATTTTGTTTTTAAAAAAGCCTCATCTAGCTCTTCTTCTTGGTTAGGTGGTCTATAGTAGACCCCTACCATGACACCAGCCTTGTTTTTACCCCTTTTATTCTTACCCAGAGACTTTCAGGAACTGTCTTCTATTTCCATCTCAACTTCAGTCTAATGTTCTCAGTATATGTGTACATTTAGGCAATACCTCCTTCCTTTTTTTCCTGCCTGTCCTTTCTGAGCCAAGACGTACCCTTCTATAACAATATTGCAGTCGTGTGTGTGTGTGTGAGAGAGAACAAATGTTACCCTGCTTAATTTCTACATATGGATGGCTAGAAATTAAACCTCATGCAATAAAGGGCAATAGATATCATTCTATTTGCCATGTGCAAAGATTTGGGTTCTGGAATTATATAGCTCTTCTGATGAACATATGTGCGAGATGTTACCTTGCTTCTGCCAAACTATGTACAAATATGCAACAAAAATTAAAAAAGGTTATGCAGAATACATGTAGTTTATCACATGTAATCTTTTTAAAGCATGTATGTATGTCAATGAACATCAAATCAATAGAATAGATGTGTCCCTATGAAGCAGTGAGGTATATGTGAAGATTCCAGGGCACACTTAAAGAAAAACTTCTGGAAGTGAATGTTAAGAGTATAAATTGCTGATTCATTAAACTGGCAAAGAGAAACAAAATAATTCAGTGGTGTTTGGGAGATGATTTCTGAATCTGGGAGCTACTTCATTTTACCTAGTCCCAGTCAGGCATCTTCCATCACTCCTGGATTAGGTTTGCATATCACTTGAATGTTGTTCATTTCTCCCATTAGCCATTTCTCTAATTCTCAAATATATCAAATCCGATGCACCGGAGATAGTGCTATTCTGTGGAATCTTCCCCATAAATAAGCCACTTCTGAACAAATCTTTTCCTTTGAAAACAAATATACTCTCAACCCTTATTAGATTTAACTCTAAATCAGTATGCTAAGTGGAGAAATCTTTCCTTCCCTCTTTCCTTGTGTACAGAAGCAACATTTAAAAAGTGCACATTCAAACAGAAGGGAGCCGATGCCACTTCCACCAGCTTATGGAGGAAGCACCACAAAATAAAACTGAGTTATCTGTCCTCTCTTGCTGGTTCTTCCCCCTGTAGGGGAGGATATAGCCCTGTGTTTGTACATGGGGGAAAAATGTTTCTACCCAGAATAGACTAAAGTCTTCTGTAAATGTGAATGCCACAACCATTATAGCAGTGGCTGTAATAAAATTAAACGAGGACTTTGTGGGAAGTAGGTACGCTGTGAAAGATATATTTTGCAATGTGTGGGAGAGCAGGCATACTTTTTTAGCCTGCCCTGAGGGCCAACATACTTTAAATGCATCATTTAGTATCTTTATTAATGATCAAGAAGTAGTAGTAAGCAAGTACATTAATTAAAATTTACAGGTAATACTAAATTGGGAGGTGTTGCAAATGCTAGGGAGGACCAAGAACAGCCAGGGAATCAGAGGTTAGATATATGGGCAGGATGTTCCTTAAATACAACTTGGGGGGCAAACAAAGAACCATCAGGCACAGTTTTTTGGTTCACAAGTGTCTAGGACACTTTTTCTTTTCTAAAAGCTTAAATGGTCCTGGTTATTTCAACACAAATTTGGTTACCTTTTGTAGAATTTGAATAAAGTAATCCCTGAATACAGCCAGGATTCCGAATGTATTGAATTCACTGCTGTGCTCTTCTAGTTTTATGGTAGTGTAATTATATTTATTGACTAGATCACGGACATGTCAGAGGATATATTCATAAACTTAAATGCCTTCAGTGGAGTTACAGCAATGGAAAGCTGGCCTTACAGAGGGGTGAATCAGGCTAATGTGAACTCTTAGTTAAGATGCATTTACAACCTCCATTGTATTTCTGAGCTCTCATTTTATTTTCCATTTATATGTATTTGCTATATTATGCTGTAATGATTCTCCTGCATCTTCTGTTTTTGTATTGTCAAAGGATCCTGCAAAGATTTAAGCATGTTTAACTTTGAACACTGAGCATAGTCAATGGGACTCAATATCACCATTTTTCAGTACACTAACAGATCAATTTTCTAAAATGTATTTGTTGAAAACTATTTGTCAAATATTTTGGTAAATAATTCTAAGTATCACTTTCCCATTGAATATCTAGTTTTGTTTTATTTTTCCCAAGAAGTAATAACTTCCATTTTTTCCAGGTTGTATTTCAACTTATTTTTTTGCCCATTTCTTTTGTTCTCTTTTATTTACAGAAATAACACATTTAAGCACCTTTCCTGAAAAGATATAAGTTAACTTTACACACTGAGTAGCTCCATTGACCACAAATATTTTCAAATAAATAAATTCAACAAAACTGGGGTCTGCAAATAATATATATGCCTTTCCTCACATGTCTCCTCCTGCCCATATGCCACCTATCTTTAAAACCACATTCTGCTAAGTAAAGGAGCAGTTGCACAAAGACTTTGGAACTTATTCCCTTTGAGTGCAGAATGCCATATATTTAACTTTAATAATGTCCATACATAGCCTTCACTCATAGATGGAGCACATTAATGATACTTTCCCTACTGTTCATCACATCAAAATCAAGGATTAAGGGCAAAGAGTAGGGGGTAGGGATTTATTGGGAAAACTGGGATTATGTTGGCTGATAAAGTAAGGAGGGAATAAAGCTGAGGCAGCCATACTTGTTAAGGACATATGGATGGAAAGTTCTTAAGGCAATGGTCATTCAGAGCAGTATGTTTATATTAGTCAAAGAGAGTGTAGAGGTGAGAGGAGGGAGAACACATTTCACTATTATAAAATATAATAAAATTTTGGCATTGCACTGTGATAATTTGGCACAAATTAGTATCCTGGACTAATAAACAGCTTGGTCTTCAGCTTAGAGTTCACTTAGCCCTGGATATAATTATTAATTTAGAAAGAAGGAACACCCTCTACTTCTCCTATATAGAGATTGGAACCAATTTAATCCTTCTCTAGCATGGACTACTAAAATATAACACAGACTTCTTATCTCTCAAGAAAATTTAAAAAAATCAACTATTTTTCCTTAGTCCCCATTCAGAGTTCCACAGAATATGAACTATACATATAATACTGAATGCACTTGTAACTGGTCAATATATCATATTCAGTCCAATAACTATACAATTATCTATACCATTATAGTAAATATTTAAATTACTAGAATCATTGTAAATTGTAATGTAGGCAAATATTAGTCCTATTATTGTCATCTTGATATTGTACTTTTGCCGTGTTAAAAATTAACACAAAACATAATTGGATAGGTATTGGACACTTCAGAGTATATTAAAAATAAAATCAAAATGAACAATAATTAGGAAAAACACAATTAAGCCTGTGTTGTGCTGTGCAGGTCTACAGAGAGGCTCCTGAAAGTTATGTTTTGCATTACAAAGACAACTCTGTTTGTATTTATAGCTAATTAAAAAAATAAAGTTACAATTAAGGTAGAAACAAAAGGCTAGATAACTAGATTCACACAGAATTGTAGGCATGGCAACACTCAATGTCACCATGCCTAACTTTTACGCACCTAGAAGACACTGGGATTCATAAAGGCTCAGTTCAGCATCAAAGCTCCTCGTACAATGAGAGGGGAGAGCTAGATGCCTCTGGTTGGGAGTCTCAGATACAAATGCTCTCATGGTATTAAGCACCTATATCACTTTTGCAAGAGACTGGTGGGAGAGGAAGATGACAAGCTCCATCATAACTTTTAGCCCAGTGGTTCAGGTACTCACCTGGAATGTGGTTCAAGTCCCCTCGCGACATGAGAGGAAGAAGGAATTAGAAGAGAGCTCTGCCACATCTCAAGAGAATGCCCAAGCCACCAGGTTTGGGAATATTTTCATGTGGGGCTCCTGAATTGTCTCCAGTTTAAGCTGTTCCAGTGTAAATAAATAATGAGAGAGTCATTGGGCCAGAGCAAGCGAGAGAAAAAACACAAGCATGAGAATGACTCTCTAGCTTAGATCATTCATCAGATGATCAGCGACCCTGGAATTCAATTAATTTTAAACTAGGCATCAGTTCCACAAAGCATTTAAGCACCTGCTTAAATCAATCCCAGTTCAGCCTAGCAATTAAGCATTACTTATCTTTAAAAATCTGAGCCCATGTGCTGAGAGTTATGGTGTTGCTGCCCTCTGCATTGCAATGAGTAACTGATTTAGGAGTCTAAATCTCATTTTCAAATTGGATTGAGGCATCTAGGAGCCAAAATTCCATTGGCAGTTGATGAGATTTAGACTCTTAAGTGCCTAAATCCATTTAAAATGAGATTTAGGCTCCTAAATCAGCATTCCATTGCAATGCTATAAGCAGCAACACCTAAATATCTTTAGAAGTCTGGGCCATGGTTAAGAGCTCTATTGAATAAGCATGAACTGCTAAAACAGGTCCATAATAGTGGAGGTTTTTCTAGCTTTTTACCATATACTCAGTCACAGAAAGCTGTTTGGGGCAGAGTATATAGTGTAGTAAATAAAACTATGTTAACTGTAAGTGGAACAAAGATATTGATATACTTCCGCTATGGATCAGTAGGGTAGAAAGTTTCTTCAAATGCCAAGGAAATAGCATGGCTTACCTTTTTCAGTATATTTAAAATGCTACAGATCTAAGTGTTGTAATCTGTGGTTGGTTTGGACATAACTGTGGCTCAAGCAAGCCCTCACGTTAAAATAAATTTTATATATTTATTTTGTAATGGTTTCTGGAGTTTATTAAATAGACAGGAAAATTCTTCAAAAGCAGCCACTGAGGATGTGTCCCCATTGCAATGTAAGCCCAGAGTTAATGGGACTTGAGTCAGCTGACTCTGGGTTATATACCACAGGGTTTAAGTGTCTATGCTTACCGTTAACCCTATGTTAAACATTTTTTAACCTGGGCTTGACCCTGGGGCTCTGCCATCCACACTGCAGCATGCTGACCTGCATCAAACCAGCTGTATCCCAGATTCCCTAGTACCCTCTCAAAACATGGCCACTGTAGCTCTTTGAGTGTGGGGAAAAGTCTTCTGTCCACCCTGCATGTTACAGGAAATTTGATAACTTACCAACACTTCCTGCTGAGCAGTCATTATAGTCTGTGTACTTCCAGCTGCTGGAGCCAGTGTAACTCATTTGCATAATAGGGAAATATCTCTTTAAGAGATCATTTGGGGGGTGGGTAGGAATAGTTGTGTCTGGATCCTTGTATTGGGTTTTGGGAAGTGGGTGGGTTCAAGCCCATTCACAGCGAAAGGCCCCTTTCCTCTGGGTCCTGGTTGCTAGGCAGATGCACAATTAGCTCTCCACACTCAGTTTCTGGAATTGGGTGTGGTAATTTTGGGTATGCTCAATAAGTTCCCTGTTGCTGGACTCAGACTCCATGAAGGCAAGTAGTCAGGGTAACTGCTTTATAAAAGGCCATGTGCCCTGTGTGGGCTGGGAGAAGCTGAGCCCAGGAGCTTTCCCTAACTCTGAAGCATTTTGCAGCAGCTTGCTTTTTTAAAATCTATACACTTAACTGAGTGGTTGGTTAATTGGTTAGCTGACTAGCTAACTAAGTGATTTCAGCAGAGGACGAGGAAGAGTCTGCATGGATTCCAGCTGAAGAGGTCTACTAGCAAGTGACCGAAGATATTGCTTTTGCTTCAGCAGACTGTATAAATTTGGTGATCAAAGACACTGAAACTCAGGTGAATTCAACTTAAGATTCTGGGAACTCTGAGTTTCTTCTCACTGTGTTGTGGGGATTGACCTGTTTAAATTTTCTTTATTTATATATAACTGTGAAGATAATGTATGTTGCTTATAAAATAGCCATGTTATATTGTAAAAATAAAGCTGCTATTTATTATGTTTCTTTAGTGTAAGATTTTATAAAGTTGGTTCTTAAGAATTAAGTTGCTTCCTTTTGTTCTTTTGGACTTGAATGGGGGGAGGCTGCCCCTGTGCAATCCTTACTGAAAATCCTTAGAGGCTGAATTCTGTCTCTCCAGTGCTTTTCTATGGGAGTTGGTTTTTAAGCGCTGGAGAAGAGCAATGAAGTGAACTCTACTCACCCACAGAATGCACCAGAAACATGGAGGAATTGCCTTTTCAAGAGATTCTCTTGCTTGCATTTTCACTCCTGTATCAGGAAATGGGCAGAGCTTCCATGAGGTGCTGGTGGATGTTTCAGCAGTGTTTTCTGACCCACCAAAGGCACCTGACAGAGCTCATGTGGAGCAGGAGGAGGCAGAGGAAGAGGAGATTCAAACTGGCTGATACTACTCACTGTAACTGGTATAGCTGCTGAAGCCCTGTACATAGACCGACACTTCTGGTGCAGCGCCACAGCCACTGACTGGTGGGATCACATTGTCATGCAGACTTGAGATAACCAGCAGTGGGACCAGAATTTTCACATAAAGCTACATTTCTGGAGCTTTGTGAATAGCTCACCCCAAGCCTCCAGCATAAAGATATATGCATGAGGACACTCTTACCAGTCCAGAAGTGGATTGCGAGAGCCATCTGGAAGCTGGTTACTGAAGACTGCTGCAGGTCCATCGCCAACCAGTTTGGTTTTGGAAAGTCAACTGAGAGTAAAGTGGTGGCAGAGGTTTCTGAGGCAATAGGGGTTTGGTTTATCCTAAGGTGGCAGGCATAAAATATATTCCTGAAGTAATTGCTGGCTGATGTGATGCAGTGATAGCAATAAGTTTTCTTGATTACATAAGTTTTATATATATAAACATGTATTATAAAAGTCCAACATTCAGCCACTGTCAAGCAGGCCAGCTGCCATTATCGTATCAAAACACCAGAACCTTTCCAAAGCAAACAAACAAAAGTGCATCAACAAGTACAATAAGTGAACCCATGTAAAACACAGAAACCCGCTACTGTTGCATGTCCCCAAGCCTCCAATTCTCCTTTTTCTTCTTTCCCCATTTACTGTGAGGCTGGGCACTTGGCACTAGGGAAGTAGAGAAGAGGCAGCCAGAGCGGAGGGAGTCAACACAGAGCTCTGCCTGTGGCTAAGTTGCCCCCAGCCGCTCGTGGGGCCTAACTGCATAGGCCACCAAGCGATGGAGTTTTCCAGGCTGTTTCTGGACTGCATCCATGTGGGTACTACGTGGGGAACTCGGCCCATGGTGTGCGTGATGCACCATTATTAATATCAGCTGCTCAGACCATTCCCTCTGCTGAGCTCAGTCCTCCTCCTTTAGCTGCCATTCCTGTTCCATGAACTGTGAAGCAAGTGCCTACTCTTGTACTGAAACCTTGTCCTCATGCTGCACAGCCAGTCTGATCCTTTCACAGAATCATAGAAACTTTAAGATGGAAGAGATCTCCATAAGTCATCTAGTCCAGACCCCTGGATTTAAGGCAGGGCTAAGTAGTGACTAGCCCACTCCTAACCTGTTCTAAAAAACTCCAGTGATGGAGATTCCACAACCTCCCTAGGCAACTTGTTCCAGTGCTTAACTCCACTGACATTTAGGAAAGTTTTCCTCATGTCCAATCTAAGCCTCCCTTGCTGCAATTTAAACCCAGTGCTTCTTGTCCTATCCTTAGAGGTTAACAGGGAGTACCTTTACATGAAATGGAAATGAAATAGATTTGTGAATAGAACGCACTTCCAACTCCTCCACCTACATAGTTCACACTACCACGTTGTTACCACGTTGTGTTGTTACAGCATTGAGTGGTTACAGAATGTGTACTTATAGGCATGGCAATGTAACAGTGCTAGCAAATGAGGCTATTAAGAAATAGGAACACCCTAGCAAAAATCTGTGCTTTTCCACTAAAAAAAAAATCACTTTCAAGGCGTTTTTACTGTTTGCATTTTCTGGTTGCCATTTTGAATCCCACATGGTGATTGGGGGGTGGGGCCAAGCCACTCCATTGGGCTACAAATCACCATTAGCCGATACACACTGTTAGCCATGGCTTCAAATAACATTTGCATTGATTCTCAGAATGGAAATCATTCCCATTCCTATATTAATAAGCATTATAATGGAGCAAGACATTTAACAGACTGCAGGGCAGCTTCTATCCTATCTGCAGCAGACTGCTCCTTGGGGGTTGGGCATCAAGCAGCATCACAGAGAATGGCTCAGTATGTGCTTCTGCTGTTCCTTCAGCAGAGCCTCCTGTTGGTCCAATTTCAGTAACAGTTTCTCTTAGTTGACCTCACTCTACACCTGTTGCTGGCTCCCATCATTCACCATGTTGGATTCTGGGGTGAGCAGAGTGCCATCCCAGCTGACCTTGTTGGCTCCATTCTCAGCGCAGAGCCCAGCACCAAGTCAAACTCCTCATAAAACAGGCGAGTTTAAATCAGTGAGTTGTGCAAGATGTGGTTCTGGTCCCTGGCTTTCCTGTACTCATTCTTGAAATGCTTGACCCGCTCCCTGCAGTGCTAACTGGTCCGGTATATTTGCAATGCTGCCAGCTTCTTTGCTATTTGCTGGTTTGCGTGACCATTCCCGATACACTTTCAGAAGTCCATTGTTGCTGGCCTTGTACCAGATATTTACCAAAAGAAGGGTGTGCTCCAATGACCATGAAGCAGCATGCTTGGCAAAAGGCTTGTTCTGGTCAGTCTCCATTGCAAACACAGAAGGATCTCTGCTGATGTGTTTGTAGCTTGGTGGTGAGAAGACAATGGAAGGATTAATGATGACTCACTGAGCTGACTCACTGCACTACAACAAAGGCGGTTGCTTCTGTTTTCACTGGAGTCAATTGGAGATTCTTGGGATAGAGAAGACAAATACATTGACTCATGGGATTGTGGGATACTTTTGGTTGACTCCCGGGACCCGAGTCAGGGGGACTGCATCTATACTGAAAAGCAACCTTTTTGCTGAAAAAGCAACTGAACCTTGTCTCCCGGCTTGACTCAGGCTCAGACTCGACAGACTGCAGGGCCCTGGGTCCAGGCCAGCATCTGAGAGATTTGTGGGAAGATAGAAGAGGGGTTTGGGCTCAAGTGTGAGTCTGAACCCAGGCTTACACTGCAGAGTAGAAAGAAAAGGAGGACTTGTGGCACCTTAGAGACTAACAAATTTATTTGAGCATAAGCTTTCGTGAGCTACAGCTCACTTGCAGAGTAGGCATACCCTAAATCAGTGTCAGTTCAATGTTGTTGTGTGTGCACAGTTCGGGAAACTGGATGTATACGTATCCAGTTAGAGGACATAGCTCAGCCAGACATTTAAGCACACTGCCTAGCTTCTTGAGTAATCCCATTTCCTTTGGTAAGAGTAATCATATTCTTAAGTACATTATTGAATTGGAACCTGCATGCACAATACTGCAGGTAGAAATTTTAAAGTGGAAGTTAGGCAATGACATTTAAAAGATAGCACTGAAATCACTGTTAAATATCATGTGTTTTATCAAGACCGTAATCTCAAAAGGACATAGGGTTACAGTGTCATTATTGCAACATTACAGTGTCAAAATATAAGGTGGATCTATAGGTGTGCCTTGCAATATGCAAATATACATTGAGGCAAGTTGTCATGAGTTAACCATAATCTATGACTAAATAGCTAATGTAGCGTATCTCTTTAAATACACTAGTCGCTATTTGCTTTCTGTTTCTTTCTAGCAGAGCATTTGAAATTATAAATTTTACAAATAATATTCAAAGATATTCAAAGATCATTACATTTTTGTTTCCTAAGGAGGGAGGAGTGGAGGATGAGAGAGAGAGAAAAAGAGAAACAGCTGCAAAAAGAGAGAGAGTCAAATATCACATTTTTTTTCCTTTTCCTCGTGTACTGGAGAATTCTTTGCTGCATCATGTCGGTGCAGTGTAAATTTATTCTTCTGTCAGATTTATTTCTTTTTCATTCATTCATGAAGATTTCACCATCTATATGACCTTAGTATAAACCAGCCACAGCAAATTTATTCATTTAATATGTTTATTCATTCAACATGCCTGTAATCATATTTTACCTTTCCTGTGATTATCATGTATTGAACAGGTAATTTCTTGCAAATATTTATTGCATTTTAAATAAACCTCACAAATAACAGAATACCTTTACAAAATGAAAATGTGCAAGCTTTTAACTGTAATGTCCTTTATAGTGTAAGATAAAAGCATTACATATGGCATAAACCAACAAAGGGTCTAGTTGATTTCTAAGAAAAGTGCCAAATTATCCATTTCAGGCCACATGCACTTTATTAAACAACACATGCTATTTGAAAAGACACTCACAGAATGAACTGGCTGCACCCTATTCAAACCCTCTTCATGCTACTGAAAGCAAAGTTAAAAGAGATGGGTCTTGCACTCTGGATACAGGGCTGTTCCAAAGCCCATTGAAATCAATGGAAAAGTGCTCAGTTACTTCAGCAGTTTCTGGATCAGGACCTTAAAGATAACAAACCTGGTCTTTGTCATCTAGTGGGAGCAGACAATGGCAGAGCTGAGGGCCTTCCATTGAGAACTCTTATCTACATTCCCTCGGTTGTTTAAATCTAGAGGCTGTTAAACTTCAGTGTTCCAGGAGACTTCAGCAGCCATAGCAGCTTCTGGGGAGAGAGACAGCCTCTTTGACAGCTAAGGCCCAAACCATGTAAGGCTTTATAAATCAAAGTCATGAAGCACTTTGAACTAGCAGTTAAGTTACAAAACTAGCTACAAATAAAACATGCTAGACACGATAACACCACAAAACATGCCAAAAACAAAATCATCCCAGCGAAAAACCTACAAAAGAGAGCAGACAACATTAACAATGTATCACAGATATACCACCAGAGTTTTCCACTGAAGCTGAAGAAAATTGGATACAAGAGGATATCCACTTAAAGTGTCTGATCAATGTTTTTAAAAGCGGCTGATAATAACCATAGAACAGAGCACTGCCAATGTCTTCCATTATTAATGAGCATACGGCTCAATGAAGAATTGCCATTCTTGTCCATATAAATATGGAGTTTTACAAATGTGCATAAGTGACTCTGTTAGATTTAGGAATCTCTAGGAGTTATATCTGGGATAGATGTTCTTATCCAGAAGGAAAAAGATGATCCTCTTAGCTGCTAACATAGCTCTTAGAAACAGTCTCTACTCACATTGAGCAAAATCCTTTAATGAATAATATCTGCAAGACCGGCTGTCTCAAATGTAAGATGAAGTGCCTGATGCAATACTAAATTTAATTTAGTCAAAAACCTTCTCATTTTACTTCTGTTGGTGACCTAACTTCTATCCCTCTGTTAAGAGGACAATAATCATTTTTCTTAGGGCTGGGAGAAAATGATACTCTTATTTCTTCAAAGCAGCTGCAATTTGGATCTGCTAGCAAGGTATTGTTAAAGTTCCATTTTCATAATAACGAACATCTTAATGAACAGCAGTGTGATATTATGAATAAAAAGTCTGTATACATATGTCAGGTGTCAGAAGAACTACCAAATTTAAAAATCTTTTTTTTTAAATATGCCAGACATTCAAGCTTATGGTCATTGGTTCTTAGCTATTTATTGTAACGTAATTTGTGCTTATTCTCTTCTCGCTTACACTGACTGGTATAATCCCAGTAAAGTCAGTGGAATTACTCCAAATCTGATAGCAACAAGGGAATTTGGAGAGTTTACTCTCTCTTATTTTAGAGGCTAAACAACAAGTTCACTAATAGGATTTGAAAGAGGCTTTTGTAGCTAGCAAAGCATAGATAAAGAAAGTTGTGTTTAAAAATGTGTTATCTGGTCATGGTCAATCCTAGACCAGTTAAGATGTTTTCAAACACAATTTAACCTGTCTACATAACCTGGCCTTCATGGGCGCTTTATCACTGACTTTCATGGGGTCAGGGTTTCACCCTTCTTTACAATTAAAAACATCAGACACCAGGTGAAAGAATTATATGTAATTTTGATAATATTTTCATAATACACTGGACATTTTCTTTAAGGAGTGATCACATTTCCTTTTAATTATTTGGCGACTGCTAATCAGAGCTAATATGTAGTGCAGAACATGCATCATATGCTATCCCAAGAATAAGTTTTCACTATTAATTGCCAATGTTTCAAAGAAATAACCCCATACTGAAGCTGCAGTGAAACACAGAGTAACAAAGGGACAAAATATGACAGATTTTCTTCACACACGTGTTTTCTAAGTTTAAGAACAAAAACACCAAATCAGTAATACCCAAATAGTACTAACAATAATTTCTCACCTTTAAGAGCAGTAAATTTTCTTACTAATTTGAGGAAGGGAGAGAGAGAGAGAAAAGATACTACTGGGCCAATGATTCAAGTTTTATGAACATTATGCGGTAAAATGTTATCTGAATATAAAACCAGGTTAAGCAAAAAGCAACATACTAATACATTCTTCATGAGAATTAGCATAAAGTTTGTTTCAGAGTAGCAGCTGTGTTAGTCTATATTCGCAAAAAGAAAAGGAGTACATGTGGCACCTTAGAGACTAACACATTTATTTGAGCATAAGCTTTCATGAGCTACAGCTCACTTCATTGAATGCATTCAGTGGAAAATACAGTGGGGAGATTTATATATACACACAGAGAACATGAAACAATGGTTTTATCATACACACTGCAAGGAGAGTGATCACTTAAGATGAGCTATTACCAGCAGGAGGGGGTGGGAGGAGGAAAACCTTTTGTGGTGATAATCAAGGGGGGCCATTTCCAGCAGTTAACAAGAATGTCTGAGGAACAGCAGGGCATGCATGGGGGGGAGAAATAACATGGGGAAATAGTTTTACTTTGTGTAATGACACATCCACTCCCAATCTCTATTCAAGCCTAAATTAATTGTATCCAGTTTGCAAATTAATTCCAATTCAGCAGTCCCTCGTTGGAGTCTGTTTTTGAAGTTTTTTTGTTGAAGGGTAGCCACTCTCAGGTCTGTAATAGAGTGACCAGAGAGACTGAAGTGCTCTCTGACTGGTTTTTGAATGTTATAACTCTTGATGTCTGATTTGTGTCCATTTATTCTTTTACGTAGAGACTGTCCAGTTTGACCAATGTACATGGCAGAGGGGCATTGCTGGCACATGGTGGCATATATCACATTGGTAGATGCGCAGGTGAATGAGCCTCTGATAGTGTGGCTGATGTGATTAGGCCCTATGATGGTGTCCCCTGAATAGATATGTGGACAGAGTTGGCAACTGGCTTTGTTGCAAGGATAGGTTCCTGGGTTAGTGGTTCTGTTGTGTGGTGTGTGGTTGCTGGTGGGTATTTGCTTCAGGTTGGGGGGCTGTCTGTAAGCAAGGACTGGCCTGTCTCCCAAGATCTGTGAGAGTGATGGGTCATCCTTCAGGATAGGTTGTAGATCCTTGATGATGCGTTGGAGAGGTTTTAGTTGGGGGCTGAAGGTCATGGCTAGTGGCGTTCTGTTATTTTCTTTGTTGGGCCTGTCCTGTAGTAGGTGGCTTCTGGGTACTCTTCTGGCTTTGTCAATCTGTTTCTTCACTTCAGTAGGTGGGTATTATAGTTGTAAGAATTCATGATAGAGATCTTGTAGATGTTTGTCTCTGTCTGAGGGGTTGGAGCAAATGTGGTTATATCGTAGAGCTTGGCTGTAGACAATGAATCATGTGGTGTGATCTGGATGAAAGCTAGAGGCATGTAAGTAGGAATAGCAGTCAGTAGGTTTCCGATATAGGGTGGTGTTTATGTGACCATTGCTTATTAGCACCGTAGTGTCCAGGAAGTGGATCTCTTGTGTGGACTGGTCCAGGCTGAGGTTGATGGTGGGATGGAAATTGTTGAAATCATGGTGGAATTCCTCAAGGGCTTCTTTTCCATGGGTTCAGATGATGAAAATGTCATCAATGTAGCACAAGTAGAGTAGGGGCATTGGGGACGAGAGCTGAGGAAGCGTTGTTCTAAGTCAGCCATAAAAATGTTGGCATACTGTGGGGCCATGCGGGTACCCATCGCAGTGTCGCTGATTTGAAGGTATACATTGTCACCAAATGTGAAATACTTATGGGTGAGGAGAAAGTCACAAAGTTCAGCCACCAGGTTAGCTGTGACATTATCGGGGATACTGTTCCTAACGGCTTGTAGTCCATCTTTGTGTGGAATGTTGGTGTAGAGGGCTTCTACATCTATAGTGGCCAGGATGGTGTTTTTAGGAAGCTCACCGATGGATTGTAGTTTCCTGAGGAAGTCAGTGGTGTCTCGAAGATATCTGGGACTGCTGGTAACGTAGGGCCTGAGGAGGGAGTCTATAGCCAGACAATCCTTCTGTCAGGGTGCCAATGCATGAGATGATGGGACGTCCAGGATTTCCAGGTTTATGGATCTTGGGTAGTAGATAGAATACCTCAGGTCGGGGTTCCAGGGGTGTGTCTGTGCGGATTGGTTCTTGTGCTTTTTCAGGGAGTTTCTTGAGAAAATACTACAGTTTCTTTTGGTAACGTTCAGTGGGATCAGAGGGTAATGGCATGTAGAAAGTGGTGTTGGAGAGCTGCCTAGTAGCGTCTTGTTCATATTCCAACCTATTAATGATGACAACAGCACCTCCTTTGTCATCCTTTATGATTATGATGTCAGAGTTGTTTCTGAGGCTGTGGATGGGATTGTGTTCTGCACAGCTGAGATTATGGGGCAAGTGATGCTGCTTTTCCACAATTTCAGCTCGTGCACATCGGCGGAAGCACTCTATGTAGAAGTCCAGTCTGTTGTTTCGACCTTCAGGAGGAGTCCACCCAGAATCCTTCTTTTTGTAGTGTTGGTAGGAAGGTCTCTGTCGGTTAGTATGTTGTTCAGAGATGTTTTGGAAATATTCCTTGAGTCAGAGACGTCGAAAATAGGATTCTAGGTCACCACAGAACTGTACCATGTTCGTGGGGGTGGAGGGGCAAAAGGAGAGGCCCCGAGATAGAACAGATTCTTCTGCTGGGCTAAGAGTATAGTTGGATAGATTAACAATATTCTTGGGTGGGCTAAGGGAACCACTGTTGTGGCCCCTTGTGGCATGTAGTAGTTTAGGTAGTTTAGTGTCCGTTTTCTTTTGTAGAGAAGCAAAGTGTGTGTTGTAAATGGCTTGTCTAGTTTTTGTAAAGTCCAGCCACGAGGAAGTTTGTGTGGAAGGTTGGTTCTTTATGAGAGTATCCAGTTTTGAGAGCTCATTCTTAATCTTTCCCTGTTTGCTGTAGAGGATGTTGATCAGGTGGTTCCGGCTTTTCTTTGAGAGTGTGTGGCACAAACTGTCAAAATAGTCTGTGTGGTATGTAGATTGTAATGGATTTTTTACCTTAAAGGAGTACTTGTCGCACCTTAGAGACTAACAAATTTATTTGAGCATAAGCTTTCGTGAGCTACAGCTCACTTCATCGGATGCATTCAGTGGAAAATACAGTGGGGAGATTTATATACATACACAGAGAACATGAAACAATGGATTTTATCATACACACTGTAAGGAGAGTGACAATATGGTGATAGGCACAATAGATAGAATAGAAATCTCTAAGACAGATAGACCCCAGATAGGTTGCCTTGTCGGAAGAGAAGGATATACAAAACACAGCTTGATACAAAACACTAAATTCAACTTCAAATAAGAGTAATTTGTGTATTTTCCATTCTCAGCTATTACTTAATTTTAAAATTAAGTTTATATATTGACTTCTTACTTCATGTAATTCAAATGCTATCTCCAGCATTCTCCCAGTTTAAGATTCACAGAAGAAATCAATTACATGCCAGTTATTGCACGATTACCACTTTATTTCATTACTCTACAGAAAGAAATGGGATGTTAATGATTTCTGTATATATTTTAAAAGTCAAAGAACTGGCTTTGATAAAATTGCTTTTGAGAGGGAAGGAGAGGGTAGATGAGGAGTTAGGAGTCATTCTTCTTTCAAAAGAAACAAGTATTTTATTAATTATTATAATATTCTTAATTATTATTATTCATATTTATTTTATCCCCACTGTTTCTGGTGATATATAAATTTACATCCAGAAAAAGTATATAGTATATGAAAATAAAGCTTAAGTTTTCTTGATGATAAATCCTTTGAAGTCACTTATGTACTTTATAGAAAAAGTGGGGAAGAAGATGAACAGTACAAAGCATGTCAATAGTTTGTGAACTGGAAGAGAAATGCATGCCTGTGCATAGATGGATGGAATTGAATCAGAAAATGAAAGAAGGAAAAAGAGAAAGACACAGAGAGGTCCAGATCCTTAGCCTGTCTTTCAGCATGACCTCTAATGATTTCTGGACCCCATACTTAGATCCATTCAATGGATGAGTGATCTGATAGCTTTATAATTTAGTAGCACTCAGGGGCTTCCCCACAACATACAATGTAGACATCAACAAATTTTACAAAGGAGGTCAGCATCAAAGATGGATGAAATTTTTTGACCAAAATATTATTTGCCAGAAAATGCAGATTCAGGTTGATCAAAATATTTAGCAAATGTGTATTGATGTTGGAAAATCTTTCAGTTTTAAAAAATAGTGTAGGGGGGGAATGCTGAGCTAGAGCTACAGAATAGTGGAGGTTGAGGTTCCCTTATATGCAATAGTTTAGTCGTTAGTGCCTTGATCACCAAAGTACAAAGTCAGTCTCACTCTCTGTCCCAGTGAATATTTAAATATTTCATTCAAAGTGGAACAGCTTCAACATGAGAAATTGGGGGAGGCCCACTGCAGCATATTCTACAGTCTGGTGGCTAGGGCGCTCAGCTGGGAGAGGGGACACCTGGATTCCAGTTTCTGCTCCAGAATCAGAATTAAGACCTTGTTCTCCTGCATCCTAGGTGAATGCCCTGACTAGTTGGCATAAGGGGAAGGGCACAGATACAACCACTTCTTCAAATTTCATTTGCTTTTATTAATAAAAAAAAAGATTACAAATGTTCTAAATCCCCACAAATGCCCCAAAACTGTAATGTCATTGCAGGTCAAAATGTTTCATTTGACCCAAAAAGAATCCCCCATAACTTTTCAATTAATAGACAATAAATAATAAAAAATTGAAATTGGTTCCTGAAACTATTGTTTTTTTTTCAATGTTTGGAACTGCCACCAAACAAACAGCTTTAGTTAGAATCATTTTATGATGGAGAAACTGAGGCAAAGAGAGGTGTAATGACTAACCCAAGATCACCCAGCACTCCAGAAGGAGAGCTGGGAATGGAAGCCAGGTCTTCTGAGTCCCAGTGCAATGTTTTATCTACTCTCTTCCTGGCAGAAACCCTCTTTCTCCATTGACCTGATCCAAACCCTCGCCACAGCTGACTTTTTCATATGCCATGATTCCTGCACTAGCCATCAATCCCCTTCTATAAGACCCCATCCTTGCTGCCTTCACTTCCCTGCCTTCTCCTTTTCCTTTCTGTGACCAACGATGAAGACTCTACAGTTCAAGAATTGCTTGTTTTTAGCAGGGCAAAGTCCCAGTGTAGATACTGGAAAAAGCTTTTGATGGAAATCACTTGTGGATAATTTTGATATTCTATGGACTAACAGATAAAGCTGTCAGTGACATTAAATGCTTCAAGGAGGACAATCAATATTGTATTAATAACGGCAGAAAGTCAGAGTGGTTTTATATATTCTTAGCTGTGTAGAAGATATTATACTCCTTGCTACCATGACCTTGATAATGTGACACACAACAAATCTAAAAGCAAACTGCAATGTAAATGATGCTGACAAAAGCACTTAGTTGGCTAGATTCACCCTGCCTGACACACAGGTATAAATTACAGCTTTCTTCACCAGTGTGCCAAGTATGGTTCACCAAAAGAAAGTGGGGGAAATGTTGTCCCTCTAGGGTGGAGAACTTGATGGAGGAGTAGGGGCAACTTTAAATTTCCACAAGTGGAACTAGATTAATTATTAATTATTATACTAAGTTCAGCAAAACATGCATTTTTCAGAACACGAAACTATTTGAAAATTTGGGTTGAATTCAGCAAATAGTTTTGGATGAAAAAAACACTACAAACGTAAAGTTTGGAAACGTCAAAATGGTTTGTTTTGATGTTTTAATAGATTTTTTTTAATAAAATGTTGGTTGGAATTGACATTATCAAAATGAAGCAACATTTCATTTTGACATTTCGTTTTGAAAATGTCATTTCTATTCGGCATATCAGTTTGAAAGTAATGTCAGTTTGATTAAATATTTTGCTTCATTTGACCAAAACAAATATTTTTTCTTCAGATTTACATTCAGTTGAGAAAAAAATAATAAACACAGTTTGGGTTGAAAATTAACTGGATTTTTTTTGGTTCAGCCACTGAATTAAAAAAAATCAATTATTCACTCGGCTGCATCCACAACCTGCCATTGGAAGCTGCATATTGGATATGCTGAACATATGTATCCTTTGGCCTTGTTGGTCACATTTCCTGCCCTCTTTATAGTGAGTCAATACTGGCTTCCTATCTGCTATCCCCACCCCATCAGAGAGGAAGTTGCAGCTGTTTGTAGAGCTGAAAGTTGATCATACAGAAGCTTTCAAGGTGGAATTTTAAAAGCATTCAGTCAATATAGCTATTCCCACGTGAGCAGAATTAGGCCAATGCTAAGCATTTTGCAAATTCCACTCTTACCTCTCAGGGGACTATAACAAATTCCCAATCATCCATTATAACTGGGGTTTCTAGAATAGATGCCCAGCACAGAGTGTGAGTAAATGCCATATCACGGTTCATGTTCAAGCTTGGGTGCTTGAATACAGGTCATATGATCAAAAATGGGAATAGTGACCCTCAGAAGGTTTTAAAATTGCAAGGAATATTTAATGGATTTTGGGCAGGAGTCACATGAAATTCCATTTGCTGATATTGTCTTTGTTAATGTTATGGATTTCTGCCAATTTTTAAACTAAAATGTATGTTATGATTTAATTAGGGCACGTTTTCACTAGCAATGTTAAAGTGCTAGTGTGGAAGTGCTTTAACATGGTTTGTGTGGTCACAGCAGAATGCTGGGAGAGAGCTCTCCAGCACTCTAAAAAACCCACCTCCACGAGAGGTATAGTTACCAGCGCTGGGGCACTGTCTACATTGGTGATTTACAGCGATGAAACTTGCTGCGCTCAGGGTTTCACACCCCTAAGCAAGAAAGTTGCAGAGCTCTAAAGTGCCAATGTAGACAACCCCTTAGACTGTGTCCTCTGTAAACCCTAATCTCTGCATCCTTTCCAGCCCTAGGCAGTATGACAGGAAAGTCCTGTTTTGGACATCAAGCAAGTAGAGAGAGAGATCATCCTGGAACAAACAGGAAGAAGAACATTAAAGACATTTATTTTCTTAAATAAATAAATAAATTAAATAAGAGACTTGACTCCACTTGAATGTTGGTTCCTTAAACTATCATTGATTAATAGCATTAGCATTTCAGAGGTTCCTAATGTGCTTTGAAATTAACACCGTACTGAGAAGTTAAATTCAGACTTTTGATGCTGGTTTTGGTTGAAGATATTGCTTTCTGCAAGCCTGGGTGAACAAGGCAATAGTGTAATGGTTTAGAATGAACCCACTATTCAAGAGAAAAAGCTAGACCTAGTTAAGTACCCACATTTAAGAATGTCTGAACATCAGACGCTTATTCTTGCTCTCTGAAGAGCACAGTAATTAAGCTCCACTGCAAGGACTACTCAGCTCAGCTGTTGAACTACTTAGATGCCACTTTTCACACTTGTCTGTCAATAGTAGGGCTAGTAGCCAGCCTCCCAGACCATGTAGATAGACTCACACTAGCAGGGCTCAAGCTACCATGCTAAACATAACCACCTGGGCATTGTGGCTGAAGCAAGAGCTCAACGTTCTCAAGCCCAGGGAGGTTGGATGAGCATGAGAGCCTGAGCCACAAAGTGCACACTTCTATTTTTAGCTTATTAGCTTGAGCCCTGCTAGTGTGAGTCTGTCTATCCAGGCTAGGAGGCTTATTCCCAGCTGCAGTATAGATATACGCATAGGGTTAGATTTCTAAGGTATTTAGAAAGCTAAACATGCAGATAAGCACTTAATGGGATTTTTAAAAGTACCTAAGTAAAGCCTTGATTCCGTATCTATTATGCCAATGGCAAAGTTCCCATTAACTTCAATGGAGCAAGATGAGGAACAAAATCTTTGTGATATCTGATTGTGCAAGTTGGACATTTTAGGACTAATCCAAGAAGGGTTGTTGTGTTAAAATCTACAAAAGGCTAAAAAGATTTAGTTAAAGTTTTTAAAAGCTTTGCTTAACTGATGGCAAGAAGTGTCTTAACATACAACCATTATAACAATGGTTGATGAACACAAAAACAAAATGAAATCAAAGGTGATGGGTAAATTGAGTTTAGATTAAAATGTGATGATAAAATGGCCTTCAGGGATTTAGAATACCACTTTTTGGTGTAGCAATGGACTAGAAATTTCACGAAATAAAAGAAAATCCTTGTGTTAGTTTATCGGAAATTTTCATGATTGGCAATTTTAATGTGTTAAATTAACAGAGAAAAATCATTCTTATAAAGTATGAAATAGGTTTTTAATCTTGCCTCTAATTGAAATTTCAATAATGTTGCTATAACATACCATATTAACTATGGAACTAACACAGGAGGAAGATAGTACTTAAATTTTCTTTCAATTCCTGTGGTTTACCTTTATAAAAACTGATAATATTTTGTTCAGTCCCTTTAAAAGCATGAATATATATTTATCTCCAAAAATAATGATTCAGTACTGCACATATGCCAATATGGTCTAATCTGAATTCACTTTCAGTTTCTAATTAGACATCTGTTAAAAGTCCATAACAGGAAATCTAATAGAGTTGTGTTGCAATTTGTCAGAGTGATTAATGAATAACAGTGTTAAAGTGTCCTTAAATGGAATCTATTATTTGAAACTATACAAACTGAAATTAAACTCTTGGCTTTTATTAAGAGTCTTTCAAAACTTCTACATATCACCATCAGCTGAAAGAGAAGAAAATTGAAAAAAAACCTCCAAGAAAATCAAAGATTATTTTTGTCTCCCTTCCCTATTAAGAATCCCTTAAGAAAGAATCTGGTCTTGCCAAATCATTTCATATACACACGCACACTATATATATAGTGTATATAGATGTATATAAAATCTGTCTCTCTCTGGCATTCCAGAATATTTATGAAACTGTTATCAGATGCCTAAATTCTAATTCTCCAAACCGACTGTTAATCTTGTGAAGTAACTGTTATTTAATCAATTACATAGGAAGTTCTTTTCCACCCAACGTCTTCTCTCCAATGATTACAATTGCATAATTTGCATTATTATTATTTTATTATATTAATTACCAACTTTACAGAGGGCCACAACAAAGCCTATATACCACCATGTCCCTCACTAATGGTGTGAGGGTTTTTTTTCTCATGACCTCTATACTGAAGTTCAGTATTTTGTGATAGTTGATAAAAACTGTCTCCAACCTTGCTTCCAATTTCCCTGCATTTCTGAAGTATTCTAGACAATAAGAACAGGATGCTAGCTCTGCCAGAAAGGAATTATTATATTACACTTCAAATAGGACACACAGCCTCCAGTGAAACCTGTGATTAAATAATAGTTTACTGGGTGAAGACAACGATGGCAATCTGTTTCCTAGCTTCAGAGAGGAAGTCATCCACATATTCTTTCACATTTAATTCCCTTCACACCTTCTCCGAAGGCAGATGGCACACAATCTTTTCCCTCCTGCTGTTCCAGAAAACTCTGTTTTCCCCATAGCACAGCAGCTCCTGCACTTCAGTGCTTCCTCTCATTCCAAGAGTAGGCAGGAAAACCTTCTCAGACCTTGCACATAGAAGATACCCTGTTGTACCTCCAATACAGTGTGTAAGAGACAATAACCTTAATAACCTGGACTGCTACATTTTCCTGCTCATCAGTGTAGCTTTTTATAAAAAAGCACAAAAAATTGTTTCTAACTGCCCATGTGTTTGGTGAATCACTGAGAGTGTAGTGCTCAAGATCAAAGTTCTGATTGGTTTCCAGGAGAACGCTAGAAATTCATGGCCTATTGCATAAGATTGGCAAGTTCCTTTTTATACTTGCCTCTTTTTCAGATGAAAGGAAACAGACATTCTTTTAGCAGTTTATACAACAAAAATAGATGCAGAAATGTGTGACCCTATGCAGGTTTTTATATATCTAGATATAGATGTGTGGCTCTGTGCATATAAACAGTGTTTATCCGAATGCCCTGGGGGACATCCGAAAGTTTTTGGATAACTGGGCATTTGGATAACCAGAAGTGCTATTTAACCAACACAGGGGACACGTTATAGATTCAGATTTTTGGATAAAGGGAATTCAGATAAATTGAATTATGCTGTATATATATTAAATATGCTTCTCCAATGTACTTGAATAATACTAATAAATTGGAAACTATGAAGTTTTGGCCCTATATTTATTTTTTGTTTTATAACTGAGCACCTAAAAATGTGTCTATTGCTTACTAACACTGAGAATGATTTTAAGTACTGCAGGTGATTCTAAAAGTTCAAAGACAAAATGACTGTTGAATTGTGAAGTGCATTTACTGAAATTAGATTACTTTGACAAATTGTTATACTCATATGTAATATATTTCAGAACAGAAAGGTAAGTATTGTATATTGTACTAAAGATGGGTCCAAAGAATAGCAATGTATAAGAACATGTGCCTAACTCCTGGAAAATTAGTATTTAGAAACAGATCTGAAAGCAAAGACCCAGCTCTAATTTGTACAATAATAATGTAACAGACACTGCATTAAAATATTAGGGTAGCATTTTCCAGCTTTGGTTTCTAATGTTAGGTATCTAAATCTCTGGTCTGATTTTCAGAGATGGAGAGGACTTGCCGCTTTCACTTAATTCAACTACTAGATCTGGTTATTATTATCAACATTTTGCATTATTGAAAAAATTCAGCTACAATTAGGCACCCAAGTTGGAGTGTACCTGAATGAACAAGTTTTTACACATTTACAAAATTCAGATATGAAAAAGCATTATAAAAAAGAAAAACAATTACTGTGCATAATTAGAATGGGTGATGGACAGATAGACCTATTTTCAGGAGAAACAGGAAGAATATTCTTGTGATTTAGGCACAATTAAGCACATCTGGGTTCAGTTTTCTGGCACTTTCTGTGTGAACTTGGGCAAGTCATTATTCTCTTTGAGCCTCGGTTTCCCATCTGTAAAATAGGACTACAGTATCCCCTTTCCCCCATCTTTTATTTGTTGATTGTAAACTCTTTAAAGCAGGAAGGCTCTTTTACTATGTATATATTAACAGTGCCTAGCACAATGAAGCGATAACCGCAGTTGGGACCTCTAGGTAATAGTATGAAACAAACAACAAGTGCACACATGTTAATGGTTGAGCTGGCTACTGTTGCACAAGAAGCTCATTAACAGGCAGCCTTATATATCCTAGTACTGGTTAGGACCCTTTGCTGTCAGTTTCTATACTATAAATTACAATAGGGTTTGGGGTGGTCAAAGTGTATTGACAATTACTTCACTTTTGTGGGAAATCAAATTCCTTGGAAAGAATGTGGGACTTCAACAGCCACTTTCTTACTTTCTCCCTTTACAGCTAAAATACTGTATATATTGGAATGCAAAGTCCGATTTACAAAGGAAAAATGTATTGCAAAGATGTCAAAGTGAGCAACCAAAGGAAACTAGACAAAAGGCTCCTCAGGGCAATTTCAGTTACACAGATGATCAAACAAAAACTTGGATACAAAAAACTGAAGGGGAAAGCAATAAATGAGCATACTGGAGAGATATCTGCTATGCCAACTTTAAGAGGAAAAAAAGTGTTGCTATTTCCCTTTCCTGTGAAGCTCTGGGATTCTATTTTATCTCACTGAAGCCAAATTCAGCTCTGATGTAAACTCCATTGACCTCAGTCAAGCCTGCCCCATCTGTCAGGGGAAGTATTAAAACTGGGGAAAAGGGAGAACAAAAGCAAATATCTACCAGCTCCAAAGACATTTTTCAAAAAAATGCCATCTGCTAAAAATAGCAGTTTGCTGGTGCCACTTGTGCATATAAAACTCTTGCCGCTATAGGTGCTGGAACTAGGGGTGCTGCTGCCTCCCCCTGGCTTGAAGTGGTTTCCATCATATACAGTTTGGTTCAATGGCTCTCAGCACCCCCACTATACAAATTGTTCCAGCACCCCTGCTTGACACCATATTTTGGTTTAAGAGCCTCTGGCTGTAACTTTATGGAATTACTTATCCACAAAACCTTAACTCAAAATTAACCAATAAACATATCCAGAAGCCTTCCAGTCCCTGCAGATTCTTTCCTTGTAATCCTTGAAGGTTTACAACTCATTACATAGTTATCTAGAGTTAATTGGCCCTCCAGGCCACAATCTTCACCAAACCCAACTATGTAGAAAGTTCGGTTCACTCATAAGATATGTTATGCCTGTGAACAGTAATAAAAATCAGTTCCATCCCAACACTGTGTAATAAACTTATTCATTTTCCAAGCTCTATCTCCAACTTTGGGGCAATAGGCCAAGGTACCTATAATATTTCTACAAGGACTCCCATACAAATATACATGAGTGAGTCCTAGACTTCTCCTACAGACTCTTGAAGATATCATGGTTGACTGATTTATGCACCTTTTTCCTTGCTTACAGTTAAAGGCTCAAGGGGTGAAAATGCTGTCCCTGCTACTGAGAATCCTGGCAAGGTGCTCATAGAAAACTGTATCCATCCATTCCAGTGAAGTCTCCTTGACATACACTGATCTGAGTGCCCCAAATCACCACTGGCTGCAGAGAAATGCTGAATCTGTCAAATACCAAATGTGAACAGAAGAGAGTCCCCATGGCCATACCGAGAGAAAATTTGTTGGAGGTTCAGGGAATACCCTTAAAAATCAACATGAGTGGAGTGAATGAATAGGAGGCTGTAGGGTAAAGTGATATTATTTTATTTTGTCAGCATGGTCTTAACCAGTACTTGCTGCAGTACCTCTATGGGCACATTGGGGAGATCTGGCACCCTACAAATAACTCCCTGTAGGATTTCCACTACTGGGCAAGATCCTCTGAAATGACTGTACCCTTCAGCAAAAGACTTGCCTCCAATGCTGCTGCAGATCATGCTCTAATTTGGGTCTATTCTGCCAGTGACAGGAATAGCCATTCCTTCGAAGGCTTCCCCTTCGCCTCTATGCCATTATATATATATATATACATATGTCCCAGAGGACAGAGGGAAGGAGAAAAACAATCAGCAGCCTGGTAGAATGAATCCTGTAGCCAGGCAGTGACTCTTGTGCTTGTGAACCAGGACCAGGACTCTGGTGAGGGTCGGGGTCCAGCCCTGGAACCTAAGAATGCATCTTTGCTACATCACAGATATACTTCAGCCTGCAAAGATGGATATTCACACTCTTGGACTTCATTTATGACGTTTCAGGCTTCCACTCAGACAGCAAAATAATACCATGTGACTTAGGTGACCAGTCACTCATCACAAATTGAAGTACTTGTGGCACCTTAGAGACTAACAAATTTATTTGAGCATAAGCTTTCGTGAGCTACAGCTCACTTCATCGGATGCATTTGGTGGAAAAAACAGAGGAGAGATTTATATACACACACACAGAGAACATGAAACAATGGGTTTATCATACACACTGTAAGGAGAGTGATCACTTAAGATAAGCCATCACCAACAGCAGGGGGGGGAAGGAGGAAAACCTTTCATGGTGACAAGCAGGTAGGCTAATTCCAGCAGTTAACAAGAATATCAGAGGAACAGTGGGGGGTGGGGTGGGAGGGAGAAATACCATGGGGAAATAGTTTTACTTTGTGTAATGACTCATCCATTCCCAGTCTCTATTCAAGCCTAAGTTAATTGTATCCAGTTTGCAAATTAATTCCAATTCAGCAGTCTCTCCTTGGAGTCTGTTTTTGAAGCTTTTTTGTTGAAGTATAGCCACTCTTAGGTCTGTGATCGAGTGACCAGAGAGATTGAAGTGTTCTCCAACTGGTTTTTGAATGTTATAATTCTTGACGTCTGATTTGTGTCCATTCATTCTTTTACGTAGAGACTGTCCAGTTTGGCCAATGTACATGGCAGAGGGGCATTGCTGGCACATGATGGCATATATCACATTGGTAGATGCGCAGGTGAACGAGCCTCTGATAGTGTGGCTGATGTGATTAGGCCCTATGATGGTATCCCCTGAATAGATATGTGGACAGAGTTGGCAACGGGCTTTGTTGCAAGGATAGGTTCCTGGGTTAGTGGTTCTGTTGTGTGGTGTGTGGTTGCTGGTGAGTATTTGCTTCAGATTGGGGGGCTGTCTGTAAGCAAGGACTGGTCTGTCTCCCAAGATCTGAGAGAGCGATGGCTCGTCCTTCAGGATAGGTTGTAGATCCTTGATGATGCGTTGGAGGGGTTTTAGTTGGGGGCTGAAGGTGATGGCTAGTGGCGTTCTGTTGTTTTCTTTGTTGGGCCTGTCCTGTAGTAGGTGACTTCTGGGTACTCTTCTGGCTCTGTCAATCTGTTTCTTCACTTCAGCAGGTGGGTACTGTAGTTGTAGGAATGCATGATAGAGATCTTGTAGGTGTTTGTCTCTGTCTGAGGGGTTGGAGCAAATGCGGTTATATCGTAGCGCTTGGCTGTAGACAATGGATCGAGTGGTATGATCTGGATGAAAACTAGAGGCATGTAGGTAGGAATAGCGGTCAGTAGGTTTCCGATATAGGGTGGTGTTTATGTGACCATCGCTTATTAGCACCGTAGTGTCCAGGAAGTGGATCTCTTGTGTGGACTGGTCCAGGCTGAGGTTGATGGTGGGATGGAAATTGTTGAAATCATGGTGGAATTCCTCAAGAGCTTCTTTTCCATGGGTCCAGATGATGAAGATGTCATCAATGTAGCGCAAGTAGAGTAGGGGCATTAGGGAACGAGAGCTGAGGAAGCGTTGTTCTAAGTCAGCCATAAAAATGTTGGCATACTGTGGGGCCATGCGGGTACCCATCGCAGTGCCGCTGATTTGAAGGTATACATTGTCACCAAATGTGAAATAGTTATGGGTCAGGACAAAGTCACAAAGTTCTGCCACCAGGTTAGCCGTGACAGTATCGGGGATACTGTTCCTGACGGCTTGTAGTCCATCTTTGTGTGGAATGTTGGTGTAGAGGGCTTCTACATCCATAGTGGCTAGGATGGTGTTTTTAGGAAGATCACCAATGGACTGTAGTTTCCTCAGGAAATCGGTGGTGTCTCGAAGATAGCTGGGAGTGCTGGTAACGAAGGGCCTGAGGAGGGAGTCTACATAGCCAGACAATCCTGCTGTCAGGGTGCCAATGCCTGAGATGATGGGGCGTCCAGGATTTCCAGGTTTATGGATCTTGGGTAGCAGATAGAATACCCCAGGTCCTGGCTCCAGGGGTGTGTCTGTGCGGATTTGTTCTTGTGCTTTTTCAGGGAGTTTCTTGAGCAAATGCTGTAGTTTCTTTTGGTAACTCTCAGTGGGATCAGAGGGTAATGGCTTGTAGAAAGTGGTGTTGGAGAGCTGCCTAGTAGCCTCTTGTTCATACTCTGACCTATTCATGATGACGACAGCACCTCCTTTGTCAGCCTTTTTGATTATGATGTCAGAGTTGTTTCTGAGGCTGTGGATGGCACTGTGTTCTGCATGGCTGAGGTTATGGGGTAAGCGATGCTGCTTTTCCACAATTTCAGCTCGTGCACGTCGGCGGAAGCAGTCTATGTAGAAATCAAGGCTGCTGTTTCGACCTTCAGGAGGAGTCCACCTAGAATCCTTCTTTTTGTAGTGTTGGCAGGAAGGTCTCTGTGGGTTAATATGTTGGTCAGAGGTGTGTTGGAAATATTCCTTGAGTCTGAGACGTCGAAAATAGGATTCTAGGTCACCACAGAACTGTATCATGTTCGTGGGGGTGGAGGGGCAAAAGGAGAGGCCCCGAGATAGGACAGATTCTTCCGCTGGGCTAAGAGTATAGTTGGATAGATTAACAATATTGCTGGGTGGGTTACGGGAACCATTGTTGTGGCCCCTTGTGGCATATAGTAGTTTAGATAGCTTAGTGTCCTTTTTCTTTTGTAGAGAATCAAAGTGTGTTTTGTAAATGGCTTGTCTAGTTTTTGTAAAGTCCAGCCATGAGGAAGTTTGTGTGGAAGGTTGGTTCTTTATGAGAGTATCCAGTTTTGAGAGCTCATTCTTAATCTTTCCCTGTTTGCTGTAGAGGATGTTGATCAGGTGGTTCCGCACAAACTTCCTCATGGCTGGACTTTACAAAAACTAGACAAGCCATTTACAAAACACACTTTGATTCTCTACAAAAGAAAAAGGACACTAAGCTATCTAAACTACTATATGCCACAAGGGGCCACAACAATGGTTCCCGTAACCCACCCAGCAATATTGTTAATCTATCCAACTATACTCTTAGCCCAGCGGAAGAATCTGTCCTATCTCGGGGCCTCTCCTTTTGCCCCTCCACCCCCACGAACATGATACAGTTCTGTGGTGACCTAGAATCCTATTTTCGACGTCTCAGACTCAAGGAATATTTCCAACACACCTCTGACCAACATATTAACCCACAGAGACCTTCCTGCCAACACTACAAAAAGAAGGATTCTAGGTGGACTCCTCCTGAAGGTCGAAACAGCAGCCTTGATTTCTACATAGACTGCTTCCGCCGACGTGCACGAGCTGAAATTGTGGAAAAGCAGCATCGCTTACCCCATAACCTCAGCCATGCAGAACACAGTGCCATCCACAGCCTCAGAAACAACTCTGACATCATAATCAAAAAGGCTGACAAAGGAGGTGCTGTCGTCATCATGAATAGGTCAGAGTATGAACAAGAGGCTACTAGGCAGCTCTCCAACACCACTTTCTACAAGCCATTACCCTCTGATCCCACTGAGAGTTACCAAAAGAAACTACAGCATTTGCTCAAGAAACTCCCTGAAAAAGCACAAGAACAAATCCGCACAGACACACCCCTGGAGCCAGGACCTGGGGTATTCTATCTGCTACCCAAGATCCATAAACCTGGAAATCCTGGACGCCCCATCATCTCAGGCATTGGCACCCTGACAGCAGGATTGTCTGGCTATGTAGACTCCCTCCTCAGGCCCTTCGTTACCAGCACTCCCAGCTATCTTCGAGACACCACCGATTTCCTGAGGAAACTACAGTCCATTGGTGATCTTCCTAAAAACACCATCCTAGCCACTATGGATGTAGAAGCCCTCTACACCAACATTCCACACAAAGATGGACTACAAGCCGTCAGGAACAGTATCCCCGATACTGTCACGGCTAACCTGGTGGCAGAACTTTGTGACTTTGTCCTGACCCATAACTATTTCACATTTGGTGACAATGTATACCTTCAAATCAGCGGCACTGCGATGGGTACCCGCATGGCCCCACAGTATGCCAACATTTTTATGGCTGACTTAGAACAACGCTTCCTCAGCTCTCGTTCCCTAATGCCCCTACTCTACTTGCGCTACATTGATGACATCTTCATCATCTGGACCCATGGAAAAGAAGCTCTTGAGGAATTCCACCATGATTTCAACAATTTCCATCCCACCATCAACCTCAGCCTGGACCAGTCCACACAAGAGATCCACTTCCTGGACACTACGGTGCTAATAAGCGATGGTCACATAAACACCACCCTATATCGGAAACCTACTGACCGCTATTCCTACCTACATGCCTCTAGCTTTCATCCAGATCATACCACTCGATCCATTGTCTACAGCCAAGCGCTACGATATAACCGCATTTGCTCCAACCCCTCAGACAGAGACAAACACCTACAAGATCTCTATCATGCATTCCTACAACTACAGTACCCACCTGCTGAAGTGAAGAAACAGATTGACAGAGCCAGAAGAGTACCCAGAAGTCACCTACTACAGGACAGGCCCAACAAAGAAAACAACAGAACGCCACTAGCCATCACCTTCAGCCCCCAACTAAAACCCCTCCAACGCATCATCAAGGATCTACAACCTATCCTGAAGGACGAGCCATCGCTCTCTCAGATCTTGGGAGACAGACCAGTCCTTGCTTACAGACAGCCCCCCAATCTGAAGCAAATACTCACCAGCAACCACACACCACACAACAGAACCACTAACCCAGGAACCTATCCTTGCAACAAAGCCCGTTGCCAACTCTGTCCACATATCTATTCAGGGGATACCATCATAGGGCCTAATCACATCAGCCACACTATCAGAGGCTCGTTCACCTGCGCATCTACCAATGTGATATATGCCATCATGTGCCAGCAATGCCCCTCTGCCATGTACATTGGCCAAACTGGACAGTCTCTACGTAAAAGAATGAATGGACACAAATCAGACGTCAAGAATTATAACATTCAAAAACCAGTTGGAGAACACTTCAATCTCTCTGGTCACTCGATCACAGACCTAAGAGTGGCTATACTTCAACAAAAAAGCTTCAAAAACAGACTCCAATGAGAGACTGCTGAATTGGAATTAATTTGCAAACTGGATACAATTAACTTAGGCTTGAATAGAGACTGGGAATGGATGAGTCATTACACAAAGTAAAACTATTTCCCCATGGTATTTCTCCCTCCCACCCCACCCCCCACTGTTCCTCTGATATTCTTGTTAACTGCTGGAATTAGCCTACCTGCTTGTCACCATGAAAGGTTTTCCTCCTTCCCCCCCTGCTGTTGGTGATGGCTTATCTTAAGTGATCACTCTCCTTACAGTGTGTATGATAAACCCATTGTTTCATGTTCTCTGTGTGTGTGTATATAAATCTCTCCTCTGTTTTTTCCACCAAATGCATCCGATGAAGTGAGCTGTAGCTCACGAAAGCTTATGCTCAAATAAATTTGTTAGTCTCTAAGGTGCCACAAGTACTCCTTTTCTTTTTGCGAATACAGACTAACACGGCTGCTACTCTGAAACCTGTCATCACAAATTGTGAATTTTAAATATTTAAACAAACAGAACAAATAGTTTGCAAGTAACCTATATGATGAAATAGGTTAGAGTACAGTGTTTGGATAAATAAATACAACACATTCATAAATTTGCTCATACATAATCTGTTAACAAAGAAAAGAGCAAAATTCAAATTGTTATTAAACCATTCATCTTTGTGTCATTTTGTATTGTGGTAGTGCTGAGAAGCCCTAGACACTGACCACGACACCATTGTACTAGGCACTATACAAAACAAAGAACAATAGTTAGCAAATACTAGTAACAAAATGCCTATTTTACAAATAAAACTGCAGAAGTTACCTGATATGTCCGTGAAACTTAATGTGTCTTGGATTGATTCTCAGATGCTGAGGGAATGTCTACCCTAGAAAAGCTACAGCAGAACATTGGAGTGCTGCATCTTTATTGTAGTATAGATACTACAACAAAGGATGGAGTTTTTCCACTGTTGTAATAAATCCACCTCTCCAAGAGGCAGTAGCAAGGTCAATGGAAGAATTCTTCTGTTGACCTAGTTGTGCCTACACTGGGGCTTAGGTCATCTTAACTAAGTCTGTCAAGGGAGTGACTTTTGCCACAACCTGGAGCAACATAGCTAGGTGGACCTAACTTTGTACTGTAGACCAGTGCCAAGGTCCTTTTACAGAGCCACAGTGGGTAAAGGGGCCTTACTCTACATGAGAACCTGCCCCTATGACATACATTCAGAGCTATTCAGACACTTGCATTAGTAAAGCTGGTACAAATGCTCAATTCAAATACTTTCCCCCCTCATGGAATTTTCTTATACAATGTATTTATCATAGAACATGACACATTTTTCAACTGTTACAGCTCTCTAGTGCAATGAGTTTCTGATAATAAAACCTTGCCCTTTTATTTTTTCAGACAATAACTTTTATTTTCACATTTTAATCATATGTTGATTGCTTTTATTCAATATTTCTGTTATAAATGCATTTTAATGCCTTCATGATATGCTTTCAAAATAACTTGCACATTACAGTCTTTTTATTCCAAAGAGTGACAATAGTGTCAGAAATAACACTGGTTTTTCATTATCTATAGTAAGTTGCCATGTTTATGAAGACCTGGATACTGGATTTTGTAGTGTACTGAATTGCTCAGCAGCAATTCAGACAGATGTAGTCCAAGATATTCTGCTTCAGGTCAAGACTGAAGTGGCTTTAAGTCATCTTTGCAACCCTTTGTCCTGGCAACCATGGTAATGCATAGGAAACAGCTCACATTTTTCTGTTAATGTTACTCTTCATGTCAGGGTGGTAAATATTTATTTCTGTTTAAAACAATTAACTGAGAGACTTTTAAGTCACCTTAGGCTTGATTCACAAAAGGACTCAGGTGCCTAACTACTACTAAATTCACTCTCAGCTGCCGCTGAATCCTTCAGGCACCTAAAGTTATTTATGGCCTAAATTTTCACAATAAATGTTCCCTAGACACCTATATTTCTGCCTGTGCACATAGGCACTGCAGCCCCACACTAGGGGTCGGTAGGCCTAAGCCCCAGAACTATGCACAAACTAGAGGAAGACAGGCATTCATTTGCCTAGCTAGCCTCCAGGGCACAATCCAGTAACTGTGTTCAGAGATTGCCTATTGGATTGAGTTCCTGTAGGTAACCTTGCACAAAATGGCAGGGGAGGGACCTGCCTCACAACTTTTATTCCAGTGGTTAGGGTACTCTCTTTAATCAGCGGTCTCCCATGTGCTCAGTCCCTCATCTGCCTCGAGGGGAGAGAGGATTTAAAGAGGGCTCTGCCACTTCTCAGGTACATGCCCTAATCACTGGTCTATAGGATATTCTGATGTAGGCTCTCTCAATATCTTGTGTTGAAGCTGTGCCTTTGTACATTGTACTCAACCACACTATTATTTATGATTTCTGGTAGCACCCAAGATATGCTAGTAGTTTTCCAAGCAGAAATGTAGCACAATCCTTGTGTGACCTTAAAAACCCCTCAGTGCCAACTGGCACAGGGTTTGTTGTTCTTAACAGCAACTCCTATCAGACCTGAGAAACTCACTACACTTAACACATTGCTTTCATAGTATCTGTCTATAAACAGGGTCATGTAAAATCTTAAATGAAAGCCAGAAACATGCTGGTCATTAATATAGTTCTGAACTGTATGTACTAATGGTATTTTTAAAAGTTTTTTCAATGTACTGAACATATGCCCTTATGGTTTTTATCAAGGTGTTACTCCTCAGCAGAGATGAGAAACTGGTTTCCTGCCAAACCAGAGATGTTTATTCATCTAGCTGTTGAAATGTAAATTCAATCTGGTTTCATTCACAACAGCTAGTCTGAGTTAAATGCAGATATAACAGGAAGAGAAGAGCAGGAGGAAAAGAGTTTTGTTTGAGGGCACATTTCACAGGTTTATTTCAACTATAACAGGGGGACAGGGATATCATGTTGTCATCCTGTATTTGAGGACATAACCAGGTAGTGTGCTTATATTAATGAAAACAGAATCCTAGCCCGTCCAAAAGCTACAAGGAAGTTTTAGGTGAGAAACTCTTTAGACAAGGATTTTTGCCTGTTAAAGGTAAGTGTGGACTCTAAGGAGTCTATTATATCTTTCATTTCATGTGTAATCACTTCTGTTTCCATTATTCTTTCTCAGTAACTCTTAAATTGTTACCTGTGATGATAAACTTATGATTGTTTCATTATAATTACATTTCTGTGTTATGGTTATAAAAGGACCAGAGCCTGAATTGTACCAATCAAGCTGTATAAATACTGTTCCCTGAGGGTACCAAAGTTGGCAGTTACTGAGAGTGTCCAATGACAGGGACTGGCCTTTACTGGGGGATGCTTCTGAAGACCTTAGGGTGTAGGGTGCACCTATCGTTAATTTGCAAGGCAAAATAGGGCTACCTGAGGCCTGAGGAGATAGTTTGGGTAGTTAACAGACTGGGGATGTCAGGGAGCTGATACCCACTTTAGCACCATGAAGTCTCTTTCACTGATGCAGTGGTGTAACACAGTGACTCTCAGTCCTCAGCACCCTGAAAAAGTGTCTCACATCATGCCACAATGAGCTTGCAATGAAAGGTCAGATAGGTGAGAAAGCAATCGGTCAGAAGTTGGAGAGTAAGGGCATGGCTACACTTGCAGATGTAGAGAGCTTTGAGTTAAACCAACCTTCATAGAGAACAGTAGGGAAAGCGCTGCAGTCTGTCCACACTGACAGCTACAAGCGAACTGGCATGGCCACATTAGCAGCTCTTGCAATGTTCACAGAGAGCAGTGCATTGTGGTAGCTATCCCAGCATGCAAGTGGCTGCAACATGCTTTTCAAATGGATGGGGTGGGATGGAGTGTGACGGAGTGTGTTGTGTGTATGTGAGTGGAGAGAGAGTAGGTTTTTGAGGTAGCTGAGGGCAGGTCAGCATGCTGTCTTGTAAGTTCAGACAGCAGCAGACCCCCCCTTCCTCCCACCTCTCTCTCTCTCACACACACATAGTATTCCACAGTAATGGTTGCTTTGTCTCTGAGCAGATAAGCATGCTGGCTGTCAGAAACAGAGCTTTCAAAGGGCATATCTGCATTCCTGCAGTATTCCAAAACAATGAGAAGAGTGGCCACTTGACTTAAAGGGATTATGGAACGTTTCCGGAGGCTGATGCGAGCACAGTAATGCAACACCTCATTCACACTAATGCCCGGGTGTTTCAGCCAAGGCGCAACAAGCATTAATCTTCTCGCCAAGGTCAGAGCGCTCTACGTGCCTTGCCGTTGTGGACGGGCAGTGAGCTAGGACATCCGGGGCTGCTTTAATGTTCTCTAACTTGCAAGTGTAGCCATGTCCTAAGGGTACAACAGAAGTAGAGAGGTCAAGGTAGCACAAAGATTTCTAAATGCCTTTGTAGTTCAGACTATGCTTAAATTGTGAGTTTACACCTACAGTCTGAGGGATTTTTTTTCTTCCCTTAATAAATAAAATGGTTAACTCCATTTGTGTAAATGTTTTCAGTGTCTCATAATCTTTTGCTTACAACAGACAAGAGCAACAATCTCACTTGCTCTTCATACACCTTTGTCAGCTCAGGAAGACCAAATGACGTTTTGGCTGCAAGTGGTTTCCCCCCATCCCTCACAAAGTATTTTGCTATCATATAGCAGAAATACGTATTGCAGCTTTAGGATTTAGTAAGAAACTTTTTTTTTTCATTATCCCCATCTGTAGAACTATAAAGGTGTTGTCTTTCAATAAGGGCAATTCATTATTTAAGGAGTCAGATTTTCTTCCTTGGGAATTTTCCAAACCATTTTGTCTTTTTCCAAGAATATTTTCTCTCTTTATATTCACATTTTTGAGAAAATCTGTCTACGTCTCCTAAAGTGACTAAGGTATAATACAGCTGTAATATATAACTAAAAACATATAAAACAGTTTTCTTAGATCAAAATTACTAGACATGCTTGTCTAATCATTTGGTAAGGTCATTATATACAGTATTTGAATCAGCAGATTTATCTTGGGAGCATTTAGATGCTGGATGACTCTGAATTTTACAAAATCACCCAATGTAATAGTGTGTATATTGCCACTATAATATCATCTGGAGATTTTTTACTTTTAGCTTTCCTCCTCTCATTATAATGAACTTACTTTTGCTAATGATTTTTCTTGGGCTATGTTTGTACTTTCTAGTACAAGTGTTGTTCCAGTTGTGTCAGTGCTTTCCAGTAAGCCTATAACCTTGGATTGGGGGATACAAATTGGCTGTAAAAACTGGCCCCAGACTAAGAATTAATATGAGAAAAAGTACAACTTGGTCACAGTATTTAAAAAAAGAAATACTATTAGTTTAGGATAAATTTTCAAACATATACAGTTCAAACAGTAACACCTAATTACATAGAAGAACTATGTTAAAAGAACATTAAGGATGAAAATAAATCATTCAGCAGTTAGGAAATGCCAGAATTAAGGCTGCCTATGCAAACTTATTTTAGCTCCTGTACATGTATTCATTATGACATAGTTATTAATTCCATGATAACATTATTTTTCCACAAGACCCCTGACTCATTCAGTGAATGAATAGTTATTCAATGTATCTTTTCATCTTTCCCATTCAAAACATGGTCCCAGGCATTATTTGCCACACATCATCCAAGCCCTGCACTGAATGAAAAAATATTAATTTCCTCCTCAGCATTTCTATGATGTTCTCATCACAGTATCTGACATTAATGAATTTATCTTTCTAATTCCCCTGTGAGACTAGGTAATATTATCCTCATTTTGTAGATGGGGAACAGTCACAAAAATATTAAGGCCAAAAGTGCCTACTAATTTTGGATGCCCAATTTGAGACACCTAAGCCTTGATTTCACAGGTATTTAAACAAGTTCATACAACACTATATGCTCTAAATCACAGCTCTAATTGGCTTGCAGATAAGAGTACTCTGCATTTATGTAAGTCTGTCTTCAAATGTCTCATGGTACCCATAAAATGAGAAACACACAATTAGAAGCCAAGTATGAAAATGTTGTTTTAAGGGATTTGCCCAGTATCACACAGTCACTCTATGGCAGAGGCATGAATAGAATCCCATTCTCCAGTGCAGCATTCAGCTGCCTTAACTACAAGACCATAATTTCTCTTATGGCAATCCCCTGCCTCATTCACTACACACCTTCCAATTTATGCAACAAATGAGGCAAGGGTACCACAGACAGCAGCCTCCTTCACTACATAACCCTGATTCAGTCACTGGGCATTGTCCATCCTATGCACTGAATAAGGCAGGGGTCCTGTGGAAAATTATTATGTTATTATGTAATTAAAGACTATCACAATGTATACACACAAGGGACAGGGATGAAAGAGAATTACATTTGAATGGGCAACCTAAGTTCTCAAATTTTTTAACTTTAAATCTTGACTTGCAACCTTAATGTTCTTTTAATATAGGTTTTTGGAAGTAACTTCCTAATGTTTAACAACCCAAAAACCAAAACTGGAAACAAATTCTCTCATGTGGTATATTGACACCACAGTAGGTCATCAGCCAGGTTTTCCCCTTTAGGTCCACCATATTGACTTCTACTTGAGCTACTGAAATAACTGCTAGCAGTAGTAGGCTGTTATCCAGGTAGGTCAGTAAATAGATGGGATCAGATTAACTTTGCCAGTGGGTTTCACAGATATTTTCTGTCAGCAGAGGAATGTAGAGACTCAGACCTCCTGGGTTCAATTCCAGGTTTTGGAGGGGAGTGTTCTATAAGGGTATAGAGCATTCTGCTTCTTTGCCACTAGTCTGCCACTGTACCCCTCTACTTCTAGACACACTCAACCACAGTTCCTGTCCCAGTCCCCCTCTCTTCATGTCCAGTCCACCATAATCCAGCTCCTCTCCTCCATCCAATCCTGTCCCTTCCTCAGCTCTGGCTCCCTCCTTCTCCTCTGAAAGCATCTCCCTCCACACAGCCTTTGGCTCCCTTCTCCTCTGCACCTGTACAACCCCTGCCACACCCAAACAAGCTTCATCCAGCTGTCTCCTGTCTCCCTCTTTTCCTGCCAATCACATTCTGCCAGGGCAAGCCTTTCCCTCCCTTCTTACTTTGCTGCATTCAAATTAGTGTCTGTCCCTTTATCCTCTACATTGTCTGGACACCAGAAGGGGGAGCCAGGGCCAGCCTTAGGGAAAATGGCATCCTGGGAGAACTTGTATTTTGACACTGCTAGCCCCTGTGGGTGGAGCACCCCCCACTGTCTGTGGTCCCCGTGGGCTCCCCACTCCCCTTTCACCTCTAACTCATCCCCCCTCCTGTGCCCCTAACCCTGACTTCCTCTCCTGTGGCCATGTGAGGAAACTGACCTGGAGCAGCTGGCATTGCTGCTCTCTCCCATCCTGGAACGCTGCTCCTCTGTGCACCACTAGGAGGCTTTAGGTGACAAGGGGGGAGGAAGAAGTAACATCAGGGCTCCCTTCATCCAGGTCACTTTCCCCATCTGGACATTGTAAGGGGAGGGCAGGAGAGCAGCAGTTCCTGATGCTTACCTCACAGGCCAGCCCAGATGGGGAAAGTAACCTGGATACAGGGAGTCTTGGCATTGCTCCTTGGTCCCCCTGCCACAGTCCCTTTGGGGGACACAGAGGAACACGGGGGGGGGGGTGAGAAGTACCTGTTTGTCACCACTCACCCCCCTGCTTGGAGGAAGCAGGGAGAAATCTGGGTGCCTCCCCACTCATCGACTCGGCAAGTTTGAAGCACTCTTATGCCAGCCAGGAGCAGTTTCTGATACTACACCAGCAGCGCGCACCTCTGTGCTGCTGCACCGTCGTCCCGCAACCACAGCACCCAGGGTAGTCACCTATGGTCAGCTCTGGGGGGAGCATTGAGAGCACAGAAGAGGCAGCCTCCCTGCTTTCCATTCTCAGACTTGACCTCATAGCAGCCAGGTGGTGCAATTGCTACACAGTACTACACAGTCCCTGGAGCTTGGGATGCAGCATGTTCTGTGGGGATAGCACATGTGCAGTCCAATCATATACAGGAGCATTGAGACTGGTGCATTCCCAGTGCAAGTGGAACCTTGAGAGACTTTATCTGCCAGACTCTGTAAGTGGATAGAGTACTCACCTGGGATGTGGGAGAACCTGGGCTCAAGTCTTCCCTCCACCTGAGAAAAAGAGATTTGAACAATGTTCTACCACCTCTCAGGTGAGTCACCTAGCCATTGGACTATGGGATATTCTGTATGGAGTTTTCCTCTGTCTCTCTTCTTACTCATAGAAGATGCAGCAGTTCGCTGTTCAAATCCCTTCTTCCCATCAGGTGTAGAGGGGAAACTTTTACCGAGGGAGGGGTTCTGTTGTAATAATTAGTCTGATACATTTACCCTAATGGTGAGCTCAACTGTAGAAAGTCAGTGAAAGTTCATTAAGTGTCAAAATAACCTATAGCAATAAAAGTTGATGGGAAAAGGTGCAAAAAGGAGAAAAAGACAGAATTAGTAAAAACAAAAAGATCTATTGGTACAATTCAAGCACTGTGTTAAGACCTTGCTTGGTAAACAAGAACAGAATGGGACGGGAATCAAATAAAAATTGGTGTGTTGGAAATTAGGCCTTACTTCTGAATGAAATAACCAAGGGATGGGCTCATTGCTCCCTTTTCAAGTTCTTAAGAAAAAAAGTCTTTGGAAGGAAATGAGCAGAAGAGAACACTAATGCAACAACTACTGACTAAAAGAAGGGGAACAAGTGAGCTTCACCATCATGGCTGCCATCCCCACAGTCTCTTGGGACCCTGAGAACATACATAATACCACTGGGGCTTTGTTGTCCTGATCCTGAGAGATGTTATGACCAGGCTAAGCCAAAAAGAAGGACACAGATGACACCTCCACCAGTTCTGGCTAAATCCCAGACATCTGGGATGTGAGATTTTTGGCATTCTCCCTCCCACCCCCACTAATGTGTGTGTCCTCTTCCTTCCCCAAATTATTTCTTCTCTTTCATATCCCTCTCATTTTGCCTTCTGTCTAATAAACTGGCTGAGCCTGCCAAGACTGTATATTTTGCAATACTGCTTCGAGCCTGTTATCAGAAAGAGTCAGTTAAAAACAAAGCCCTAAACAGCTCAAGTCTGGTACTAGTTTTCCAGGTCTTGGAGTGGCTAATAAGACTGTGTGCTCTGCCTGTGTTTCTTCAACAGTGAAGTTGTAAAGCACAAATCAACATCAGAGACAGAAGCTGCAATTTTCTACCTTTTCTGTTCTTTCCTTTCTCACTTTGTGTGTGTTTGTCCTGTGTCTTTTAGGCAATGGAATTGACTTTAACAGCAACAACAACTCCAGCCCCTCTCAACTAACTTCTCCTCCTCTTCCCCAAAAGGACAGTAATTACTATCTTTAATACCAGCCAAGAGACTGTCAAATGAGCGGGGGTTTCCTTCTAAAAACTCTCTCCTACTAAAAGGAAAGGAAACAAAGGATGTTAAAATCAAAGCCTTAATTGTTGTTTTATATTTAACTTTTTTAACTGTTGTTCCTTATCTTTAATCAAAGTTAAAAACAAATTTAATGGTTTGGTTGGCATGGTATTAAGCAGGTAGAGGTCTCTGTATACTGTAAAAAGAACAGGAGAACCTGTGGAATCTTAGAGACTAACAAATTTATTTCAGCATAAGCTTTTGTGGGCTACAGCTCACTTCATCAGATGCATTCCAGGGGACAGCTTCCCAACTCCACCAGCTACAGGCAACACAGGACTTCCTTCAGAGGCCCTCCTGTAACTGCATGTTAGCAATAAGCACATTCCAGTGATTGATCCCTCCAAGCATCTCCCTGGAATGTCCAGACCCTCACAATCACAATATTCACAGATTTGCTGCTTCCAAAGAAGTAGTACACACCAGCTTACCCATTCCACCTCAGATCACCGCTGCACTTAACATACAGCACTTATATTTGTTTATCGTGAAATCAAGTATAATTTTTCAACAAAGCCTAGAGAGTCAAGTAGAAATAGCAAGTAAAAGTATTGGAAATAAATGGTTACATATAAAATAAAATCATAACATGGATTCCAGAGCCTAGAGTTAATTAACAAGATATTCTAATGTCTAATAAAGTATTGCTCACCAAAATCCTAGCAGTACTTTACATCCAGGTTGATGGTAATCCTTCTTTTGAGACAGAAACAGTCAGTTTGCCTCCTCTGTGAAGGACCCAGTGTGTCTCTGCACTCCAAAGGGGGAGCCTTTGTTTTATTCATGAACATGACACTCCTCTGCTGTTTGTTTCATCTTAAGATTGAAAAATCTACAATTCACACCTGGCTCAGTACACAAACATGCACACATTACATAATACACAAATAGCCAGACAGGGAGAGTGGTGTCAGTTACCTCCAGGTGATCTTCCTTAACACCAAGATTTTAGAAGTATAAATGTTCAGTAGATACTCCTTAATTATTATCCACATACATATCATAATGATTTTGTTGACTAGTGAGCTCCTGGCTCTTGGTAGAGACTTTACATGCCACCCTTTTGTCAACTATTATGCATATATTCGACCCCTGTAAAAGTCTATGCAGATGCTGAGCCCTCTGCCAATTGGCAGTAATGAATCCCTGTGTCTAACATACCAGAGCCCAAAGCTTGTTTAAAACTGTTTAATGTTGGACAGTTTCAGGGTCATGTTAATATCCTGGACTTTTGGGGCCCATATATTCCATCTAAAATTATACAACAGTTCTCCCACATCCTTGGTGAGTGCCCCAACCACTGGGCTAAAAATTAAGGGAGGTCCTCTTTTTTTTTTAAAGTGCCATCACCCCTAAATTCCTTTGTGAATCTAGCCCATTGTGTCCACTGGAGCTTGCTGATTCTTCTTTAAATGTGAATGGAAGAGGAATTATGTGCTTGTAACATCTGTTTTCTATTTAGATTTAAGTATCCAAATAAGTGTGGAGTGCTTCTTTAAAGGATGATGCATTTATGGAATCTGGAAACAGCTGCTGTAATTTATCCCATCATATCAGGTGCTGAATTTTTCGAGTGTGCTTGTTTGTATCCATTTTTTGGAAGGATACTGAAAGGTATAGGAGAGAAGACAACATCTTTTTTCTGCTGTGAATCAGATTTAAATGCAGATGTTACTTTTTTTCTTGTAATTTTTAGCCTAGCTTTCAGTGTTTGAAAATATCTAGGTCTGCTTTCTGTAAATATAAATGAAAAGCTGTTTCTAATTAGTGTTTCTGGGAGGATAGAGTGGGGGGCATATGGACAACACAATTCACCTTTGCAGTGAAGTCTATCATCCAAGTAGTAAAAAGAAGAAAACATCTGACTTTCATAGATGTTTATATTATTTCCAGCCCTCTTAAGAATAACAGTTCCTCTGAGCTGCAATTTCGTTTCAGAATAGCTCTGTAATGATTTCAACCCTTTTTAAAACAATTCCCACTTCAGGTAAGAATAGCTCTTAGAAACTTTTAAGTTTTGTGTCACTTCTGCTGTAATAGGTGTCTGTTGCTTTTCATCCTCACTCCTAGAATTCATTCTTCTGGAGGCACTGATTCATTATTCCTGGAACATTAAGGACATGGTATTTCCAGGGACATCACTGTTGGGTATTTACAGGTACAGTATGTGTAGATACTGGACAATAAGAAGTCTTCACATACCTGCTTCAGAGAGAGATCTTTATATTCTCTTGTTCATTGGAAATATTGCATTTATTCATTTTCTATTAACTGCAGAAAACTCCTTGTCAATCCTGAAGTCAAGATCAAAAACTTGAGTGAAATTAACTTACCCAAGTTGTTCAGTCATAGAATAGAGGGTTCTCCCCCCCACCCCCAGTCACTGATAATGCAATACCTAACCTGATGTTGGGTAACAGAAATGTAAGTTATTTTGTTTTATGTATTTCTTTAGTTACATTTAAAGTTTGCATTGAAGCTGTAGGTTCCAGTACATATATTTCAAATGCATAAAAAGTAAATATCCTTCAGATAAGAGACTACATTGCCTAAAAGAATCAGCTATTGTTGAAATAACCAGCCCCAAATCCTTTGGACTCCCCCTTAAAAGTCTGATAAAACAGATTTGCTTTGAATCATACCCTAGAGGTTAGCAAATTCAGGCTACAATTTATATTATTGATTCCGAGGAAGTTTATCATCTTAAAGGGCAAAAATCTAACGCTGCACTTAACTAGTGCCCGAAAACCAGGCACCAGGTAAACTTAATGGCACCTAGACACAGAAGCCAAAAACTGGACTGTCCAGGTAAAACCCAGAGAGGAGGCAACCCTAAAGTACAGTCTCAGGCTCTACTGCCGTCTGGCTGGGGCAAGCCACACATAATACACAGGCCTTCAGGTATAGGATGAATGAGCCACCACCCTAGGGATGGAGTCACTGGCAGGGGAGTAAGGAGACTCAGGCCCACCCTACTCCACTGTGTCCCAGCCCAGGGCCCTAGCAGTGGTGGGTGATCCTGCCATTGGGTCAGCAGAGATTAGGGTTACCATGTTGCTGGTATTTGACCTATCTGGCTGTTTTTTTTGCCAGTTGCCAGAAAAAATAATTTAAATATGCCAGGTTTTTTTTTTCAGTAGGACTAAAAATTCACATCACCACAATACACTAAGATATCTAATATTAAAAGTTCCTTTGTCCAGCTAAAGATGCTGAAGTGTTCCCACTTCTACAGTTTAAGTAAGGAAATGAGGTTTTCAATCTTATCTATAAGTGTTCTCTCTCTAGATACTATAAGTGGCTCCTGAAGATGGTGTTGTGGAGTTGCCTTGTGGTGAGCGTTGCGGTGGGCTTGTCTTGTGGAGGGGGTGCCAGGTTTTTTGCATTTCAAAGGTGGTAACCTTGTGAGGCTCACACCAAAACACGCTGACTCGTATTGTGACAGCACAACCGGACGAATGTCAAGTTCCCCTGGGTTTCTTCCTACCACTGTCCATTGGCATAAGTCCATTGATGGTGAGTCCTTGGCCTCATTGAGGTAAACAGTGGATGTCAGTCCTAGCAGCTTCTCTCTGCACTGGGTTTCGTCCAAGGTCAGGGTGCTAAACAGTTCAGCAGCAGGGTCAGAGTCTTTCAGTGGCCTGGAGCTGTCTGGCTCTATTCCAACTGAGCTAAAGGGCTTGCTCTTATACTTCCAATCCCATCCTTCTGCTTCAGCTGTGGGGGGAGGGCAGGGCTGGCTTGTCTCCTTCCACCGGGGAAGAGTAGTGGTCCCTCCATGTCAGGCTCGGAGGGAGGCCACTCAGTCTCACTACAGTGATCTAGTGAGAGTGGGAATCTGTCTTTTTGACAGTAGGTCACTTTGACCAGTAGGTCACTTTGTAGGCTAAAGGAAATCTCAAAAAAAAAAAAAAAAGGAATACTTGTGGCACCTTAGAGACTAACACATTTA
Organism: Dermochelys coriacea; assembly: GCF_009764565.3. Taxonomy (NCBI): domain Eukaryota; kingdom Metazoa; phylum Chordata; order Testudines; family Dermochelyidae; genus Dermochelys; species Dermochelys coriacea. The sequence goes on along the minus strand of NC_050068.2, from coordinate 90,049,673 downwards.
TTAGGACAAGCTTTCGTGAGCTATAGCTCACTTCATCGGATGCATACAGCAGAAAATATAGTGGGGAGATTTTATATACACAGAGAACATGAAACCATGGGTGTTACCATACAGACTGTAATAAGAGTGATCACGTAAGGTGAACTACTACCAGCAGGAGAGCAGGGGAAGGGGAGAGGGGAACCTTTTGTAGTGATAATCAAGGTGGGCCATTTCCAGCAGTTGACAAGAACAGTAGGAGGGGAAATAAACAAGGGGAAATAGTTTTACTTTGTGTAATGACACATCCACTCCCAGTCTTTATTCAAGCCTAAGTTAATTGTATTCAGTTTGCAAATTAATTCCAATTCAGCAGTCTCTCGTTGGAGTCTGTTTTTGAAGTTTTTTTGTTGAAGAATTGCCACTTTTAGGTCTGTAATCAAGAGACTGAAGTGTTCTAGTTTTTGAATGTTATAATTCTTAACGTCTGATTTGTGTCCATTTATTCTTTTACGTAGAGACTGTCCAGTTTGACCAATGTACATGGCAGAGGAGCATTACTGGCACATGATGGCATATATCACATTGGTAGATGAGCAGGTGAATGAGCCTCTGGTAGTGTGGCGGATGTGATTAGGCCCTATGATGGTGTCCTCTGAATAGATATGTGGACACAATTGGCAACTGGCTTTGTTGCAAGGATAGGTTCCTGGATTAGTGTTTTTGTTGTGTGGTGTGTGTGGTTGCTGGTGAGTATTTGCTTCAGGTTGGGGGGCTGTCTGTAAGCAAGGACTGGCCTGTCTCCCAAGATCTGTGAGAGTGATGGGTCATCATTCAGGATAGGTTGTAGATCCTTGATGATGCGTTGGAGAGGTTTTAGTTGGGGGCTGAAGGTGATGGCTAGTGGCGTTCTGTTATTTTCTTTGTTGGGCCTGTCCTGTAGTAGGTAACTTCTGGATACTCTTCTGGCTCTGTCAATCTGTTTTTTCACTTCAGCAGGTGGGTATTGTAGTTGTGAGAATGCTTGATAGCGATCTTGTAGGTGTTTGTCTTTGTCTGAGGGGTTGGAGCAAATGTGGTTGTATCGTAGAGCTTGGCTGTAGACAATGGATCATGTGGTGTGGTCTGGATGAAAGCTGGAGGCATGTAGGTAGGCATAGCGGTGAGTACGTTTCCGGTATAGGGTGGTGTTTATGTGACCATTGCTTATTAGCACCGTAGTGTCCAGGAAGTGGATCTCTTGTGTGGACTGGTCCAGGCTGAGGTTGATGGTGGGATGGAAATTGTTGAAATCATGGTGGAATTCCTCAAGGGCTTCTTTTCCATGGGTCCAGATGATGAAGATGTCATCAATGAAGCACAAGTAGAGTAGGGGCATTAGGAGGACAAGAGCTGAGGAAGCATTGTTCTAAGTCAGCCATAAAAATGTTGGCATATTGCGGGGTCATGCGGGTACCCATAGCAGTGCCGCTGATTTGAAGGTATACATTGTCCCCAAATGTGAAATAGTTATGGGTCAGGATAAAGCAAAGGAAATCTGTTCCCTTTTTCCTAGTATAGTTTCTTCAGTAATTCTAAGGAAACCTGCCTAAGGGCCAGATTGTGAAATACTCACATTAGCAATGCAAGATGTTCCTGGGAGAAGCTCAGTGCCCTTGGCTACCCTTTAAGACCATTGGAACTCTCCACAATCAGGGTAAAGCTCATTTGTGTGGGAGACAGAACTTTCTCAAGGCTGGCCTGAGACTGTGGAATGAATTCCCCCTGGAACCATCACAAACCATACTACCTTCTGCTTCATATGCAAGGCACATTTTTTTGATTTTGCCTTCTCTAACAAATACATAGCAACATGTATATTTACCAAAATAGCATACTCCACTGCTCATACTTCTCCCTCTGGGAAGAGGATGAAAGAGCAAACACGTGACAGATGTTAGTCATGCTGCTTAGTACATCACTAGAGGGTTCAGATAATATTGTGATAAGTGCAGTACAAGAGCCTATTTAGAACAGAAGTGGAGGATCCTGAGCACTTGAAAGGATCAATCCCAAAATTTAAGATCACAAGAAACAGCGAATACCTTATCCTTTTTAACCTTATGCTACAAATTCTAAGTGAATTCATCTTCTTTTTTTACTTTCTGACTAATGGCTTCCTTTGATTATACTACTATGCACAGAGAAGGTGTGGTAATATTTATAAAAATGGTCATTCATTTTTCATTAATTTAGATTTCATTATGATTAATGTTTATACACAAAACTTCAAAGATGACGTAAATTCTTGATCTTATCAGGATCCAAATCAAAGTAACTAGCTGATTTCTAAAATACTTTGCAAGAATGGTCACAGTGAACGAATGGCAGATATACAGCAGTCATTTGATGTCATATGTGACTCTTAAGCACAAAATAAATGAGGCAGGGGTCCTATAGACCACTGGCTCCAAAACTGTATGGCCTTGATTAATTCCCAAAACAACATGCTTTCTGTGCACTGAATGGAACAGACAGGCTTTGGAAAAAATAATATGGGATCATATAATTAAAGACTATCATAACGCATATGCACAATGAGCTCAAATTAAGGTTGTACAGGCAACATTGATTCTGGCAACATTGATTCTAAAATTGTAAGTGTTTGACATTGCAAACTTAACCTGCTTTTAATGTAGTTTAGTTTACAGATATGCGAATTCTCATTTCAATTATGACAATTCAATAAATTACAGCAAAATAGTTATTTAACAAACAGTGTTTGTTTTAATTATGATCTACTAATGACATTATAGTTATTATAACAGATTGATTATGTAGCATGTGGAGCATCTATCTATATATTTAATAAATTTAAATGGTTTGCTTTGGAGACTTCTGTTAAAAAGCAAAATCTGCAAAGATACCTGCATGAATGGGTGGATCCCTGCATTTCAGTTCTTAGATATGTGACTTTTAGATACCTAGCTTTAAGCATCCCTGTTTATAAATTGATCTCATTGAGTCTTCATTGCTTTTCCATGTTTCAGCTTGAAATTTTAATCATCATCTAGTTAATTCTATTAGACAAACAGTAAGACAAGTGACTGAAGGGATTGGTTTGTATTTATAATATTTTACTCCAAGAAGCATAGAATTTAAGAACTGTGGATCTCTGATTTCATTGGATGAAATATGGCATTTTATCATAGACTGAAGAAAAACCCTATAGGGAAGACCATGAGAATTCAAAGGAAAAAAATTTTACTTAGTGGAAAATTGAGCCAGTGGGAAAGTTGAGAATAAGAAAAACCAGTCGGAGAACATTTCAATCTCTCCGGTCACTTGATTACAGACCTGAGAGTGGCTATCCTTCAACAAAAAAATCTTCAAAAAAAGACTCCAGCGAGAGATTGCTGAATTGGAATTAATTTGCAAACTGAATACAATTAACTTAGGCTTGAATAGAGACTGGGAGTGGATGTGTCATTTCACAAAGTAAAACTATTTCCCCATGTTATTTCTCCCCCCCCCCACCCCCCGCTGTTCCTCAGACGTTCTTGTTAACTGCTGGAAATGGCCCACTTTGATTATCACCACAAAAGGTTTTCCTCCTCTCCGCCCCCTTTCCTGCTAGTAATAGCTCATCTTAAGTGATCACTCTCCTTACAGTGTGTATGATAAAACCCATTGTTTCATGTTCTCTGTGTGTGTATATAAATCTCCCCACTGTGTTTTCCACTGAATGCATCCGATAAAGTGAGCTGTAGCTCACGAAAGCTTATGCTCAAATAAATTTGTTAGTCTCTAAGGTGCCACAAATACTCCTTTTCTTTTTGTCCCCTGGAAGGCACAGACAAATCTATTTCCCCATGTTAAGTATCTTCACACCTTCTTGTCAACTGTCAAAAAGTTTTCCCAACAAAACATCAGATAGGTATAAAAAAAATATGCAAAGAAGTGATGGAAACTGGCTTATGGAATCACCATATTAGAAGTTATAGCATGGTTCAGCAATCACCACTGAAACCCAGAAGAACCAAATAAATGTAATCAATATGATAAATGTTTAAGGGCAAACACTATAGAGTTCACACAAGAGAGAGAGCACATACTCATACAAGAAGTATAGGGAATAAGCAGGAAGAACTCAAAATTCTAGTAAATACACACAACTATGGCACAGTTGGCATCACAGAGACCTGGATAATACACAAGACTGGAATATTGGTATAGAAGGGTACAGCTTGATCAGGAAGGACCGGCAGGGGAAAAAACGGAGGAGGTGTTGCCTCATATATTAAAAATGTATATACTTGGACTGAGATTGAGATGGAAATAGGAGACAGACTTCTTGAATGTCTCTGGCTAAGGATAAAAGGGAAAAAGCAAGGGTGATGTCATGGTAGGGGTCTACTATAGACCACCTAACCAGGAAGAAGAGATGGATGAGGCCTTTTTTAAAAAGCTAACAAAATCATCCAAAGCACAGGACTTGATGGTGATGGGAGACTTTAACTACTCAGACATTTGTTGGGAAAATAAATCCGGGAACAGATCCAATAAGTTCATGCAATGTACTGGAGACCATTTTTTTCTAATTTCAGAAGGTGGAGCCTGCTACAAGGGGAGTGGCTGTTCTAGATTTGATTCTGAGAAATAGGGAGGAACTGGTTGAGAATTTGAAAGTGGAAGGCAGCTTGGGTGAAACTGATCATGAAATGGTAGAATTCATGATTCTAAGAAATGGTAGGATGCATGCATCCGACGAAGTGGGTATTCATCCACAAAAGCTTATGCTCCAATACGTCTGTTAGTCTATAAGGTGCCACAGGACTCTTTGCCACTTTTACAGATCAAGACTAACATGGCTACCCCTCTGATAATAGAAGATAGTTTTTCAATGAGACATTATTAAGGGCACAAGAGGAAACTATAGCACTGTGATGTTGCATCCCATAATGGTTTATAGAAATATGCGTATAAGTTTAAATATGACATAACTGGAATATGTTTTATGCCAGATATGACATGTAACATATCATTGCAAAGATTATGTTCTACTGAATGTATTCATCCTATTCATATGGTTGTATCATTTTTATGTCTGAAGTTATGAGCATTGGCTCTATGCTTGTATTTAAAGTGTTTGCTGTAGGAAGCACATAAGGCAGATTTGGTCAACATAGTGTGAAGGGGTTATTCAAGTAACTGGGAGTGCTTAGCTAACAATGGACCTTGGAAGACACCAATCCACCTAAGCTTTCCTGGGAACATTCAAACTAATATGTAAACAATGGCAAAGCTGAATCATTCAAAGACGTGACTTGCCCAGGTGACTGCAAAACTCCATCTTCTCGAGGGGGTTTTGCACAGGAGAAGAGAAGGGTTTCCACGCACAAGAGAGAGACTATATAAGCCCCTGAAACCCCCTCCATTTTGTCTGCAGCTGGCTCAAGAGATAGCCTCCCTACCCCAAAGGATGCCTGAAAGAAACTGGAACAAAGGACAGTAACTACAAGGGTGTGAGTGATTGCTGGACCTAGATTAGGAGGAAGTCTAGTCTGTGAAAGAAGCTTATTGGAACATCTCTGAAGGTGAGATTTACCTGCATTTAGTTTCCTGCTGTATCAGGCTTAGGCTTATGTGTTTTTGTTTTATTTTGCTGGGTAATTTACTTTTTTCTGTCTGTTATTACTTGGAACAGCTTAAATCCTACTTTTTATATTTAATAAAATAACTTTTTACTTATTAAATAACTCAGAGCAAGTATTAATACCTGGGGAAGCAAACAGCTGTGCATATCTCTTTGTGTTATAAGGCAAACAGTTTATGAGTTTACTATATATAAGCTTGATACAAAGTAAAATGGATTTATTTGAGGTTTGGAACCCATTGGGAATTGGGTTTCTGGGTATTGGAGACAGGAGAACTTGTTAAGCTGCTTTCAGTTAAGCCTGCAGCTTTTGGGGGACGTGGTTCACACCTGGGTCTGTTTGTAGCAGGCTAGCATGTCTGGCAAGGTACTGAAGTCCCAGCTGCCAGGGAAAATAGTCAGAGGTAGTCTCAGCACATCAGGTGGAAGTTCCAAGGGGGTTTTTGTGACCCAACCCATCACACCCACTGCGTAGGAAAGATAGCAAGTATGGCAAGAGATCACCCTGGATTATCCAGGAGATCTTCAATGATCTAAAAATCAAAAAAGAGTCCCACAAAAAGTGGAAACTAGGTCAAATTACAAAGGATGAATATAAACAAATAAGACAAGTATGTAGGGACAAAATTAGAAAGGCCAAGGCACAAAATGAGATTAAACTAGATAGAGACATAAAGGGTAACAAGAAAAAACTCTACAAATACATTAAAGGCAAGATGAAGACCAAGGACAGAGTAGGCCAGTTACTCAGGGAGGTGGGGGGGAAATAATAATAGAAAATGTGTAAATGGCAGAGGTGCTCAATGACTTCTTTGTTTCGGTTTTCACCAAGAAGGTTGGTGGTGATTGAATGTCTGACATAATGAATGCTAGTGAAAATGAAGTAGGAACAGAAGAGGCTAAAATAGGGAAAGGACAAGTTAAAAGTTACTTGGACAAGTTAGATGTCTTCAAGGTCACCAGGGCCTGATGCAATGCATCCTAAAATACTCCCAGAGCTGACTCAGATACTCAGATATCTGAGCCATTAGCAATTATATTTGAGAAGTCATGGAAGATGGGAGAGGTTCTAGAAGACTGGAAAAGGGCAAATATAGTGCCCACCTATAGAAAGGGAAATAAGGACAACGCAGGAAATTAGAGACCAGTCAGCTTAACTTCTGTACCTGGAAAGACAATAGAGAAAATAATTAAGCAATCATTTTGCAAAAATATAGAAGATAAATAAAGTGATAAGTAACAGTCAGCATGGATTTGTCAAAAATAAATTGCATCAAACCAACCTGATAGCTTTCTTTGATAGGGTAACAAGACTTGTGGATGGGGGGAAGTGGTAAACACGGTATATCTTGGGTTTAGTAAAGCTTTTGACGCTGTCTTGCATGACCTTCTAACTAGGGAAATGAAACCTAGATGGAGTTATTATCAGGTGGGTGCAAAACTGGCTGGAAAACCATTCCCAGAGAGTAGTTATCAGTGGTTCACTGTCATGCTGGAAGGGCATAATGAGTGGGGTCCCACAGGGATCAGTTCTGGGTCTGGTTCTGTTCAATATCTTCATCAGTGATTTAGATAATGGCATACAGAGAACACTTACAAGGTTTGTGGACAATACCAAGTTGGGAGGGTTGCAAGTGCTCTGGAGGATAGGATTAAAATTAAAAATGATCTGGACAAACTGGAGAAATGGTCTGACATACAGAAGATTAAATTCAATAAGGACAAATGCAAAGTACACCATTTAGGAAGGAACAATCAGTTGCACACATACAAAATGGGAAATGACTGCTTAGGAAGGAGTACTGCAGAAAGGGATCTGGGAGTCATAGTGGACCACAAGCTAAATATGATTCAACAGTGTAATGCTGTTGCAAAAAAAGTGAACATCATTCTGGGATGTGTTGGCAGGAGTGTTGTAAGCAAGACACACAAAAGTAATTCTTCAGCTCTACTCTGCTCTGATTAGGCCTCAACTGGAGTATTGTGTTGAGTTCTGGTAGCCACATTTCAGGAAGGATATGGAAAAACTGGAGGGAGTCCAGAGAAGAGCAACAAAAATGATTAAAGGTTTAGAAAACATGACCTATGAGGGAAGACTGAAAAAATAGGGTTTGTATAGTCTGAAAAAGAGAAGACAGAGAGGACATAATAGTTTTCAAGTACATAAAAGATTGTTGGAGGAAGAAAAATTGTTTTTCTTAACTTCTGAGCATAGGACAAGAAGCAATGGGCTTAAATTGCAGCAAAGGAGGTTTTGGTTGGACATTAGGAAAAACATCCTAACTGTCAGGGTGGTTAAGCACTGGAATAAGTTGCCTTGAGAGGTTATGGAATCTCCATCATTGGAGATTTTTAAGAGCAGGTTGACAAAAACCTGTCAGGAATGATCTAGATAATTAGTCCTGCCACAAGTGCAGGAGACTGGACTAGATGACCTGTCAAGGTCCCTTCCAGTTCTATGATTCTATAAACCAGTGGTGGGCAACCTGCAGCCCAAGGGCGGCATGCGGCCCGTCAGGATAATCTGCTGGCAGGCTTCAAGACAGTTTGTTTACATTGACCGTCCACAGGCATGGTTGCCTGCAGCTACCAGTGGCTGTGGTTTGTCTTTCCTAGCCAATGGGAGCTGTGGAAAGTAGCGGCCAGCATGTTCCTGTGGCCCGCACCACTTCCCGCAGCTCCCATTGGCCAGGAACAGTGAACTGCGGCCACTGGAAGTTGTGGGCAGCTGTGCCCGCAGTCAGTCAATGTAAACAAATGGTCTTGTGGCCCGCTAGTGGATTACCCTGATGGGCCACCTGTGGCCCGAGGGCCGCAGGTTGCCCACCACTGCTATAAACAGTTCTATCTAAAGGGTTTGCTGTCCCAAAGAAGTTGTTAAACATCTTTTCCCCACAAACACACAATCATTTATCTGGTCAAGTTTGCTGACCCTAAGATCTAGCAGAAATTTATCTATTCTACCTCCACCCCTCAGCAAGGCAGATACCACCTTTCATCTAAGTGCACTTCAGTGTTGTCATAAATATAAAGGTAACCACCTTTCTGTATACAGTGCTATAAAATCCCTCCTGGCCAGAGGCAAAATCCTTTCACCTGTAAAGAATTAAGAAGCTAAGGTAATCCTGCTGGCCCCTGACCCAAAATGAGGGGACAAGATTCTTTCAAATCTGAAGAGGGGCAGGGAGAACAAAGGGTTTGGTCTGTCTGTGTGATGCTTTTGCCAGGAACAGAGCAGGAATGCAGCCTCACAACTCCTGTTAACTTAGTAAGTAATCTAGCTAGAAATGTGTTAGATTTCCTTTTGGTTAATGGCTGGTAAAATAAGCTGTGCTGGATGGAATGTATATTCCTGTTTTTGTGTCTTTTTGTAACAGAAGATTTGCCTAGAGGGCTTTTCTATGTTTAGAATCTGATTACCCTGTAAGGTATTTACCATCTTGATTTTACAGAGGTGATTCTTTTACCTTTTCTGTAATTAAAATTCTTCTTTTAAGAACAAGAAAAGGAGTACTTGTGGCACCTTAGAGACTAACAAATTTATTTGAGCATAAGTTTTTGTGAGCTACAGCTCACGAAAGCTTATGCTCAAATAAATTTGTTAGTCTCTAAGGTGCCACAAGTACTCCTTTTTCTTTGCGAATACAGACTAACATGGCTGCTACTCTGAAACCTCTTTTATGAACCTGATTGATTTTTTCATTGTTCTTAAGATCCAAGGGTTTGGGTCTGTGTTCACCTGTACAAATTGGTGAGGATTATTATTATGCCTTCCCCAAGAAAGGGGGTGTAGGTCTTGGGGGGATATTTTGGGGAAAGACTCCTCCAAGTGGGCTCTTTCCCTGTTTTTTGTTTAAATGCTTGGTGGTGGCAGCATACGGTTCAAGAACAAGGCAAAGTTTGTACCTTGGGGAAGTTTTTAACCTAAGCTGGTAAGAATAAGCTTAGGGGGTCTTTCATGCAGGTCCCCACATCTAGAGTTCAGAGGGGGGAAGGAACCTTGACAAGTGTATATGGGAAAAAATTCTGATCACACACACACACACACACACACACACACACACACACACACACACACACACACACACAGTGCTTATATTACAGCATTGCATCGACTCTGAAGAGACATCAGACACAGGAAGTGCACTGATTGTGAGAAAAGCTTCTGGGAGGTGGGGGGAAAAACAACCTCTCATATCAGAGAGTACACCCAGGAAAGAAAATGTATTATAGTAGCAAAAGAAAGGTGAGAGAAAAATGAAATATGTGAAACAAGGATATCCACACAGGAGAAAAAGATTGTGCATGCCCACATACCCCTACTGATAGTGAGAAAAGCATTAGGAGGAAATCAAATCCTCTAGCTCACCAAAAGCTCGCCTACAAGAGAGGTTATACAAATACAATGGTGAGAAAAGCTTAGTCAGAATGAAGGTTTATATCACAAAAAAATAATCCATGCAGGAGAGAAAGGATATAAATATACTGAATGTGGAAAAGGCTTCTTTTGTATACCAGATATTGAAAGACAGTAGGGATTCATAAAAATAGTCAGATTTTCTCTCTCTCTCTCTACATACTCCACATCCACCCTTTCTGTCAGGTGTTGTCATCAGTAGCAAGAGCTGGGTTCAAGAAAATCACAAGACAAAACCATCTTATACCCCATGCAGAAACCTGGAACAACTAATACCTATTGGCAGTCATAATAGGCAAAACCTACCCACTGACAAGAACAGAATCTGCATATAACACAAAGAAGAAGGAACACAGCATTAATTTGTGGAAGATACAGCAACAATGAATCAGTATGTGAATACATATCACATGTCATAACAGTGTGTTAACACATATCTTTGGCAATCATCCTTCACCTCAGTTCTGCCTCTGTTCCACTGGGAAGGATGTCCAATTAACAAAGATCCCTTTAACATGCTTCTTTCCCTCTTTCTATTGCTGTACCCCACTCACTGTTTGTTGTCAGAGGTTAGCAAAGTCCCATTGCATTCAGGTAGATTCATCTTGAATCTCTGAGGAAGGGGTGAGTGCTGCTTGGCTTCAGTGAAAGCTACCTTGTTTCCCATATCTCATGGTCTGCTGCTTTGCCATTATAGATTTGCAGCTTCTTGACATGCCATTATCTGTGTCTGTGATGCCACCTCTGTAGTGCAACTTCTCACCATACCTTTTTGCCTTTCTGGTCTGGTGTTACAGTGATGGTGCTGCTGTCCCAGCCTCCTAGCCCGGCTTTAGTTATTACAGTTCTAGGGTTGCTGTTGCTTCTGCTGCATCATCTCTCATAATCATCTCTCATCACCAACTATGATGCCAATCCCAGATTTTGAGGCTCCCCTGCCTAGCCCAGCTATCTGTGATTTCAGCTGTCAGTAATTTCATTGGTTAGAGAGAACCTCGTCACTATTATCTCTTCTCCATTGTCTTTCAGCTCTATTATTGCACTCTTACAGCCCCACCAAGGAGCTACATGTGGCAGGGTTCAAATGGCATATAGGATCCTTAAACAGAGTCAACACATCCACACAGAAGTACCTGTTTCTGCTCACTAACGAGTGCTTGGAGACTGAAGCCTTGATTTGGGTTACCTCTTACTCCAGACATATTAAGTAGGGTTCGGATACCTTTTAGTCACACAATCACATTTCATTATTCCTACAACATGTCTTAAGTGAATTTTAACCAAAGAGCCAAAAATGATCACCCTGACATGGTGAGTGTCACCTGTGCAAATGAGGTCTGCTCCTCAGTTCAACAATAGATGACAAAAGCTCCTTCATTCTAGAGACCTGTCCACTGACTTACATCTATATGGCCCTATCACAATAGTATCTGAGGCCAACTCATGTTCTTATTTGAGAGGTGCTTTAAGCCCTGATCCTGCAATTATCTTGACATGGGCAGACCCTGGCTCCCCAGAGAGCCCCATTGGCTTCATTTAGGTTCCAGGTAGGGCTCTATGCCTAGCAGCTTGCTGGCTTAACATATTATACCTCTCTGGAAACACACTGGACACATACTTGAATAATTAACATTTTAAAAGAACTGATAAAACGGAAACTGCCAAACTCTAAAGGATTCACATACAAGAAAAATAGGGGTGTAAGGAACAGGTTTTCAGAAGTGGGACCACTGATATTCAGACATTTTGTAGTGTGTGTGTGTGGGTGTGAGAGAGAGAGAGAGGTTTCCTTATTTTTTTCACTGAGCTAATATCCACCTTATGCTTATTACCCCAGCCATTTGTGTGTGGGTGGAGGCGGGAACCCAAACCAACCATGAAAGGAGATAGAGCAGGAAACAGAAAAGTGAAGATGGTCATGTGATAATCATGGCTGGCTCCCTTAGCCAAACCCCTGCTAACAAGTCCATCATTCAATCTACTGCTAAATCCCATTGCCCTGCCTCTGCAATGGCAAAAGAAGGTAGAAACAAAGAGAAGCTTAGACTGCAGGGATTTAAAACCTCCCCTCCCCTCAGTCGCTCGTAGCTAAGGAACCCAAGCTAAGGTTCTCCCAGGAGCTGGCTCTTTGGATCCTCTTATCCCTGCTCACCACTGGCTATAAATTGTAACAATATTTATTGATGTTCATTACCTACCACCTATTTTATCTTAATAAATAACAAAATAATATCCCTGCTTAGACTTCAAGGATGCTGAGAGAAAGGCTAAATAGCCCGCCAGACACCTTACCTATCTTGTCCAGAGGGAAAAACTCCTTCCCAACACCAAAAGGTTAGACCAACAGCAAGCCTGGACACCCATCTCTCTATACCATCCATGGGTAAGGGCAGCTTTCAGCAGCAAGAATGGCTTCTGTGCACTCAGAAATGCTTTACCACAGGGCAGGGAGTGGGGAAATCAAGTGTTACTGCAACCTATCAGCTCATTTGACCAGTGTTTGGCTAGGGGAAGTGGAGACTCTGCTTCACTCTACTCAGTTCCTGCTCCAGCCCACATATTGTGAGCACAGAATCTGTATAATGAGAGCAGGCGCTGGTGTCTGAGAACACACCCTGCCTCCAGCAAGGATCCTAGCCACGACTCTGTGGAATAGTCATACCCCTATGGGTTCAAACAAAACCTACCTACCCCCATCACGACAGGGAGGGAGTACATTATGCTCCCTACATTATGTCATGAAATGAGCAGGGTTAGTCTCTCCTAAAATCTTGCAAGATGCTTTAATTGACTTTGAGTATAATTTTTATATCAGAACTTTTAAAAATGTTTGATCTCAGTCAGGAGACTATTCCTCATGAAAAACTAGTTATATGCTAAGTATTATTTTTAATTCAGCCATTTTGCAGTTATTGGTGAATAAAAACCCAACTACTTTTTTAAAGCTAAAAAATGTGAAATGACCCCCACATTTTAAAAGGCCATAAAATACACATAAAATATTATTAGCCCCCCCCATCCCACAAAGTCTCACAAATGTGAATTCAAAGTGAAATTATTCCTGCTAAAAGTTGAGCATTTCTGTAACTGTTGGCAAGATTGGGGCCTTGATTTGTAGTTGTTGGAAATGCCCTCTCTGACTTTTTACTCAGAAGTCAATATTAAAGTAGGAATAATAATAATGATAAATCACTGAACGTTTTAAGAACAAATCTTCACAAAATAGTTTCCCCATAAACAGTGCACCATCATTTAATATACTTAATCTAACACAGGACATTCTGTTTCCATGTAAGCTTTCAAGAGCAAAAGATTTTTTGGGAAATTTCTCAAAGCACTCTGGAGAGAAGTATCCCCATGATACACAATCCTTGCAAGTATAAAAGGGAGATTACACACCTTTATTACTGCATTAGCTGAAATCTTCACTTCATATAATCTCTCCATATAAAACTTAAAACAAGGAAACAAACAACATAGCTGATGGAGTACTTTCAAACAATAGAGTACAGAGATTTACAGAATTAATTGGGCACATTAACTTATGAATGCTGAAATATGACTACTAAAAGGTGTAAACTGAATCAAAGCAACTTAAGAGTTAGCGAAACCCCTATTAGGTTGGCCAGGGAAGCTTTTCATTTAGTTCACTTGTAGATTGTTGGTCTCTGAAACAGAAGGTTTGAAATGGTCTGAATTTTGGCTATAGTGGTTTATATGCTACATATGACTATGATTGTGAGGAGTAAATATGACACTGTTTGGAAGGTGGTGTTGGCTAGATAGTCAGCACAACAATCATCATCTCTTTTCAAAGCACTTTCCATTTCACATAGCTGAAATGTACTGGACTCTTCAGCATTTGTTTCAAGAAATGTTAGATGTGTTTAATAGTGTGTAAACAAGTCAGCTCTTTCATTGTACTCCAGAGAAGGTGTCAAGTGGTCCATCCTGGTTGAGTAACAACATGATTAACACCACATCATGGATCCATGGCCAGGCGCATATATTTTGCTACAAACTTGTGGTATGTTCTAGGCTATCCTGAGCCTTTAAATAACATATGGAGAGATTAGTTCAGCAAGATTAGTGGTCAATTCAACAGGCTATTTAGCTGTCATTGAGAGTTGGGAGATTTCTGCACCTCAGGAGCTGATCACAATTTTTTTAACAAAACTGTTTGCCACTGAGAAACCAAAACTTTTTGCAGGACTGTACCAGTTTCAATTAAGCTTTCATTGGAAAAGGTTTCTCAGGCCAATGGTGGACTTTCTGTTCAACATCCGAGTAAGAGAATGATCAGAATTGCCCTGACCACATGGCTACTGAGTATCAGGTGGGAAATAGAAAACCTAGATTTGAGTCCCTGGTGTGCCTAATTCAAACCAGTGACTTGAATTTGGCTCTCCCATGTACCAATTGAGTGCCCTGCCAAGCAGGTTATTGGCTATTCTGGGCTCACATTGTTTTTTTCAAGATTACTTTCAAGAAGGTCTTGGTTTCATCCTAGTGCAGAATGGAAAATTTTTTGAAATCTCAAAAAGTTTTCTGGGAAGGTAGACTGTTTCCCAAAAAATTCTATGCAGAAGTGCACCATATAGCTGGGCAAATAATTGATTATTTTTAGGTTTGCTGGCTGTCCAGTGGGGAGGAGGAGAATCATTTTGGGTAGAACTAAAGCCAAACATTGGAAAAAAAATTGTTCAACTTAAAACAAGTTTTTGTCCCCAGGAAGAAGTCTCCCTTATAACCTTAGGCAAGTGGTTAGAGCACTCTCCACCTTGACCTAATGCTGAGGAGAGATTGGATCTCCAGTATTGAAGAAGAGTGCCCTACCCAGCGGGTTAAGCTGAGACAGTGTGTTTGTCAGTTCTGTTGTTGAAGCTGTTCCACTGTGTATAAATCATTAAATAAGTCATTGGGGCAGGGACTTGAACTAGTGTCTCCTAAACTCTAGGTGAGTGCTATAACTTTTAGCATAGTGCAATAATACTCAATAGGTGGCCCACAGGCAAAATTTGGCCTGCCAAGGCCTCCTGTGTGGCCCAACAGCCCTCACCTTAAAAATGTTTATAAATAAATTTATGAACAGTGCTGCACTGCCTATCGTTTGCCTAGGACCTCCTTATTAAGTAACTCACAGTCAGTCCTTAATTTGAAATGAAACAAATTAAGATTCAGCTCTAGCAAGCCCAGGTACAAATTAAGTACTGGCTGGGAGGCTGGAGAGCAGTGGATGCTGGCCAGGCACCTACCTCTGAAGGCAGAGCCACAGCCAGAAGCAGCACAGAAGTAAGGATAGCATGGTATGGTGTATTGCCACCCTGACTTCTGCACTGCTGCTGGCTTTTTGGTGGAGATAAAAACAAAAGATGACATTGTGAACCATGTGAAACAAGTTTCCCTGGCTGCTTCCACAGAAGTGTGAAGATTGGAGGTAATTTATGAGGATTGTTCGTCAGCATTGCTTTCCGATTTAAAAAAAACGCCAAATACATGTCTCTTGCAGTGGACAAATCAAGCAATTTAAGTAACACTGCAAAGCTATCGCTGTTTGTTAGATTTTATGAGGGTGAAATTTTTAAGGAAGAATTTTTGTGCTTAATACCACAAGAAACCTACATCATAGGAGACAGAATTTTTGAAAAGGTAAAAGGCTTTTTGAAAAAAAATGGTTACATCTGCAGAAAGTAAACTTTCTTCTTACAGAAGGAGGTCCCTCCATGACAGGGAAAGAGAAGGGCTTTGATTCACGTTTGGTAGCAACGTACCCTTCATTAAATACACTTCACCGCATCATTCACCAGACTGCCATGTGCGATAAGTTGTCTGGGGACTTGAAAATTAACAGTGGGTATTGTGATGAAATTAGTGAACTACCTACGCTCAACTTCTAGCTTGCAACAGCATCTTTTTAAAGCTCTTTTACAAGACGTTTCAGCCGAATACAGTAACCTGTTGCGGCACTAGGACATTCTATGGTTAGGTAGGGGACATGTGTTGTGCTCTTCAGAAAGAAATATTTTTTTCAAACCACAAGACCAACAAGGCTTGCAAGTTCCTGGACTTATGAATGGTGTCTATTCTGTCACAGGTAGCTTTTCTGTGTGATATTACTGGTCACTTGAATTCCTGCAACTTGCAGCTCCAAAGCCATGCAAGCAGCGTCTAGGATCTGTTTCAAAAAATGTATGGCTTTCAGAGGAATCTTAAAATCTTTGAGACAGACTCAACAGGAAAGATGTTGCACTTTCCCACATTGCACGTTGTTGCTACAGATAAAACTTTGATTAAAATAATGCCAAAATTCCTAAACAATCTAATTGGAAATTTTAAAATGTGCTTTGAGAATTTTAAAATTCCAAAGAATTTGTTTTTATTTTTTCATGATCCATCTTCTCTGTTTCTGCTAATGGACCCTCCTGAAGCAAAGAACATTCTTGATTCAATTGTTGAAAGTGCCTTTCAATTAGAAATTGTAAGGCTCCTGAGCTCAGGTGTCTTGAAGGCAAAATTCAGAGAAAATGGGACTTCGTGATTTTTTGGACTCAATATGCTGACCAATTTCAGAATAGCCAGAATCTAACCATCCATCTTTTAATGATGTTCTGATCAATGGACCTCCCGAATCTGGGTTTTCTACCATGAACAGTAGAAGAACAACAACACTGCAGTCACCTGACAGATGAGAATCTACACCAGTTCATGCACCATGCCCTGACCTTCTACAAACCACTTTTCACAGAGCTTGCCAGAGATCATCGATGTCACTGCTCCCATTAGACATTGCCACAAACACAGGCAATACTGTTGATTCATAAACTTTGCTGCAAGACAGAAACACTAATACTTATGTTGCAATCAAAGCCTTTATTTATAGGTAGAAGATTTTTTTTCTTTAAATTTTGCCAGCCATCTGTGCAAATGGGCGCCTCTTATCATAAAATTCTCAGCTCGGCCCACGGGTAGATCTAATTGAGTATCACTGACCTAGTGGTTAGAAGAGAGACCCTTTCCTCCTCTGCTGCTGCCTGCATTTAATTCCCCAGGGGGCGGGGGTGGGGAGGAGGGAAAATAATGTTGATTAAAACTCTTGCCTGAGTCTCTATGGTAGTCCCATTTGGGGCTATGAAGAGTTTTTTCTCTCAGTCCTAATAGGTTATAATAGGTTTCCCCTCCTACTAGGCAGAGTTAGCGAATCCTTGTCCTCAGGGGGGGTGGAGAGACCTTTGGTTCTTAAGTCTCTGTTGGGGGGGATCAGTAAGGGAACCCAGACCTACACTCTGGGTTCTGGCTCAGGGCCCTTAAATCAGGCAGGCAGAATCAAACCTTAGCAACTCCTGCTGCTGTGCCCTCAGCTCCTTCCTACCTCTCTTGTTTCTGTAGCCTTCTCCAGTATGTGCACCCTTCTCTGGGCATCTTCTCATCAGCTTGATGGCAGAATTGTCCTTCTCCAGCCTGCTTGCTCCTCTAGCAGCCACCCTGACGCTGTGCTTCTCAGCTCTTTTATTCTCCTAGCGGCTGTGGGATTGCCAATCAGTGCTAACTAGTGGTTGCTGCATCAACTCCTGAGTTGCCAGGCCAATCTGTGGTCTATCCACCCCATGACACAGTGGTTTCCAGAGTCTTAGTGGGAAACCAGAATAGATCTATCCATGATATTACAGTGTGGTGGGTAGAGAGGGGAAAAATGATTGTAAAATATAGTATTAATTCCTTTCCTTTTATAGCAAGGCTTTTAGAGAGTTAAGACATCTTTTTAAATTGCATTTCCAAACTGACACATCTACTGGATGAACCCTTCATGAACCCGAAGTTTTGTTGTGCTCCTTTATCTCAAGTAATATTGTGTGATATGGCTGAGGTTATCCAGCACAACCCATTTAATATGTCACCCAGACATTTGAACAACTAATTTTAAATAGCTAACTGAAAATTGTTAAAAATAACACATTTCCAAGTAAAATATTGAGAGGTTTAATTAGAAAGGACCTCCTTATTTTATATGGGAAAAGATGGGGCATCTTTTATGTTCCTGCTCTGAATTTTCAAATAAAGGCGTTGCTAGTTAGTATAATTACGGTATTTTAACAGCAAATTACACATTTCTTTGCTAGCTGTGAGAGCAAGTTATGAGAATTTCAGATTGGAATGTGTTTAATTCCCATGAAACAACAAAGTTAAAAATTATGACAATACTAATGCCTAAAGGCTGCTCTGACTTACACCAATTGTTTATGGCTTCATTGGGCCCTTCTGAAAACCAGAGATCACTGCAGCTATGTCCCCTTTTCCACAGACGTGCTCCTGGGCACTCAGAGAGTGGCATAGGGACCATTAAGATGACGCTGCATTATGTGAGGATTCCCTAAATCTACTTTACAGATGCTTGTGTGTTGCTGAAATGATGCAGTCAGACCAGGGGCCAAGATTTAACCTAGACATTATTATTTTACTGGCAGAATTGGTCCATTGTAAGGGCAAAGGACTGCTGGTGGAATTACTAGCTTTGTTAGTGCATGTACATCTTCTTTTCCTAACTCAACAACCCACACAGATGCAACAAAGCCAAACCCCCTCCTCCCCCAGTCCCTGCCTGTTTCATATCTAGTTCTTGGTTTCATGGGTTACGTAACATGTTGTGGCTGCCATTCTCCTTTCTTGTTTGGGTAAAAGCAGTTGTAAAGCCATGATGGAAATGTGCTGATGTTGCAGCCAATACTATCTTTCCATGAAAAGCTCAAGGCATGGCAACCATACTCCACTAAGTTAAAACCAAAAATATTAATAAAGTTAACCAATTATTTCACTAATTATTTTACTAATTATTTAACAAATAGGTGATACACACAGCGTAGTCAGTTGTAGTATTAAAACTGAACACTGTAGAAAAATTATCACTGCTTGCATGAGGGAGCTGTTGAAAGACTTTACAATAATAAAGCTGTCTTTGGTCTTTCTCCAATCTTGGGCTTTCATAATAGTAAATATTTTGACGTCCACTACTGCAGTTTCTGCATCAGATTAAGTAGAATGTCTTTCTTTTCACCAGTGCTGCAGTTGTTACAAGTTATCCAGTATCACAGTAGGCCTGCTAACACTTGTCTGCAGGGAAGCTATCCATCTCACACCTGGAAAGCCAAGTTGCTCTGTTGCATCTTTCTTTTCCACAGCTCACTGCCTGAAGAAACATTCTTAATTATCCTCAGAATTGTTGTTCAACCCACAGCAAAAACATACAGATTACAGATGACCTGCAAACTCCAAATAGTTGCCTTCAGCAGCAATTTGCTAGGTAAAATCACTTACCACAGTAAATATCTTTGGGACATGTTCTAATACCCTTACTCATTGTGAATAGTACCTTAGGCCCTGATCCACAAAGGTACTTAGGTGCCTAAACCGCAGATTTAGGTGCCTGAATTCCAGTCTTAGGCACCATAGTGGTCCACCAAACCCCATTTGACCAGATGGTATTCACCCCAAGAGTTCTGAATGAACTCAAATGTGATATTGTATAACTACTAACTGTAGTTTGTAACCTATCATTTAAATCAGCTTCTATACCAAATTACTGGAGGATAGCTAAAGTGATGCCAATTTTTTAAAAAGGACCCCAGAGGTGATCCCATCAATTACAGGCTGGTAAGCCTGACTTCAATACCAGGCAAACAGATTGAAACTACAAAGAACAAAATTGTAAAGAACAAAATTGTCAGACAACTGATAAACATAATTTGTTGGGGTAGAGTCAACATGGTTTTTGTAAAAGGAAATCATGCCTCACTAATCTACTAGAATTCTTTGAGGGGGTCAACAACATGTGGACAAGGGGGATTCAGTGGATATAATGTACTTAGATTTTCAGAAAGCCTTTGACAAGGTACCTCACCAAAGGCTCTTAAGCAAAGTACGCTCTCATGGGATAAGAGGGAAGATTCTCTCCTGGATTGGTAACTGGTTAAAAGATAGGAAATGAAAGGTATTAATAAATGGTCAGTTTTCAGAATAGAGAGAGATAAATAGAGATGTCCCCCAGGGGTCTGTACTGGGACCAAGCCTATTCAATATATTCATAAATGATCTTGAAAAAGGGGTAAGCAGTAAGATGACAAAAATTTGCAGATGATACAACTCTACTCAAGATAGTTAAGTTTTAAGCAGACTGTGAAGAGCTACAAAAAGGATCTCACAAATTGGGGTGACTGGGCAACAAACTGGAAGATGAAATTCAGTGTTGATAAATGCAAAGTAATTCACATTGGAAATCATAATCCCAATTATACATATAAATATATCACCTACATGATCTAATAAGCCATTTCTGGCCTTAATATCTGATCAGCAATAATCCCAGCATTTAAGGTTTTTTTCTGTTCTTTTTGCAAAGGATGTTGTAATGAGAAACATTCAGCTCCTGAGAACCTCCTGCTGCTGCATGCAGTACTGCATTCCTTTTCCAATCCTGGCACCCCCTGTATGTTGGCAGGTTTTCAATGACTTGGTCCTCCAAACAGGACCTTCCGGGGTAGCAAAGAGTCCAAAAGAACGGTCTATCTGTTCTCACGAGGGTCTCCAGCTCCAGTTCTAAGCCCGTTAAATTCAGGCATTGGCTCAGGCTTCCAAACAAGCTTTGCCCCCTTCTTGGGAACTTCACTGGTGGTCAGTGGGGGAACTGAGGCCCACTCACTACTCCAGATTCCAACCCAGCAACATTGTAAACAGCAGCCATGTATTGCTCACTTTGATTCATTGCTGCTTCTTCCTAGGCCTCTTCCCTCCAGGCCCCTTTATCTTCACCCCTTACCTCAGGGTTAAAGTTCTCAGATCCTCTCTCTCCCAGCTTCACCAAATGCATCCAGAGCCACCTCTGGTTGTTCCTTGATCTCCTTTATCCAGAGCAAAACACCCTTCATTGCCCCTCAGGCTCCAGAAGGGAACTGACCTGATAAGTTCCTACATCTCCTTTTTTTCTGAGCCTGGTGGGCTCTCATTGGCTGCTTCCATGCAACCTCTCTAGGCAGGCCTGGAGGACCTACCTCACTGCTTCTTTCTTGGGGCATGCTGTAGTACAGTGTTTTTCAATCCATGGGTTATGACCCAGCACTGGGGCGTGGCATGTCAGGCACTGGGTCGCCTTGCTCTGGTCAGCACCACCAACGGGGACGTAAAAAGTACACTCGGCGGTGCTGCCTGGCTAAGGCAGGCTAGTGCCTACCTTTTCCGACCCCGTGCTGTGCCCCGGAAGTGGCCAGCAGCAGTCCGGCTTCTAGGTAGTGGAGTCATGGGGCTGTGTGAGCTGCCCCTGCCCTGAGCACTGGCTCTGCACTCCCATTGGCTGGTTGCCAGCCAATGGGAACTTTGTGGGGGTGTCTGCGGGTGAGAGTCACATGGAGCCGCTTGCGTGCATCCACCTAGAAGCCAGATTTGCTGCTGGCTACTTCGAGGGCACAGCCCGGTCCATGGTGCATCCCAGCTACACTGCTGACTGGGAGCCTCCAGAGGTAAGTCTGTGCCTGTGCCCCAATCTCCTGCCCCAGCCCTGAGCCCCCCCAAACCTGGAACCTCTCCCTGCACCCCAAAACCATCATCCCCAGCCCAGAGCCCTGATCCCCTCCCACACCCCAATTCCCTGCCCCAAGGCATTCCCCCAACCCAGAACCTCTTCCTTCATCCCAAACTCCTCATCCCTGACCCCATCCCACACCCTGAACCCCTCATTCCTGGCCCCACCCCACCACCCTCAGTCCTGCACCCCAACCCCATGTCCCAGCCCTGAGCCCCTCCCACCCCCCAAACCCATCATCCCCAGCTCCGTTGAGCCATGGAGATAAAAAATTTTCTTCAACTAGGTCCCCAGAAAAAAAGTTTGAAAACCACTGGCGTAGTAGGACCACAGAGTATCCAGAAGGGGACTGCAAAGGCCACGTACACCCTGTCACAGATGTTTGATGTGTACCTCTGAAGAAGAAAAAAATGTCTGACTCCAAATATATGAAATGTCAAAAGAAACTTCCATATACTGTTCATTTTGAGATTTGTTGTTTTAATAAAGAAAACCCAACCTCTCTTAGCCTTGGTCTACAATATGAATTTAGGTAGAATTTAGCAGCATTAGGTCAATTTAAGCCTGCACCCATCCACACGACCAAGCCTGTTTTGTCAATTTAAAGGGCTCTTGAAATTGATTTCTGTACTCCTCCCTGGTGAGGGGATTAGCACTAAAATTTACTTTGTGGGGTTGAATTTGGGGTAGCGTTGATGCAATTCAACATTATTGGCCTCTGGGAGCTATCCCAGAATGCTCCATTGTGACCGCTCTGGACAGCACTCTCAACTCAGATGCACTGGCCAGGTAGACAGGAAAAGCCTTGGGAACTTTTGAATTTCATTTCCTGATCAGCACAGGTGACCAGGCAGAGCTCATAAGCACAGGTGACCATGGAGTCCCAGAATCACAAAAGAGCTCCAACATGGACCAAACGGGAGACAGTTGATCTGATCACTGTATGGGGAGAAGAATCCATGCAGGCAGAACTCCAAAAGATGAAATGCCAATATATTTGCCAAAATATCCAAGGGCATGATGGACAGAGGCTACAACAGGGACACACAGCAGTGCTACGTGAAAGTTAAGGAGCTGAGGCAAGCCTACCAAAAAACAAAGGATGCAAACGGTCACTCTGGGTCAGAGCGCCATACATGCCACTTCTATAATGAGGAGCATGCAATTCTCGGGAGTGCCCCATCACTATCCCACCACTGTCCATGGACACCTGCAAGGGGGGAGTCTCACGCAACAGGGATGAGGATTTTGTGGATGAGGAAGATGATGATGAGGAAGAGATTGAGGATAGCACACAGCAGGCAAGCTGAGAATCCCTTCTCCCTGGCTGCCAGGAACTGTTTATCACCCAGGAGCCAATACCTTCCCAACCCTCCCAAGGTGGGCTCCCGGACCATGAAACTGGAGAAGGCATCTCTGGTGAGTGTACCTTTGTAAATATAATACAGGGTTTAAAAACAAGCATGTTTAGTGATTAATTTGCCCTGAAGACTTGGGATGAATTTACGGCCAGTATAGCTACTGGAAAGGTCTGTTAACAGGTCTGAGGATGAAGTGGAAATCCTCCAGGGACATCTCCATGAAGCTCTCTTGGAGCTACTCTAAAAGCCTTTGCAGAAGTTTTCTGGGGAGGTCAGCCTTATTCCATCCTCCATGGTAGGACACTTTTACCATGCCAAGCCAGTAGCAAGTAGTCTGGAATCATTGCAACACAAAGCATTGCAGCAAATTGGCCCAGGCTTTGGAGGCATTCAAGCAACATCCGTTCTTTATCTCTTTGTGTTAGCCTGAGGAGAGTGATATCATTCATGGTCACCTGGTTCAAATACGGGAATTTTTTTAAGGGGACATTCAGAGGTGCCCGTTCCTCCTGGGATGTTTGCCTTTGGCTGAAAAGAAATCATCCCCACTGTTAGCCTTGCAGTGCAGGGAGGCCCATTTATGCTGAGCTGTTTGTGTTTGGCTGATATGTATCTTCCCTGATACTAGCCACATGGTGGTGTGTGTGGGGGGAGGAAGCGATCATCCCAGAGAATTGGGGGGGTTGTGTTGTGTTGCATATTCACCCTAAAACCGCAGCCTCTCCTTTTAAATGGCCAACCCAACGGGCTTTGCTTGGTGTGGGAAATGAGGGTGCTGCTGTTTGAAACCATTCCCACATGTTATGAAGGTTGAGAAGCTGAAACCCTTTGCTTTACCATGGCTGTCTGCAAGCCAAATTCTGTTGCCCAGTCGAGCTTGTGTGATGTCTCACACTGAATCGGCAGGCACTCAATATAAAAGGCAAAATGTGACCTTGTACCAAAAGCACATATGCTATGTAATGTGAATCACTTGATTCAGTGTAAAATAGTCTTCCCTTTGTTCTCTAAAATGTATCTTTTTAAATAATACTCTCTCTTTTTTTCCTTCCGCAGCTGCAAATATTTCTACTCTTCCCCTATCATCTCCATCCCAGAGGCTAGCACAGATTAGAAGGCAAAAAAACCTGCACTCACGATGAAATGTTCTCAAAGCTCATGCAGTCTTCCTGCACTGAAAGAGCTCAGAAGACTGCATGGAGGCAAACAATGGCAGAGACCAGGAAAGCGTTAAATGAACACAATGAGAGGAGGGAGGAATGTGATGAGAGGAGGCAGGAGAGCAATGAAAGAAGGCAAAATGCAATGCTGAGTCTAATGGGGGATCAAACTGACATGCTCAAGATCTGGTGGAGCTGCAGGAAAGGCAGCAGGAGCACAAAACACTGCTGCAGCCCCTGTATAACTGCCTGCCCTCCTTCCCAAGTTCCATATCCTCCTCACCCAGACACCCAAGAATACCGGGGGTGGGAGACGCCACGGGCACCCAGCCACTCCACCCCAGAGGATTGCCCAAGCAACAGAAGGCAGGCATTCAATAAGTTTTGAACTGTAGTGTGGCCTTGTCCTTCCCTCCTCCCTTCATCCACCACCCCACCTGGTGCTTCCCTCTTCACCCACCCCTTCTGGGCTACCTCTGAGTTTTCCCCCTATTTGTGTGATGAATTAATAAAGAATGCATGTTTTTGAAACAATCATGACTTTATTGCCTCTGAAAGTGGTGATCAAAGAGGGGAGGTCGGTTGGCTTACAGGGAAGTAGAGTAAAACAAGGAGGCAGGTTTTCATCAAGGAGGAACAAACAGAACCATCATATCATAGCCTGGCCAGTCATGAAACTGTTTTTCAAAGCTTTTCCGATGCACAGGGTGCCCAGCTGTGCTCTTCTAATGGCCCTGGTATCTGGCTGTGTGTAATCAGCCACCAGGCGATTTGCCACAACCTCCCACCCCACCATAAATGTCTCCCCCTTACTCTCACAGATATTGTGGAGCACACAGCAAGCAGTAATAACAATGGGAATATCGGTTTCGCTGAGGTCTAACTGAGTCAGTAAACTGCACCAGCCTGCTTTTAAATGTCCAAATGCACATTCTACCATCATTCTGCACTTGCTCAGCCTACAGTTGAACTGCTCCTTACTACTGTCCAAGGTGTCTGTGTATGGCTTCATGAGCTATGACATTAAGGGGTAGGCTGGGTCCCCAAGGATAACTATAGGCATTTCAACATCCCCAACAGTAATTATCTGGTGTGGGAAATAAGTTACTGCCTGCAGCTGTTCAAACAGACCAGAGTTCCTGAAGATGTGAGAATCATGCACCTTTCCCGGTCATCCCACGTTGATGTTGGTGAAACGTCCCTTGTGATCCACCAGTGCATGCAGCACCATGGAAAAGTACCCATTGCAGTTTACATACTGGCTGCCAATGTGGTCCGGTGCCAAGGTAGGGATATGGGTTCCGTCTATCACCCCACCACAGTTAGGGAACCCCATTGCAGCAAAGCCATCCACTATTACCTGCATATTTCCCAAAGTCACTACTCTTGATAGCAGCAGCTCAGTGATTGTGTTGGCTACTTGGATCACAGCAGCCCCCACAGTAGATTTACCCACTCCAAATTGATTCCCAACTGACCGGTAGCTGTCAGGCATTGCAAGCTTCCAGAGGGCTATCACCACTCACTTCTCAATTGTGGGGGCTGCTCTCATCTTGGTATTCTTGTGCCTCAGGGCAGGGGAAAGCAAGTCACAAAGTTCCATGAAATTGCCCTTATGTATACGAAAGTTTCTCAGCCACTGGGAATCATCCCAGACCTGCAACACTATGTGGTCCCACCAGTCTGTGCTTGTTTCCTGGGCCCAGAATTAGCATTGCACAGCATGAAACTGCCCCATTACCACCATGATGTCCAAATTGCCAGGCCCTGTGCTTTGAGAAAAGTCTGTGTCCATGTCCTCATCACTATTTTGATTGTGCTGTCGTCACCTCCTCGCCTGCTTTTGCAGGTTCTGCACATACTGCAGGATAATGAGCGAGGTGTTAGAGTGCTCACAACAGCAGCGATGAGCTGAGCGGGCTCCATACTTGCCGTGGTATGGCATCTGCAGGAGAGCAGAGTTGCAGCGGAAGCTGTGGAGGACGACGGTTAGCACCGCACACATTTTCTGAGGAAGAACACAAGTACCGGGAGCACATGACAGAAAACATGGAGAAATTCGCTATTAAGACAAGAGCAGCAGAATGGAGTTGCAACGGAAGCAGAGGATGACGATGACGGTTAGCAGACCTACTGCATCGTCTGCTGACAGCAATATGGCATCTGCACGGAAAAAAGGCGTGAAACGATTAACTGCCATTGCTTTCATGGAGGGAGGGGCGACTGACGACACCCAAAATCACCCACAACAATATTTTTGCCCCATTGGGCATTGGGAGCTCAACCCAGAATTCCAGTGGAGACTGCGGGAACTGTGGGATATCTACCCACAGTGCAACATTCCGAAAGTTGTTGCTAGCCATGGTATTGTGGACGCACTCTGCAGACTTAATGCGCTTAGTGTGGACATACACAATTGACTGTATAAAATCGATTTCTAAAAATAGACTTCTATAAGATCAACCTAATTTCATAGTATAGACATATCCTTAAGACCCTGTGAATGTTCAATAACTTTAATAACACAAAGCACACAAAACACCTGATCTTCTGCAATTGCAAGACCACTCATGGAGGTGTTGATCATCTTCAGCTCCTGCTGGCTTCAACAGAGTTTTGTAAAATGCAACCAATTGGCTATTTGATGATGCCAAACTGATGGCAGTTTTGGTTAATTGATATGCATCGAAAGGTATTCTCTTATGTCTGCATGCAATAATATTATTACCTTTCACTCCCACAAAACACCTTTCTTGAACCTGGCTTGCCCCATTCATAGAGTAAGATCCATATTGACACCAAAAAGACATACTGACACATACTGACTAGAAAGCTGGAGACCAGAGATCAGGCATGCAAGGAAAACTATCTCAACCATGGAGATATACTATTTTAGGAACATTAGATGTTGAAAAACTATGAACAAATATATCCGAAGAAAGAGTTTCAGAGGTTTCACAATACATTATAGAACTTTTACTTTACAAATATGCTTATTGTAAAATATCTGACATGCAAATTATATTATTTACTTAGAACATACTTAATTTATATTAGATATAAAATACAATGAGACTTGTCATATACACACTTGTCTGTTGTTATTCATCTACCTTACAAGAAAACTGGGATTATATGAAGACCAGTTTTAGGATATAGATATTCAGGCCTGTCTGTAAAGGCCTATACTCTAAGAATTTAGGTGTATTCTTATCACTGGGCAAGTTAGAGGTATAAAAAAAAGAATCAAAATCACTGTCTGCCAGTGTAAGGGCCTTCTCTTACTGTGACAGTCTGAGGCCCTGTTCTTAAGCTAAGGCCTTTGGCTAAGCAGCAGAGGCAGCTGTAAGCTGGGAAGCGACCGGTCACATCCTCACATTCCAAACTAGTCACATTGAAATAAGGTGCTATTGGGCTGTTAGGAATACAGTCCTGTCCTGATAATGCCTATTGCCTCCAGAGAAAGGGAAGTGCCTAGAAGATGTAAAAGGAAACTTAGTTTGGTAGCCTCCTGTCTGGCAAGAACTCACTTATCAATAGCTGGGATGTGAAATCCTCATTTCTCTGTTTGTTCTATCACTGTAGTCCCCATTTCCCCATTGTTTGTCTGTATAATCTCTGTCTGGTTCTGTGATTGTTTCTGTCTGCTGTATAATTAATTTTGCTGGGTGTAAACTAATTAAGATGGTGGGATATAATTGGTTAAATAATCATGTCACAATGTTTTAGGATTGGTTAGTTAAATTTCAGGAAAATGATTGGTTAAGGTATAGCTAAGCAGAACTCAAGTTTTACTATATAGTCTGCAGTCAATCAGGTAGTGAGTGTGTGTTTGGGGGGAAATGGGAACAGGGAATGGGAGTGGGGAATTGGAATCATGTTTTGCTAAGGGGGGGAATGGGAATGGGAACAGGGACACAGGTAAGACTGTGTGGTGTCAGAGCTGGGAAGGGAGACATTAAGGAAGGAAACTGGAATCATGCTTGCTGGAAATTCACCCCAATAAACATCGAATTGTTTGCACCTTTGGACTTTGGGTATTGTTGCTCTCTGTTCATGCTAGAAGGACCAGGGAAGTAAGTGGGTGAAGGAATAAGCCCCCTAACAACCAGGATTATGTTTTTCAAATATAGCTGCCAACAATAAGGCCTCTGAGTCTATTTTAGGCACCCAATAATTGACTTGATTCTCAAACGTGTTGAGAGTCCAGCAGTTCCACATTAGGCTACATTTTTAGGTGTCTAAATACAGACTGCAGATATTATGTAGCCCCTCATTTTTGACAACTGAGGCAAAGCTTATTTTTAACAAATATATACACACATAATTTCCCATCTCACTTCATAATGTTTCTATGCTGATTTTAGACATGCTATTTTTCCTTATAGTCAATCCCGATGTTATAGATTTGTATCCTTTTTTGATTGACTTTAGTCCTGATTTTCATTTGGCCTAATTTTGTTCCCTTTCAGTTATCTCTTATTTTATCTGATTTCTTTCCTGTTACAATTCTTCTATCAAATGTAAATTACTCCCTTTTTGTCTTAATAACTTTGTATTTAAATCCCAGTCACTACAGATAACAAAAACAATAAACTCATAAAAAAAGAAGAGCCCAAATAAAGGGCTGACTCATCAGCAAAGAACTTCAGGCATTGAAAATTAAATCAACACATGATCAAAGGCAAAGTATATAATCACTTAGGGCAATGTTACAAAAAGAAATGTGTCCTAAGGATGTTATTAAAAGGTGTTTACAAGATAGTACAAACTTGGCAATAAGTAAGCTGTAGCAGAGGCGAATGTTCAATTACTTTGCATACCTTTCATGTATTATTAGACACCAGGATGACAGCTAATAAGTGCCTTTAATTTCTTGTGACTACTCACTAAGAATCAGATTGTGCTCTTTTGCTCTGTGTATGTGTGAGGGGTCAGGTAGCAAGAAGTAACACCCCCTTTCCTTCTGCACCATTCGCTAGACCTGGCTTAGTATGCTAGAGAGCACAAACCATACTGTCTTAGGGTGTATTGCAGAAGATGTGCTTGCCCTGTATGCCAGGGAACTCTAGGGGTATCTCTAACTGGGGAGTTTCAGGAGAGCTGTGCATTGTGTCTCAACTAATGCAATACCTCAATGGCATGACTGAGGCCTGCAGGATATCCATCAGACACTGTAAAGTTATATGCGATGGGGAGGCTTCATCACAATTCCTTACGTCTGCCTTTAATCATTTGCCAGACTCAGGATCTGACAACTCCAACTTGCATTCAGTAAAATAATTACTCCTCAGTCCCATGGGAATGCTACAGTTGATCCATCTCCATATGTTTAGAGGATGCCCAAGTGCAGGGTCACATTCCTGCTGTAGCTATAGAACCCGTAGCGACAGGGCTTCTATGAGAGGAGAAGATGTAGGCAATAGTTCTGCCCTAGGAAAGGTGAAGGATTAGATTGTAGTTCTGAAATATTGAGCTTCAATGGAAATCTTCAGTGGATGGCCCCAGAGTGCCAGGATTTCCCTGAGGGCCTGAAGGTTAAACTTCTCACTATTCTGTGGGAGCAAAATTCTTGCTCTCTCCTTAGATAAGGATGATGTTCCAATTTTTAGAACTAGATTTTGCTAAAATGAATCTTTGCCATTTGTGCTCCTATCCTCCAAAGCTTCATGTTATTTATTAGACTAAGAAATGTGTTTTTTTTGTTTCTGATTTTGTTGAGGCTCAAAATTTCTTTATCTCATAGCTTCCAAAAATTTCAAACAAGGGTCTTAGTTCTGCAGCTTCTAGTGTTTATGGACTTTGTGCTGTAAAGCAATGAATACTCTTAACTTTATGCAAGGACTTCGTTGGATTGGGGACAGAATGCTCAGCATCTTGAAAGAGTGTGCTGGACGATTGTCCTAACAATTCTTATTTATTAGATATTTCTTACCTGGAATCAATTTCTGTTGCACTGAATTTATTATAGTTTGGTAAGTTTGTTTGGGATGTATGGAAAATTGGTCTCATTGGGTTCTGCAATGTATTTCACTCAAGTCCCCATTATTGAGCTTTTGTTTTAGGCAAACAATATGTTATAATGTATCTACTGTCTCATGGTGATTTTAACTGTTCCTCTCTATTGTTAACCATAGTATGTTAAAGTTGTCCATATAGTCTTTCAAAACTAATAAAACTATTAATACTAATTTTGTCCCTGCTGTCTACTGCATTGATGAGCAACAGAGGAATAATGGTCCCTATGCCATTTACCTAATTGATGTCAATGCAGTGATCTAGCCATAATTTGCTTCTATATCTTTTTAATTAATTTGTCCTTAAACTTATTTTTCTTAAACAAAAATGTCTTAAAATAGTACCCATACACTAATTGAACTAAATATATAAAACTATCAGAGAAAAGCAGATTACCTGGCAGTGCTTCAAAGTAAAAAGGATACAGGGAAAGAGCTTGAATTTTGGGGAAGTTGTGAAAACATGCATACTTACGTTTTTCTTTTTAAGTTCCAACATTATGATGCTGCTTTAGGTGATATGTGTTTCAGGTCAGGGCTGGACTACTGACAGATACACTATAAATTAAATAAATGCCTTTATAAAGTGCCAATTTCATTCTTAAGAGTAAATAAATGAAACTGTAAAACTCAATTTTTAAGAAACTGAGACACAGAAAACAAATGAATTTACTTAGTCAATTTTTTGGCATTAATACAAGCTATTTTATGTCTTAAAGCATATCATATCACCAGCGGCAGTAGCGTAGGCTATGTGGATGCTGTCAATGAAAAAGAGATATTGTCTTTCTCTAAATTAAACATATTTTTGGGTATCAGGGCACTTGATGCAGATTCTGGGGTTTAAATTGTAAAGATATTTTCTATTTTTGAAGAATGCAGACTTGATACATTCCTGTTATGCTTCTCTGCTAACAAACTAATAGGCATCATGTGCTATGAATCACACTCCTGAAGGATTTCACATTAGTGCAAATACAATATGAAAGGCTCTAGTAAAAGGTTACTTATGTCAGCAAACATCTTTGTCATAAGAGAGCCTAACGCAGTATGTTGGCTAATATGAATTTAGAGATTATCTGGCCTATCAACATAGAATTAGTCTCTTAACATTATAGGGCATTGAAAAATCTGAGTTTGGCTTTTGGTGGAAACTTTTCAAGCACAAATATAAAAAGTAGATATACAAGTAGAAATAATTGGTAAAAAAGTAGGAAAATACTTTGTGAAAACAACGGAAGTATAGCATCAGTCATGAAGTAAATCAATGAAAATATTACATATCAAGCCTCTGTTCAGTGATACATGATTCTATTGGCAAAAAGTAAGAAGAAAATATAAAAGGGTTCTAGAGAGATTTGAATTAAAAAAATATTTTTTTCACTTTCTCACTAAGAGCTGTATTTAATAGTTATGTGTGAAATGCAACAACCTACAATAACTCAGCATTAAGGTTGCAATTTTGAACACCGAAATGTGAAAAAAATGAAGGGTATTCTGAACAACCTTAACTCAAAATGTTTCATACATTCCACATATATTGTTAAAATATACCTTAACAGCCTGTCATAAATATAAAGGGAAGGGTAAGCACTATTCTGTTTACAATGCTATAAAATCCCTCCTCGCCAGAGGCAAAGTCCTCAGGTAAGAAGCTCAGGTAACCTGGCTAGCACCTGACCCAAAATGACCAATGAGGGGGCAAGATACTTTCAAATTTGGAGGGGGGAAAAGCTTTGGTCTGTCTGTGTGATATCTTTGCTGGGAACAGACCAAGGATGCAAGTCCTCCAACTCCTGTAAAGTTAGTAAGTAATCTAGCTAGAAAATGCATTAGGTTTTCTTTGTTTTGTCTTGTGAAATTTGCTGTGCTGGAGAAGATGTGTATTCCTGTTTTTGTGTCTTTTTGTAACCTAAGGTTTTGGCTAGAGGGATTCTCTATGTTTTGAATCTCACTGCCTGTAAGATTATCTTCCATTCTGATTTTACAGAGTTGTTCTCTTATCTTTTTTTGTTCTTCTAATAAAGTTCTGTTTTTTAAGAATCTGATTGGGTTTTTTTAGGTGTTAAAAATCCAAGGCTGGTCTGTACTCATCTTGTTTATTCTCTAGCCTCTCCAGGAAAGGGGGTGTAAGGGCTTGGGGGGATATTTTTGGGAAATAGGAACTCCAAGTGGTCCTTTCCCTGTTCTTTGTCTAAATCACTTGGTGGGTGGCATCATACTGTTCAAAGACAAGGCGAAATTTGTGCCTTGGGAAAGTTTTTAACCTAAGCTGGTAAAAATAAGCTTAAGGGGTCTTTCATGTGGGTCCCCACATCTGTACCCTAGAGTTCAGAGTGGGGAAGGAACCCTGACATAGCCTAATGAAAAAAACAGTAAATAGGTGATTGGTGGGAAAATGTATGTTGTTTTGGACACAAACTTTTACATTTCTGTGCCATGTGCCATGCCATCAGGTGTCATGAAGAGGCCAGGTACTGGCTGTATCTGATCAATTGAGAATGCCTTTTGACAATAGGGAACCTTCCTCAATTGCAACTAAGCAGGCATAGCTACCCACCCCTTTTTTTGGCCTCAGCATAATAATACAGAAAGTCAGACAATAATATTAAGTACATAATAATCTCTGAAAAATGAACATAATGTACAACAATATCATTCCACTGATTAATTGTCCTAGGGGGAAAAATAAAATCTGTTTGTCATTTCTAAGATAATTTGTTTATAAAAACCTAATCTACCAGAACCATAAAATTGTTCAGAAATATATTCAAATATATCAATGTCAGTTTTACTGTTGTAACAAGACAAAAGAGTTGTATCCTATTTTCCTTTGTACACATAATAAACACCACTTCAGTTCATACATAATTAGAGTTACCATCTACCATCCGATGAAGTGAGCTGTAGCTCACGAAAGCTTACGCTCAAATAAATTTCTTAGTCTCTAAGTAGCAGCTGTGTTAGTCTGTATTCGCAAAAAGAAAAGGAGTAATTGTGGCATCTTAGAGACTAACAAATTTATTAGAGCATAAGCTTTTGTAAGCTACAGCTCACTTCATCGGATGCATTCACGAAAGCTTATGCTCTAATAAATTTGTTAGTCTCTAAGGTGCCAAAAGTACTCCTTTTCTTTTAGTCTCTAAGGTGCCACAACTACTCCTTTTCTTTTTTGCGAATACGGACTAACACGGCTGCTACTCTGAAACTTCTCTAGATGGTTACTCTACCATCTCTAATTTAAACAGTTTTTGCAGTTTTTTCTCTGTGTAGACTCATACTTATCAATACCCATTTTACAGGAATAGATAGATAGATAGATAGATAGATATATTTATATATATGTATGACCATGACTAATCTAATCTCATGCAGCAGGAGTTCATCTGGTTGCCTGTAGGAGTCAGGGAAGATTTTTCTCAACAATGAAAAATTGTAATCTTATGGTGGGGTTGTCTTTCTCTGAAGCATCAGAGTTCTGTCGTGCCTAAAGACAGAATACTCATTGGGGTGGGGCACCACTATGAAGTGGTACAGAAAATCCTCTTTTAGAGGTCTAGCTAGGGTAGAGCTGATTGCCAGAATGGGGGTTTGGAAGGAATTTTCTCCTACATCAGATTGGCAAAAACTGTGGTGTTTTTTTACTTCCTCTGCAGCATGGAGAATGGATAACCTGCTTGGATCACCTTGGCATATCTCACCTAATCAGTTCTCTGCAATCACAGGAGTGTTGGGCATTGGTAGAACCTCAGGGAGTTCTGATGACTACCCCGACATACAACAGTTTGGTTTTCAGAGGACTATAAAGTGTTTGTTTAAATGAAGTCATTGGGCTCAACCTAAAGGTATTTGGGTACAATTTTATGCAGATAGTTATGCTAATTAATCTAAGATTCCTCCTAACCTCACACTCTATGAAGCTCTATGAAAATTCTTATTAATTGTATTAAAAATTAAATCTCTATAAATAATGTGCAATGAAAACACCCAAGGATTAAACTATACATTTTATAAGATAATAGATTTGTCATAAATTGTATTTATAGTGGACAACTGAACCATTTTCCCCACATTAGACACTATTGTTGCATTTTATATAAAGTCATATTTTAGTGATTCTGTTCCACATTAATTACCTGTAAATTGGATACAAAATATCTGTACTATAACAGCAGAGGCAGATACAATTCTTATCTAATTAAGCCTGCATAATGGTTTCCAGTCTAAACCTCTAATTTCAAACACTCATTTCCTTGTAACATTTTCAGCTTTAAGGCTTAAATTTTTCAAACCTGATCTTTGCCAAAAGGTGAATTTTCTTGTTGAAAATTGGAGTTCAGTCATTTTAAGAAGAGGAAAGGGAAGACAGCATTATCTAGTAGATAGGATGCTGGAGAAGGAGAGATTTCAATATTTAGACTGAATTCATGTGGAAGATACTACAGTGACAAGAGGCAGTATAAAGCTATAAGAGGAATAAAAGAGTGTAGTCTCTAACCAGTTCATGACAGAATTTGTGATTGGGGGTACAATTAAGACTGCAATCAGACTGCACCATTCATGATAAAAGTTAATTGAGCAACAAAATCATAATTGGGTTACAAGCCTGCTCAGAAAGCTGCCACTCACACAGCCTGTAACAAAAACATGCAAAGAGTAATCAAAATAATATCTCATTTAGTATATTTGCATAGTCTAAAACCTTTTAAGTCCTGTATGGCAGCAGAAAATGCCATAAAGGTTGTTAAAAAGTTTCTCACACTGCTAATTAATTTGTGTTTATCTATATATGCACACACAGAAATAAAGTCCTGTGATTATATATTAGCTCTATGACCATGTTCACAATCCCAGGATGATTTTGCTGTTAAATTTACCTTCATGGAGGTGCTAATCCACCTATATTGACACGCATCACTTTATACCAATTGTTTCCTGATACAGAGGATACCTTTCTATATCTACCAGACATATATATTTATGTTTGTGTGTCTAAACATGCTCATCAGTAAAGTGCAAGTATTGCACATACTGTGTGTAATGTATCTGATATTTCCCAAGAAGTAGCAGAGATCCAGAAATGATATAACTCTTGCTGCATGAGTGGTAATAGAAATTAATGGTTATTTTCCCCTCAAGAAAGATACATAGAAAGATTGTATTAATTATGCAAACAAGCACACTAATGAGAATGTTGCGAAAGTATTAGTGGTATCATTTTAAGGACTGAGACACTGAGTGGAATCAAACATTGACAAAGGTCACAGTGTATGCCCATGGGATTCTGAAGCCATATTCCACTGCTTCAGAACATATCAGCCTCACAACAAAAACAAATGTTTTACTTTGCCTGTGTCCTTTAGCCATGTTATATGTATGGTGGTGGCCCTGGTTTCTCCTGTCATTCAAGGATGAACCACAGTGAAGGTGAGGAATCAGCAGAATCCTCTCAATATTCCCATACTTTCAAAGTAATATAATTCAATTGGCCAAAAAAACCCATACATGTCTACAGAACCCAGGAGACTTACTGGTTACTCTGGGTTAGATGAAACTTTTGTAAACACAATACTCAAAGTACTTGAGCTCTGTACACACTCCAGTACTCCTGTTCTGACTGCTACTGTTATGTGGTGTACTTGCTGTCTCAAAGTAAGGTCTTGCCTGCAGGTTACCAATGGCGTGTTTTTCTTGCCCATGCACACATTGAAAAAATATGTGACCTAACTGCACAAAATTGTGTACAGATTTATGAACGTTCTAGCCTTTGAATCATAGAATCATAGAATCATAGAATATCAGGGTTGGAAGGGACCCCAGAAGGTCATCTAGTCCAACCCCCTGCTCAAAGCAGGACCAAGTCCCAGTTAAATCATCCCAGCCAGGGCTTTGTCAAGCCTGACCTTAAAAACCTCTAAGGAAGGAGATTCTACCACCTCCCTAGGTAACGCATTCCAGTGTTTCACCACCCTCTTAGTGAAAAAGTTTTTCCTAATATCCAATCTAAACCTCCCCCATTGCAACTTGAGACCATTACTCCTCGTTCTGTCATCTGCTACCATTGAGATGTGTTATGGGGAATGCTTTTGGGGGGAGTGGGAAGAGGGAGAAAAACCTGCAAGATGCTGAGTGCTTCTTGTGATTAAGTATCTCCTTGACTTTTGTGGGATTTGAGAACACCTCTAAATCAGACTAAATCAGATAATCAGCATTTTACCAGATGAATCTATCTAATATAGGTCTTCAGCCTGCAAACAGACGTGTGCAGTAACTTTTATTTGAACTTGGTGGAATTTGCATGTGTGTAAGTAATTCACAGGCATAAGTGTTTGCAGAGGTGGGGCCATAATCAATAATTAGCCTCATCTCAGACACCAGGTCTAAAAGGAGGTCAGATAGGGTTGCCAGCTTTGGTTGGACATATTCCTGGAGATTTTATCACACAACATAATGGCTTTAATCAATGATTCATTTTAATTCTTAAAGATTGCAGGACAACTTTTGAAGGTTGGTAACCCAGGAATCCACAACTCTGACCTTGTTCTAGCTGTTACTTTGCAGCGTACATAGCTCCTGTAATTAGAAGCAAGTTGAATTTTAGTTGCCCCCATCAGTTAGGTAGTATGTCTTCCCTCTGCTCATGTGCCTAATGGGGAATTTCGGGCTTGCAATGAAGTAAGCCCAAGTGACACCCATTTGTTAGTAAATCTAGAAGACTGGTGGCTGAATTTAAAACTCTGAAGCACTGTAGCAGGGTGTACTGAACATTTAAGAATACAGGGGGCAAAAAACACCCCATTCCAGGGTGTTGGAATAAACAAAGGCTCAGAAAATAGCCATACCAGAAGGGAGGAAGCCATCCTGGGTAATTAGTAGTTGGATCGAACCCCCACACCCCAAGGACCCTGTTCTTTTAAGGGCCCAGGATCAGGAGCTCTGTATTATAGAGGGAGGGCAGGGCTCCCTTCCATTCCAGCCAATTGGGAGGAGCTCTCTGGAGGAGGGCAGTATGTAGACTGTTTTCTCTCTCAGACAAGGGACTATGACTGGGGGGTTAGGGTTGTTGGCTGGAGAGGCTGGCTGTGGCCTGGCTGGCTGAGCTCACTGCTGACAACGTCTGCAGAGGGGGAAGGCAGGCAGGCTGACTGGCTGAGCAGAGCTGAGCTGGAAATACAGGTGGAGAGTGAGAGGCTGGAAGTTATGTTGGAAAATAAAAGAGATGCAGCAAGGGATGAGGAATGGCTTCAGATTAGGAAAAAAATAAAATATGAATAGAAATGTCTATCTGAAGAAGAGAGAGAAGACGGATGGAAAAGAGAGTAAGAGATAAGGATTGGCATATTATAATTGTAAATTCACTGAAGATGTAAAGATAGGACATGTTAATTCTTTGAAAACAGCAGAATGGAAAGTGAACTATCACAGATACATTAAGAGCTAAAAGAATGCAGGGTGGAGATTTATAAACAGAGTGTACACATAAAGAATGGACTGAGAAACTTCTGAAAACTACAGTTTTAGGAACAATAAAAGCAATTTGCCAACTACCTAACTATATGACAGTAGTAAGAGTGGTAATGTATGCGGTTCCACTTGGCATGACTGAGGATCCAATTAAAAGGTGTACAGAAAAGAACCAAGTGCGGTTTGTTAAGCAAATGATTATCAGCAGGGGCAGAACATAAACCATCCAGAGCCATGTGAGTAAAATTTAAAGGTGCAACACTACCCAATAGGATTAAAATAGGATATCAATTCTTCTGGGTTAAACCATATATCCTGGTCCCTTTGAGATACTATAAATGTCAAAGATTTGGGCATGTGGCAGCTGTCTGTGAGAGGAAAAGGAGGCGTGGTAAATGGGGAGGAGTGTATGGAAGGAATGGTATGAAAATGCAACAATTGTGGGGATAAGCACAGTTACTCCTGAGGGCATTCTGTGCCTAAAAATTCTGTGCACAGTATTTTAAAAGTTTTTGTCAATAAATGAATGCAGAGGCTCCAGCATGGCAATAGGGAGCACAGACCACTGGCTTCACTGTCCTGCAGCCAACCTACCCCCGGGACACGGACTCAGTGGTGAGGCTGCACCCAACCCTGACATAGCCAAGGCCTGGGCCTGCCCCAGAAACACCCTGGGGCCCTGCTCATCTGTACCAGGTGCACCAGGTGTGAGCAGGCAGGATCCAAGTGTGGAGAGGCTCAGTGTGAGGCGATCCAGGTATGGGGTGAGAGGATTATGTGTGGGACAATCTGGATGCAGGAGGGTCTAGGTGTAGGGGGATCGGGCTGCACAGAGGGTCCTTGGAGGGGGAGGGGCAATGGGACTCTGCAGCAGCTTCCAGGTGAAAGTGGTTGGGGCTCAGCGGAGGGATCTGGGTGTGGGGGTATGAGCAGGGTGATATTCTGGGTGCTGGGGGAGTGGGACTTGGTGGGGTGGGGTCTGGGTGCAGCTAGTGGGGGTCAGTAGCATGGGGGTCTGGATGTGGGGGCTCAGGGTGAGGCAGAGGTTGAGGCATCAGGGTAGGGGGTTGAGTGCAGGGAGCTCAGTGGGGTTGCAGAGTTGGGGGTCCAGAGGCAGATGGTCTGGGTGTAGAGCATCTCAAGATACAGGGGTTGAGGTTCAGTGGGGTGGGGTTCAAGTATGGACAGTTAGATGTACCAGATGAGGCTTGGCAGGGATGTCTGGGTATGGGAGGTCCATATGCATGGGGGTTGAGTGGATGGGGGAGCACCTCCGCATATAGTGACCCCCTTCCCCCACAGCTGAGTAGC
The DNA here is from genome assembly GCF_009764565.3 of Dermochelys coriacea. Lineage (NCBI taxonomy): Eukaryota > Metazoa > Chordata > Testudines > Dermochelyidae > Dermochelys > Dermochelys coriacea. The sequence goes on along the minus strand of NC_050068.2, from coordinate 90,010,763 downwards.
GATGGGGGCAGGAAGCAGGGGAGGATGCTGAGCTTCCTGCAGCTGGGGGGAGATTCCTGAGGGTGAGTTTGACACAGCCCCTGCCACTCCTTGCAAGGGAAGAGGAAGTCCCATTCTCTCCTGCCTCCAGCCCAGCTGAGACTAGCAGCTGATCCTGGCTCAGGATAGGAGTCACTGGCTGAGGTGTCCCTAGCTCTGTGGTGATTTACCACTCTGCCGGCTGCTCCCAGTGCCTGAAACGATGTACCTGCACTGCTAGGGAGTAGGGCATGACTGGTCTTGCAGCTTCCTGTTGCTTCCCTATCAGAAAGCCATATTCCTGTGGGGAAGCAAAGAAATCTGCAGGGGATATGAATTCTGTGCATTCACAGTGGTGCAGAATTCCCCCAGGAGTAGCATAGTGTAGTACATAAAAGGTGTGGCAGCAGAACAGACTAGAGAGATATCGAAAATTAAAACTATCTATAACATATCCTATGCAGAACATCTAAAAGATATTCACAGTGGTAGGAGGACTAGGATGAAAACATCAGTGAGGGGAAAGAGTTACTGGTACAACAAATCACAGTTCTGGTCACAAAAGCTAATGTAAGGGGAATAGAAGATGATGCACTTCTTGTAGGCAAAAAGAAATTTATAGTATTTCTGACAGAGGTCATGAATTGGACTTTATAGACACGGAAGGAGACTGAAAGAACAAAAGCATCAGAAAAGTATTTGTATATATGCAATCTCTTGATAGGCTGCATTCATGCATTTTTAAATGAAGGTAATAATGTAGTTTAAACAATATGGTTCTAATGACTTTTTGCTGGAATGCAGATAGTTTAATAATACACTGTCAGGAATTAAAGAAAATTGTGTTTGAAATGCAAAACAAACCTGTCATGTTATGTGTACAAGAAACATATTTGGTAAGAAAAATTATGTTTAGACTTCCAGGATAAGATGTAATCAGATGTGATAGAAATTACAAGAAGAGGAGGGATCTGTATATTTATAAATATGAAGGCCTTAGTTACATTCCTGATAGTATTCCTTTCCTAAATATACTATTTCATAATGACAGGTTTCAGCCGTGTAAGTCTGCATCAGCAAAAAGAGCAGGAGTACTTGTGGCACCTTAGAGACTAACAAATTTATTAGAGCATAAGCTTTCATGGGCTACAGCCCACTTCATCGGATGCATAGAATTGAACATATAATAAGAAGATATATATAAATAATGTCCTTAAACTCCCTTCTGGTAGATGTTTAATCTTTATCTGGGGCTGTATTCAGGGCTGGCCTTACCATGAGGCGAACTGAGGTGGATGCCTCAGATGCCAGATTATGGGGGGCGCTATTAGGACCGCATGTAGAAAATTATGTCTGCTGCTTGTGCATATGTAGTCTCTCTGTTCTACATGCACAGAGATGGTGGAGTGCTGTGCTGGAGGAAGGAGGGCACAAGAGACATAACAGGCAAGCAGGAGAAAAGGTGAGAGGGAATAATAGAAAGCAGCAGGAGCTTCAGGGAGAGAGAGGAGGAAGAGCCTCTTATGTACCTCTCTAGCAACCCCAGGAGCCTGGACTGATTAACACCAGCTTCTCAGGAAGCTTCCTGTTTCCTGCTGCTTCCCTGAACCCACTTAAGGAGAACAGACAGTCAACTGAAGTAGTAGGAGCCAGTTAGGCCCTTAAGACGCTGATATCTTCTCTCACTCATGCCCTGCTACCAGCCTGCTTATTTGTCCCCTTCAATTGAGTGTTGAGAGCCACTATAGCTGGCACAGAACAGCAGTCATGAGTGAAAGAAGAAAACGCCCCTCTGGGGCAGCATTCAGAAAAAGCAAGCAAGCAAAGGAAGCTTTTCTATCTAAGCAGGAAGGAGGTCTCCTGAGATACATAGACACAAATGTTCATGGTGAGCCTTCCCGCCCCAGTGAGGATGTGAGTGGTAAGCAGATGTTTGATCTTCTAGTTAGTCACAGTGCAGGTGACCTGGCATCTACTGCAGCGCCCATATCTCCATCTCAAATGGATGTAACCATACACATTCTTGAAGAAAAGTGTAGATCAGAGAAGAGTGTGGTGGAGGCACAAGAAACAGCTGCTGCTGAGTTTAGTTCCTTAAGGCTAGATGATCCAGGACTGTGGACCCACTTGAGCAGTAGCCTGAGGGACTGCCTTGTACTGCATGGGCCACAGCAAGTGAAAAACTTCATGTTCTCCAAAGACAATGAAAATAGAAGTTTCCATCCAACACAATACTGGCGTGAAATCCCCAATGGTGACAAAGTGGAGAGGCCATGGCTTATGTACTCAAAAACCCAGAATGCTGCATACTGTTTTTGTCACAAACTCTTCCAGTCTAATGTTCCAGCCACATTGGGTTCTACAGGAACAAAGGACTGGAAAAATCTGGCTAGAAATCTGGCATGTCATGAGAAGGCAGCAAACCACCAGAGAGCATTCCATAGGTAGAAAGAGCTTGAGATGAGACTAAGGTTAAAGGCCACCATAGATGATCAGCATCAAGAGAAGATTGAATCAGAGTCTCTTTACTGGCAAAATGTTCTGAAAAGGTTCATTGCCATTGTCAGAATGCTTGCTACCCAAAACCTAGCACTGCGTGGCACTTCAGATCAGCTGTATGTGCCAAACAATGGAAACTTCCTTAAAACTGTAGAGCTGATGGTTGAGTTTGATGCTGTGCTCCAGGAGCATCTAAGAAGAGTCACCACCCAAGAAATGTACATGCACCACTACCTTGGAAAAACAATTCAAAATGACAAAGAGTCCTGTGGCACCTTATAGACTAACAGATGTATTCAAAATGAGATCATACAGTTACCGGCAACAAAAGTCAAACAGAAGTTTGTGGCAGATCTGAAGTCAGCAAGATATTACTCTGTTATTCTGGACTGCACACCTGAGATCAGCCATACGGAACAAATTACTTTAATGGTGCATTTTGTAATAACAACAGAACCTAGTGAAAATGTCCCTGCAATGGTGACTGTCAGAGAGCATTTTCTAGAATTTATTGACATTGATGATACTACATACATACTCGTATGACAAATTTCAGAGTAGCAGCCGTGTTAGTCTGTATTTGCAAAAAGAAAAGGAGTACTTGTGGCACCTTAGAGACTAACAAATTTATTAGAGCATAAGCTTTCGTGAGCTACAGCTCACTTCATCAGATGCATTTGGTGAAAAAAACAGAGGGGAGATTGATATACACACACAGAGAACATGAAACAATGGGTTTATCATACACACTGTAAGGAGAGTGATCTCTTAAGATAAGCCATCACCAGTAGCGGCGGGGGGGGAAGGAGGAAAACCTTTCATGGTGACAAGCAAGGTAGGCTATTTCCAGCAGTTAACAAGAATATCTGAGGAACAGTGGGGGATGGGGTGGAGGGGGGAGAAATAACATGGGGAAATAGTTTTACTTTGTGTAATGACTCATCCATTCCCAGTCTCTATTCAAGCCTAAGTTAATTGTATACAGTTTGCACATTAATTCCAATTCAGCAGTCTCTCGTTGGAGTCTATTTCTGAAGTTTTTTTTTTTTTGAAGGATTGCCACCCTCAGGTCTGTAATCGAGTGACCAGAGAGATTGAAGTGTTCTCCAACTGGTTTTTGAATGTTATAATTCTTGACGTCTGATTTGTGCCCATTCATTCTTTTACGTAGAGACTGTCCAGTTTGACCAATGTACATAGCAGAGGGGCATTGCTGGCACATGATGGTATATATCACATTGGTAGATGCGCAGGTGAACGAGCCTCTGATAGTGTGGCTGATGTGATTAGGCCCTATGACAAATGTGCTTCTTAAAAAGCTGGAAGATACGGGAATTGCGATAACTGACATGAGAGGTCAGGGCTACAATAATGGTGCCAACATGAGAGGAAAGAACAGAGGAGTGCAGACACAGGTCTGAGATTTAAACCCTCGAGCTTTTTTTGTCCCATGCAGTTCTCATTTATTGAAGTTGGTGGTCAGTGATGCAGAATCAGCTTCTAGTGAGGTTGCTGAATTTTTTAATGTAATTCAAAGCATCTATGTATTTTTCTCTGCATCAACTCATCGATGGCATATTTAGAAGCAACATCTGTGAACATCCTCTCTGACACTGAAACCAATGAGTGCCACACGATGGGAAAGATAAAGCCTATCAAACATCAAATTGGGAAGATAGATGATGCCATAGTTGCCATTATATAGGATAATGCTATGATAGGAACTATTCATGGCAGAACAGTGGCAGAGGGAAATGGAATCACCAGAAACATACATAACTTCAAATTTCTGTGTGGCTTAGTGTTGTGGCATGACATACTGTTTGAAATAAATGGTGTAAGCAAGAGACTTCAAGGTGTTGACCTTGATATATCTGGAGTAATGGAACAACTGGACAAAGCAAAGTCATACCTACAGTCTTACTGGTCAGATGAGGGATTTCAAATTGTTCTGAAGAGTGCACAGAAGTTGGCAGAGGAACTTCACACTGAAGCTATTTTCCCACCCATTCAAAAATACAAGAGTCACTGAAGAAGAAGACATTTTGATTATGATGCACGAGATAATCCCATTTGTGACCCCAAACAATTCAAAGTTGAATTCTTTAACCAGGTGCTAGATTGTTCAATACAGTCAGTTGAAGAACGTTTCATGCAGCTCAAGGAACACAGCAGTACATTTGGGATATTGTATGATATTCCAAAACTCCTCACTCTACCTGAAGAAGACATACACCAGCAATGCATGGCACTAGAGACAGTGTTGGCACATGATGACATGCGCGATATTGATGCGAGTGATTTAAGTGATGAACTGAAAGCCCTTGCAAGATACATTTTAGCAGGATCAACTCCAAAGACTGTTCTGGAATATATGTGCACAAATAAGATGATCACCCTCTTTCCAAATGCTTTTGTTGCTCTGCACATACTTCTAACATTTCTTGTAACAGTTGCCAGTGGAGAACGCCGCTTCTGCAAGCTGAAGTTAATAAAAACACATCTACGCTTCACAATGACACAAGAGAGACTTGTCGGCCTTGCAATAGATCATGAGCTGGCCCAGACTGTGGACCTTCAGGAAGCAGTTCAAATCTTTGCAACCAAGAAGGCATGGAAAGCATCACTTTGATTATTCAAATAGATAAAAATGCCCGTGTTTACTATGCAGACAAGAAAATTTACCCTTCAAAGTTTTGGCCCAAGCAAGGGGGAATGGGGGCGTTATTTGAGTTCACCGCCTCAGGTGCCAAAATGTTGTGGGCCAACCCTGGCTATATTTTACTTTTGTCCATAGCTTTTTTGAGTTCCTGTATTCTGAAATGTTCACTCAGCACATCTTCTTTATAGGTTTTCCATCCATTTAGTAATTCACAGTTTTCTTCGGCAAACCTTTTTTTGTTCACAGAACTCTGTACTCTGATTGTATCACTGCTATCTGTTTGGAACTCTTGCTAAAATGTCTGCTTTTCCTACATTAGAACTTTCAACTTTATCATTTGCTATAAGACTAGGTATAAATTTGGTTTTTCTCTCTATCCCATTCATTCTTTTAACTTGTTTATATATCTCTGAAACCTTTGAATCTTTGTTAATTTTTCCCACCGTACTTTCTCCAGGTCTTTCTTTGACTTTTTAATAAGTCTTTCTGCCACAGCTTTACATCTTTTATAGTTCATTAAGTCTTTGCTATTCATTGTACTTTTAGCTTCTTTTTATATGCCTTATTTCCTTCTTTAACTATGTTTTACAATCTTCATTCTGCCAGGGAACTGGCTTTCTAAGTTTGTAGAAACTCGAAATCTTACAAAAAGATTGGTTAGCTGTTGCTACAACTCCCTTCATTATATTACCATGAAATTCCTCTCAGTTATCACTTATACAACTAGTACTTAGATATTCAGCACATTTACTTTTTAAAAGTCCCCAATATGTTTTTCTAAGGCTCCAGGTAGGGATTCCTTCAACGTTTTCATCATTACCTTGCTCTTGATATATAGTGAGCACAGGGAAGTGATCACTTCCCATTCCATCTCCTTTATAGATTTCCCAGCTGCATTTATTTGCTAAATTGTTTGTTGCAATTCCCAGATCCACATATGGAAAGGTTCCATCCACCAAATTATACCAGGTAGGTGCTCTGGTATTTAGCACAAATTGTGCCTGTCAATGAACTGTTTCAGGTGTTTGCCATTATAATCAGTTATAGTTATGGAAGCAAGTTATGGTTATACCAATAGGTAAATCCGGCAAATAACACACAAGACCTGATGCATATAGACCTATTGACTTCACATTGTATGTGGGCAAAATTATGGGAAAAAATGATCAATAAGAGGTTAGTAGCATACTTGGGAAAAAGAAATTATGAACCATCTATAAAAGTGGTTTCAGGAAAGGAGATTGCAAAATAATATTGCAAAAAGGGAAACAGAAATACTAAAGGCATGAGGAACAGAGTTTATAAAATCTCTATGACGATAGAATTCAGGTAATTCAACATTTTATATTCTTCAAAATACATTCAATTCTTAGTTTGATAAGAAAATAACATGGAAGGGTCACATAGATAAAACCAAGACTAAATGTAAAGATAGGATGTATATACTTAATAGTATTGCTGAGAAAAACTGGAGTGTATATAAAAACACATTGATGATGCTGTATATGTCATTAATAAGATCAGCTATAGATTATGGATTCTAAGCCTTCAAATCATCTTCTAAATCACAATTAAAAATTAAAACTAATTCAAGCCCAAACTTTACGAATTGCATATGGTGTACGTATTATGACACCATTGTGTGTGATACAGGTAGCTACCAGAGAAATGCCTATAAATATAAGGATGAAATTGTTAGATTTAACCTTTAGGGCTAAGATTAATGGAAATAGTGAAGATAAAAGTACTAAACAAATAAATGAGGTCTGTTGGGAATTAAGTAGATAAAATCTAACTGGATGCTACAAGCTCCCACATGCTAATAAAATCAAAAGGTGGGTAAAAGACTTGAGTGAAAATGAAGAACTGGAAGAACTTTAGTAATGGGAAATCAAACTATAGTTGGATATAGTTGTCTCTCCAGTTGTGGATTAAGAATTATATGGTAAAACAAAAGGAAGAGCAAGAATACCAGATATGACCAATACATTTTGTGAGTTAATCCATAGCAAATTGAGTGAGCATTGCCAGTCTATACTGATGGATCTAAAGGAGACAACATGGGTAGAACTGGAATGGTCTGTTTAAATCCCTGAATTTGGAATTACGAAATACATGATACTATCCAATTTCATGGTCATTATGATGACCGATTTGATGGCATAGTGTTGGCACTGACTTGGATAAGAGATGTATGCCCAACTATAGCTGCTGTCCTATCTGACTCCTTTATTGCATATAATGGTGATTAGAAAGCGAATCTCAGAAATCAAGAATGAATTAACGAAATATTGTTCTTATAAGTAAATATACACGTAGAAACAGCATGGATCCCAGTGCATGTTGGGACACCTGAAAATGAAATGGCAGATTAAAACAGCAAAATATGTCTTAATATTAGGATATTGATATAAAAATCCATCTGAGTAAACAGGACTTCAAAAGTTTTATAAAGAGAGAACTTATGAAGGAATGGCAACAAATATGGACCTAAGAGAAAAAGGGACCAAGGTCCTATGAAATATGTCCTAGTCTTGAGGGTAATGCTATACTTCACACATATGAAAGAAGATATTACATAACTATATTTAAAGTGCTAACAGGTCACTGTGTCCGGAATGGTAATTTGTATCTACTAAATGTGCACAAAGACAGGTTGTTCAAATATGCAAAGTTAAAGAAACAGTTGAGCATCTTCTATGTCAATGCAGGGAGACTTGTGAAGAAAGAAAGATTCTTTATGCAGAACTGAGATACTTCAAGTTGAAAGAATATAGTCTGAAAGAAACTGGGAAAGTCGGGTAGCATTAAAAAAATCATTACTGCATTTTTCTAAGATATAGGCCATGGTGAGAGGAAATAGATTTTAATTATGCGAAAACTGCAGCAGGTTGCAGTCATAGCCTCACATGCTGAGACTGCAGCCCCATAAAGTGAAAGGAAAAGAACAAGGGAGACAGGAGAAGGAAGCCAGGGCAGAAGCTAGAACTGGTTGGTTTGGATGGAGCAGGCTGACAGATGAAGAGCTCTGGGTGTGGCAGAGGAACCAGAGCCAAGTATGAATTGTTGAATTATGATTATGGGCTTTATGTTGGGGACTCATTGAGGATTTTTTGGATTATTTTGCATGAACTTGATTTAATATTAAACCAGCCCCAGGTAGGGATGCTGTGAGCCACAACAGAAGTTGTGTGGAGTGCTTAAGGGGCTCACAAAAGAGGGGTAACAGCATCAGAGTGCCTGCAAAGCAACCCCTTGCAATCAGGGGACACTTCAGTAGTCCCCCAGCTACTAGTACTTTACCTCCCCTGCTCCCACCAGATCTAAATAAGAACTAAATAAATTTGCTGGTAAAGTTATTTCAAGCTCTATAAGTCTGGATTTCTTTTCTTTGATAGTGATGGGAGGAGAAAAAGGAACTTAATTCATAAAAATAGATGGGGGTCAATAATAAAGTTTTTGGAGAACTATTATCTACGGCAGTAACAAGCAATTAACAAGCAATTCACTCCATACTGCTGAAGTTAAAGACAACAGTAGTAACTTGAAAGTACTGGTATTACATTAATAGTTAAAATTAATCAAGAATGAAACATACATAGATTTATTTATTCTATGCAAATTTCAGTTTGTTTAAAGTTGATAATGAGATGAATTATTGAGGAGAGATTAGTAAGCAAACATAGCAGCTCAGCTGTACAGAAGAAACTCCTGCAGACCTCATTACATTTGCAGCATTACCGTGTCTGCACCAAAGACCCTCAGAGACACACAATTGCTAGTCTCCTTTTATTATAGTCATAAAGAGCTATCGGGACTCAAAAAACATAGCTGGCAGATTTGTAAAAATATAACAGCTTGTTTGTAGTGGTTCCTTCATTGCTATCTACTATCTAACAAAACATCACAGTCCAAAATATAGCTAGCAGCTATTTATGTTACAGCTGCCTTATTTGTCACTGTAAACTGAGTGTTTCTACTATGTTCTAGATCATAAAGAGGAGAACCATTGTCTTTTACCTGCTGCACAGTCACACCAAATGCAAAAAGTAGTGCGTCCATCACATTACCAACACTAAGAATGAGAATACTACAATGGAAACCTTCACAAGCATTTGTTTGACATGATTTTAGCCATGTGACTGCCCTTTAATTTTCACATTTATGAACACTTTCATCAATGCATGGTGTTCACCTAATTCTGGGGGGGGGAGGGGAATGGCTGTTACACACACAACTATACATATCTGCTTGTGAAGAACAGCATTTGTGGTTCATTTGTTAGTCATCATTTGTTTGTTATGTGGCCATTTTGGACAATCAAGCACAAAGAAGAAACAATCCCATGTCACTTAGGTGACCAGTGATGCCTTGTGAATAACAAATAAGGAATAACCTTAGTAAACAGTCGAGGATACTTATAGCCTGCAGTTTCTTCATGGAAACGAATAAGTAGTATGTTTGCAGAAATCAATATTGTTTCACAAATAATTCATAAACGGGGGGGGGGGGGAAGGCTCACCTTGTCATAAAGTTGATTCACAAGAAATATCTTGACAAGTACCTGCTATATTATGCTTTCAATCATGGAAAAAGCTTCAAAGCTTGACTTCCAGAATTTACTTATTTTTTTAACTGGTTAAAATCTCTCTCTATTTCAAGTAGCTTGGAAATAAAAAGGAAATATGCCCAGGAACCACTTTGTCACATCTACCTTTTTATTCACTTCTCAGCTAAAATGAATTTTTATGGACACCTTATACAAACAGAATATTGTGCTAACTAAGCAGTAAAGGATCAAACCCAACAAGGCAGCCATTACTATCAAAGATCCTCATGTGTATGCCTTTTAAAATCCTTGTATCCACTACACTTGAAGATTAAATATGAAAATAAGGTACAAATAGTAAAAATTACTTTGGGCACATTATGTCCTTCCATTCCAGCCAATGGGACCTTCTCACAACAGAAAAATGGGAGGTCCATTGAATAAGGATGGATGCTATAAACACTATAAACACTCTATAAACACTATCCACATGTCCTTATGGGGGATTTATGCACCCCAGCTTGCTGCAAATGGGCAGTTTGTGGCAAATCAGGGATGAGCTTAGGGGGTTTTAAGGACAGGATGGATCCACTAGTCTTTCCCTCAGAGAGGTTGGTATGTAGAGCTATAGGCTACTGCTGTCCTACACAGAGTGGGTTTCCATTGATATTTCTTGGTTTAGGAGGAGGCCAAGGGGAGCCTTTGTGGAATGTCCCAAAACACAGCCCAGTTACATAGGCCGTGGGCTAAATTTGAGATTTGGTTCTTCTTCCCATGAGTAAGTGGTACCTACAGAAATTGCAAGTGATGAAAAGCTGTTATCTGTGCTCTCCACTAGGTTCAGCATCCAAATGGATTTCAGATGTTGTCCTCAGTGCAGTGCATTTCAATAGAACAAACTAGAGATCATGGTAGGGAGGTCTGCATCTGTGAGGAAAGAGTAAAGCCTCCTGATTGGACACAGATGGAAACAGCTAGACTGGCCACTGCTGCTGTTTCGTCACCTAGAAGCAGCTGGGAATTTGGAGGTAAATTATGGAAGTCCACATCTACACAGAGAGGCAGCTATTTTAGACAGATCCTTATTCTATTCATACATTCTCACCCTGAGTAACTGTTCATCCAATGTGTCTGACTATCTCACTGGAGTAATATCAGTGAATCTTCTCATTATGCCTTACAGTGTCATGCTTTGTTACAAATCAGTTCTGATGAATCTGATCCCTACCTTTCAGAGTAGTGGAATTCAATCCACTCCTGTGTCCACTGAACTGATGCTGATGATTGGTAGTCATCATGACTGCTACATTTTAGCCTGATATTGTATGGTAACAAAAGGCACCTTTGATACCATCATTTTGACCTACAGTTCCCTGATCACTAACTATATTAAAATGTCCAAATCTGAAATCCTTACTCATCTTTAATCAGTTCTTACTTACAGATTTCAATGAGAATCTTGCCAGAGTAATGATTTACAGATTTTGTCTCTAGCTTCCTTGGCAGGAACTCAGTGACCATCTGATTTTAGATCCACATACAGAATTTCAGTGCAAAAACCAGACAGTAGCTATACTAATCAGTTAGGTGTTTTGTAAAAGAAAAATAAAGCAAGGTATGGATCAAGTAAGTTCTTGCAGAAAACTTACACTGGCAGGATAATGGAAGGACACAGTGATGGGTAAGCAAAAGGTTACCAGTGCTTAGTGTCAATAAAAGATAAAAGCAAACAGGAGAGGTTTTTTTTATGGTGAGATTTGCAGAGAGGAAACAGAGCAATGATTTGGAGAGAGGAGGAGAGATTTGGAGATGAGTTGGCAGCACAGATGAAAAAGCAACCCTAAATATGGACACTCACAGAAAAGAGGCCAAGCTTGAAGAAGTTCATTCAGTAGATGAGGAATAGGTTTGTATATATAATTATAGGTCTACACAGTAGTGAAAATTCATGGAAAACAATAAAAATTAGGAGGAATTTTTTTTTCTGAGCAATCCCGTTGATATTATTTATGGGTGTATTATTATAGATGGACTTTGATTCTAGGAGCCCAGCTGTTGGGACAACTTGGACTGGGAAATGAGAGGACCATATGGTCAAGAATACTGGGTGGAGGGAAGAGATTGGAACTTAGAAGCCAAAGTGGAAAATTGGGAAAGGGAGCCTGGGGACAGAGACAGGAATTGGCTAGGCAATGAGACTGAGACTGGAAGAAGCTATGGGTAGAGTGGGAGACTTGGATGAGGAGCTGAGTGGAGAGAAAAAGGACCAGCAGAGGAACAGCCATATAGAACATGGGCAGAAAGGGCAGACCTGAATGGGGAACAAGGGTCCTGTGGGACACAGTAGTATCTGATATCATAGCTAAAGACTGTATCATAATGTATGTAGTCATGGGAGCTGAATGCCTTTATAACCTTAATTCTGGCATTTCCTGAATTTTGTGCTAGTTGGGTTTTTGGAAAGGCCCTAAATAGAATATCCCTATGACTGCTCAGAGATGGAAACAGGCCTTGAAGTCCTAAAATAGGCAGTACAACACAACCAGTTCTGCTGACCACTATGTCCACAATTTGTGGCAGCAGGAACAGCACAGCTCCCCATTCCTGTTTCTCTCCTTTTTCCTTTACCTCAGCTTGATGGGGATGTCTGCAACTGGAGGAATGCAAAAGACTCCACAACTGTGAGAGTAGGGAAAGGACATAGGGGCTGAGACCTCATTAGTGTGATCTGTGCTACCCCTTTCAGTAGTGTCATGGGCTCCAACCAAAGCGGCTGCTGTGAAACCACTTTGCACCCTTTCCACAACATTCTGACAAGCGTGACAATTTTCTCCATATACTGCAATAAATGGCATCCATGCTTACTACTTCTGTGCAAGTCAGGATGGAGATTGATCCTTAAGTGGGTGTAAAGGAGTCTACAAACTCCATTCTGAGCAGAAGCAGAAGGATGTGGGGAGTCTTTCCTGCCTACAGTCAAGCAGCCTGACCACACCCCTACACAGCTACCACAACTGCCAATCATGGCCAGGCACCCTCAGCTGCAACCTATGGCGGAAATAAGGCCTGCTATAAAAAGGAGAGAGCTTAGAGACGGGGGTAGGAGGAGAGGGCAGAAAGACCTGGGACAGTGAAGAGGCAACACCCCAGAACCAGGATGCCTCTAGGAGTAAGGCTCAAAGAGACCAAAGCAAATTCCTGGGCCTAATTTGAGGTCAGGGTCCAAGAATGGCCCTGATCAGTGGCTAATCAATGGAAACCAGACAGGGAGCGGTAGAGACACCCCTGCAAGACCACACCAAAGACTGATAACCATAAGGGTGAAACTCTGAGAACAATCCTTTTGGAGGGGTAGGAGGAGAAACATAGTAAAATGGATTTCTCATTCATAGCTAAGGAATGCCACGCTAAATAAACTCTCAGTTAGAGAAAGAGAAATATCTTGCTGTTTTGGAAATGCTGTTTTCTTTCTTACTTGATTTCCTGTTCCTCCAGTCTCAAGCCATTAAAATTAATGGACAGTTATCCACCAGAGGACAGGCATCCACTTCAATGGGCTTTGGATCGTGCCCTCAGTGAATATATTTACTGAAATGATTGAAATTATTTTCAATTCTGAGGATTCATTATATTATGATATTCCATAGGGTGTTTCACAAGTACAGGCTGGAGTTACAATACATACAAGTGATTGGAAAAAAAATCACTTTGATACAATCAAATTTAAGCACCCTTGAATCTCGTATATTAACTTCAAAACATCAAGGGAATGTTTTACTATTAAATGTTGCAATTGGTCTTTCTCAAAATAGGTTAGAAGTCATGACTGCTGGGTTCTTGTTGACATAGTTACAAATACATGTACAATATAAGGGTTGTTGGAAAAATCATTTTTGCTAAAATGCAGTTGAGGAGCTAGCATTTTTTGCATGTCTGCTATGGTGTGTCATCATAAATAGGAATAGGAAATTGTACATTTATTATGGCCGAGTGGTATGAAATTTAATATTGATGATTTAATAGACTAATTCAAGCTTCCAGTTGTTTGTTTTGTTTTGTTTAAATTCAGACTACACCTGATCAAAAAGAAATAAAAACACTTGTGAATTTTGAATTGTTTTGTGACAATTTCTTTTTCATTTAGATGTTCTAACCAGTTGTAGTTAAATACAAAACACCCCATTTAAGTCAGTTCTATAGGAGAAAGAAGTGAGATTTAATCATCTTGAAGATGGGATTTATTTGATGTTCAAGCTGCAAAATTTGATTTGTAAACCAATTTTTGAGTACTGCATAATATTTGAGTCTTCTGATGCAAAACCATCTTTATTTAAAATTTGGGGTGGGCAGATCAGTAGTTTTTTTGTTTGTGGTTTTCTTTTGTGGGGGACGGTCTGAGGGGAGATGTGAGAAACACTACAACCTTTCAAATCTTCATCGATCCTTTGAACCATCTCAACCCCAAAACTTCATACATTTTTGAAATCCAGAAGAGACTCAGCCCTTTCTCTCCTTGAGATCACATAGTTCAGCTTCCTTTACACACACTTCTTGTCTGGTAACAGGTCTACTTGGTGAAACCAGAGAAATTCCTGCAACCTGTTACTATCTGATATGCTCTTCAGATGGGCACCTGAGTCACAAAAGGACTCTTAGGCATTTCAAAACCTAAGTTTTAGGCACCTAACTACCCAGTGGAACCTACAAATCCTGGGGCAGGCACCTAGGCTCCCTGTCCAATGTATGGGGAGAAATAGGCATCTCAGAATGAGATCCACAAAAGCCAGCACACTAGATGGGCAGCTGCCTAACCTAGCCAATAGCAGATGCTGATGAGAGGTGAGTCATAAGTCCTGCCCCTTTCACAGATGGATGGGATGGTGGGGAAGGCACCCATGTCTGCCTGAGATCCACATCCAGGAACTCTCTCCTAAACTGTTTCTTGCAAGAACAGCAGTGGTGCATGGGAGGGAAAAGAAGCAGCAGCTTCCGGCCTCATGACTTTTAACTTATAACCATGAGTGGTTAGGGCACTCACCTGGGATATGGGAGTCTCTGGTTCGTTTCCCACTTCTACCTAATAATGAAAAGGGATATGAACATAGGTTTCCCACCACTCAAGTGAGTACCCTGACTACAGAGTCATTCTCACACTCACTGTGCCCCAATGCATATTTGATTATACATATGCAGTGGAACAGCTTCAGCAGGACACACTGAGTATATTCCATAGTTTTGATGGGCTGTCTCTGATGATAGTTGCCAGTAGTATGTTAGATCACGTATATCCAGTCACATGGGTCATGCCCCTTCTGCTCCTGATCCGCACTGACCACTTTTGAAGCTGTGCAAACTAGCTGAAAGCCCTTTAATACAGCAAGTTTTATGGAAGTATTGTACCATAACTTAATTCCAGGTGGATGGTCCTTAGCTGGGTTAAAGTAGTGGAATGACCCAGGGTGCAAAGGGCTTGTGGCAGCACAAGACAAATGTATTAAAATGGCACAGAACATGCATTTAAAAACATAAGTGTATACTGTGAAGTGATGTGGTGATAAAATCTTATTCTGTTTTCTAAAATGTTTCACAATGTATTTTAATCTATTTAATATAATGTAATATTTTATGATAAAATATTATTTATCTGCACTACTTCCAGTATTTCCCATCTTCTCACAGAGGATCTTTTTTAAGAGGAGTGTGATAGGAAGCCATCCATCACATAGTCTTATCTCTGTAGATAGAATTGTTTTTTTCATATAACTCTGCTTTAGACTGACATTATTGAGATGTTTTCTTATAGTTTCATTTTTTACACATGCTCTCATATATCCTCTCCCAATTGCTTCTGGATCATAAGATTTATACAGTCCACTGCTTTGTGATGATTGTGTTGCTGAAGGTGTAAGTGCCCTTGGAAGATGTGAATAACTTTCACATTCAAACTAAAACTCCCTACGATATATATAGAGAGAGTATAGTTAAAACTGCATGTGCAACCTTAAGCACTGGCTTTTCCTAGCACTTTGCTTTGCTGTGCAACCTTAGCATTCTCTCAACCTATATATATGTTGGAAAAGCCAGTGCTCAGGTGTGCACATGCAGCTTTAACTATACTCTCTCCTTTCTTCATGTACATACATATACACACACTCACAATTTTATTCATGTGAGTAAAGAGATTCACAGTTTTTTCTTTCCACTAACATTCTTGTGAACAAAACATGGTGTATATTAAGTCCTGAAGAAAGTAACTAAAAAGGCTCAGAAATATAGTCAATGAAAATTCAAGTTATTTGAACTAATACATGTAAAAACCCTTTTGCAGTAATTTCCTCGCTCTTCTTGCTTTACAATATGTTTTTTTCCCCATAGACTGTGTGTCTTGGTTACACAGACTGGTATATGCAGTGCTACAGATGTATCTGTAAGCTTGCTGGAGTGGGGAAAGAAGGAAAGAATGATGTTATGATAACTGTTTGAAAGATACTAAATGTTTGAAAACAAATTTTCATTGACCTACACGAGATTCTTTTTTAAATTCTGTGAGAAATAGAATATCTTGGAATTAAAGTCCCTATTGTATTGCTAACACAAAAAGCAGCATTACTATGCTGAATGCCACTTACACTTTGGTATTTCCTGACTTGTCCTTAACAGTGCCTTCTTAATGTAGATGTTTGCATGAAATTTGCCTAGGTTTCCTAAAGAGCAAGAGAAAAGGAATGGGGGGTGGGGGTGGAGGGAGTAGAAGAAACAGCTTCATCTTTTGGGACTTTGGGGGACTGCTGGCTTGAAAAATTTGGCAGTAATGTGTATAAATTCTGTTATTCAGAGCTATATGGCTATTTGACACCCTGGCATGCCCTATAGTAAGTGTGACAAGAGATATGCAGGAGAAAGCCTCCCCCATAATAATTCAGACTTCACAACTGGAGGAAGCACATTTTGGCTTCCCAAGCTGTAAGGTTTGAAACTGTACCAGTATGGCACCTGCAGCAAATCATTATGTACAGCTTCAATCATGGATGATGTATGATCATATAAATTGCAGAGAAACTTCATCTGGGAGCTTATTAAGACAGCTCACAAGTTACTACTGGGGTCAACTGGCACCTATAAAATCTCAGTGGTTTTCCAGTGGCAGCTGTATATCATTTTTGGCATAGTTTTAAGTGGTTTTGTAGTTCACTGCCTGAAACAAAACATCTTAATCTAATGGTGCAGCATATTTCTAATTTGATCTGAAAAATTGCTTTGAAAGGTGATTTAGAAAGACCATAAAACAAATTTAGTCTACAGTTCATTATAATGAAATGAAAACATTGATAATAGAGTTAACACTGACAACATACTAAAGTTAATTCAATAGTTTAATGATGGTGAATAAGATGACAGGTGGATTTATAGTACAGTTTACACTCAGAGTGAAGTTTTCCACATCGGTAAACACTAAAGTGAAAACTGGGGGAAAAAACACATTGTGAATATAAAAATTGTATAGCAATAATGCATTTCTGTAGTCTTGAAAGTGATTTAAGACGAGATATAAAAAGGTATAGGGTACTTTTGAATATCTATGCTAATAGAGAAAAAGTATATACCAGAGTTAGTATGAAAGCAGTTGAAGTTTTCATGAACAACTTTGCAGCTGTGCTTGGATAGAGCTTTTATTCAGTAGGGTTTATAATAGCTCAGTTTTTATATGTATTTTGTTTTGTATAATTTATTAATTAGGACAAATTCTCAGAGATTGGGTTTTCAGTCACTTAGAATCAATGTGAGCAGAGCTAGGTGTAACCTATTAGTTCATTTTATCATCCATTTATCATTTCATTATGTGATGTTATGGTCAATTCATATGCTAGTTCATATCTAATCAATGTATGCTAAATAGATTTAAATTGTAGGATTATAGAAGTATAAGAATGACAGGTATTTAGAAGTGATGAATGTGTATTGTGTATATAAGTAAAGCATGGCTGGAACACAAGGCCTACGGACTAAGACCTGTAAGATTTTAACGTAGCCATACTAGGTCGTAGGTGTAAGAATGTTTGACATAAGTTGGTGAGCTAGGAATAACCCTATGCCAGAGAAGTCACAAGGTTACTGCATAAGCTGTGCCAATAGCTGAAGTTATGGAAAAATGGATTGCAATAGATGGAAAAGTATTGTCCAGGAGAATGAGACACATGATTGTAACATCTTTGAATGTCTGTCCTGACTGCAGGTACATGTGGTGCATAGATTCTAATGAGAATAAGAGGAACTATGAACAACCTATGAAAAATGGGGCAAATTCATGAGGTGTGAAGAACAGATAAGGAAAAGAGGGCTGACACCTTCATGCATGCACAGGTGTAGACAGAATTAAAATATAAAAGAGAGTTCCCTGGTTGGGTAAAAGTAGGACAACCCAACAGGAAACCCCAGGAGGAACCATCCTTCTCATGATGATTATCTATTGAGAAGTCCACTGGACCTTAGAACATCTTTTAAGTTGTTAGCGTGACTACAGTTATAAATGTTGCAGATGTTTTTGTAGGATTTCTCTATGCATGGATAATTGTAACTTTACTTATTACTTCAATAAAGCTTGTAGTACAGATAAGACTGTCCTTGTGGTTGTATCTATGGTCATTATCTTTGGATTTTCTGTGTTCCTAAAGTTTCCAAATTTGAGACAAGTACCAGAGGAGCCAGCACAGGAGCCAGCAAACAGAGCTGTAAATAGGAGAGTTTGAATGGGAGTTTGTAAGGGGAGTTTGGGGAGAAGACTAAGAGAGCCAGGCTAAGGAACAGACAGGCTAGTGAAGGGAGTGTGTGGTGGTCTGGCAGTGTTTTGGTGCTTATTGGGGGTTTGTTTTGCTGTGAGTGGTGGTGTTTTGGTTGGTTTGTGTTTCCCAGACTAACAGGACTTAGGTGAAAAGGCAATGACAGACTGTAGTGAGCCTGTGACCAGATAAGCAGCTAAAAGCTATGCCCAAACCAGTCTGAGGCTGGTACAAGTTTGCTAAAATGGGGAATGGTTGACAAGACCATGTGCTGTGTCTATGGTTTTTTCCAGCAATGAGGTTATAAGCAAGCCCTGGTCTACCCTACAAACTTATGTTGGTATAACTATGTTGGTCGGGTGTGGAAAATAGACACAATTATGCTAGCCCAACTCCCAGTGCAGAAAGCACTACGTCGACAGGAGAACTTTTCCTGTTGACGTAGCTACCACCTGTCAGGAGGTGGAGCAACTTGCCGACGGGAGAAACTCTTCCACTGGTGTAAGATGTGTCTTCATTTAGCGCTTCAGCAGCACAAGCTGCACAGGTGCAGTCGCAGCACTGTAAGGCTATGTCTACTCTACAAGGTTAAGTTGATTTAAGTTACATCAGTGTTCATCTACTGCTGTAATTAAATCACTTGTGCACGTCCACAAAACACTCCTTGTGAAAATGGACGGTGTTCACAGTTGGTGCTCTTGCATTGACAGAGAGAGCAGTGCACCAGGAGTAGATATCCAACTGTGCAACTCACCACCATCTGCCCCTTGATGCTCTGGGAAGGGATCCATTCTTTCAGACAGAGATGGCAAGCATACAGTTTACAGGGGCTGTTGAAAAGCAGCACAAAACATAATAGGAAGCCCATGGAATGATGGGATGAAGAAAACTGCATAATGGTCAGGGAAGGTGCATGACATGTGCATCTTCAGGAACCCTGGCCTGTACAGAAAGTTTCAAGCAGGGACTTTCTTTCCAGAACAGATGATTGTAATTAGGGATATGGAAATGACAAATGTGATCCTGGGAGACCTCGCCTACTCCTTGCTCCCATGGCTCATGAAGCCTTACACAAGAAACCTTGACAGCAGCAAGGAGTGCCTCAACAACAGGCTCAGCAGGTGCAGAATGACTATTGAATGTGCCTTTGGCAGATTAAAGGGTTCCTGGTGCTGCCTTTTTCGCAGGCTAGACCTCAATGATGAAAATATTCCGATAGTCCTAGTAGCCTGCTGTGCTCTGCATAACATTTGTGAAAGTAAGGAAGAAAAGTTTTCTCAGGAGTGGAGCCTTGAGATGGATCAGCTGGTGGCTGCTTTGGCTCAGCTGATGGCTATTCAAATCAGGGAGACTTTGAAAGAGCATTTTGACAATGAGCCCCAGTAATATGTCTTTCTATAATGCATTGAGCCAGGCATTGCTTTCTTGCACTGTAGTATGACCCTTGTAATGATTGCTATGATGCAAGTATTTTGCTCTGCAAAGGCTCCGATTGCCACTGTGTATGCATTTCAACAACAATCATTGTGCGTAGGAGACCAATAAAGATTCATTTTATTTCCATAAGTACATATTTATTTAACAGATATACAAACATTTCTATTACCTACAAAGGACATGACAATAAAGAACACTTTTTACAATGAGGCTCTCACAGCTGAGTGTATGTCCAGATGTCATTCTGAAACATGTCCCAAAGGGTGAAGTGCAAGGGGTACTGAGGCGGTCCAGGCAGGTCCCTGTTTCCTCTCCTGGCTATCCATTCTCAATTTTTTATTGATAGCCTCTCTCCAAGCTCTCTGCTTGCATCAGCAGTAACAGACGATTGGAGCACCTCCCTAAACATGTTTCTCTTACTCCTCCAGGGGCACCTAGCATTGGCCACTGTTGGCAGACAGGATACTGGGCGGGATGGACCTTTGGTCTGACCCAGTATGGCCATTCTTATGTTCTTATGTTCTTCTGGTTCATCTCCTTATCAGATGGAGCTGCTCAGCCGGTGAGCTGGAGGAGACTCTTAAGGCCACATTTACATAAACTAAAGAAGCAAACCCAGCAGATCCAGTAACTCTGGTATATTCCAGGAGGGAGCGTGTTTGCTGTCGGGATCTGCCATAGCCAGCTGGGACGATGCTACATGACCTGTCCATGCCAAGTAGGGTTACCAACCCTCCAGGATTGGCCTGGAATCTCCAGGAATCTGCATCAATCTCCAGGTGACTATTGAAAGCAACCTGGAAGATGTTAATAGGATATTTTAAGAAAATGACATTACATCATGTTGGAAAAAAAACCTCCCAGAATAGCTGAGTTGGCACCCCTAAAACCAAGCAAATAGAAAGAGGAATTTCAAAAATTCCCAGGGCTTTAAAAAGGGAGGGGCAAATGCCTATATACCTGGCTGCAGGTCAGCAGAGTTCAAAGTGGTGACCAGCACAGTCACAATGGGCATTGTGTGACATCTCCTGGAGCTAATTAGGATGACATAAGCAATGCAGTGTCTACACTGGAAAGGCGTTGCTCTAACTTAATCTCAAAAAGCTATGTGCCTCTTTTCCAGGTTGTTTTATTATGTTGGCATAACTGGAGAGTTAAATTGGCCGGAGGAGCACTGCAGTGTGTACACCTCCACTGTTTTGTTGACAAAAGCTGACTTTTATCAATGGAACTGTATAGTGTACACAAGGCATAAGTCTAGACATGCCTTCAGAGTCAGTACCAGACACAGCAGCTCCATTTTCTGTCTTTGCTGTTCTTTTATCTCCTCTTTTATATGTTTGTCTTCTTTTGTTTCAGGAAAATGGGATCCAACATCTGCAGCTCCAGCCCATCTCAACTACTTTTCTTTTTCCTCCCAAACAAACAGTTATTATCATCTTTAATACCATCTACTGGCCATCTAAGACTGTCAGACAAGGGTGGTTTTTATTTAATTATAAAACCTCTCTACAGCTAAAGCAATAAGGGAAACTTAAAAGCCTTACTTAATACTTTACTTTTCAAATGTTTTAAATGTCTTTCCCCCCCTTCTTCTCTGGACCTTTAATAAAAGGCTAACAATTGTTAATGGTGTATTTGCCATGTGGTGAAGCAGGCCACAGTTTTTATATTCCAAAATCCTGAATGCTGTCTAATTGTTAAGTGTTGTACAATGGCTTCATGTTAACTTTGACTCCGTGGAGCGATTTACTGAAATGAAGTGTTCCTTGCTTCTCTGTTGAAGATTTTTTTGGATTGTTTTTGAGGAAGCAAGTATTTATTTCACTTTGACCCTTTATTAATTCTCCCTTTCTTTTGGTGTGCAATTGTCTATTTTATTTAAAATCTAGTATTAAATATAAACTGTAACATACTGGTAAAAGATTAAATTAATAAGAATGCATTAAGAGTTATTCAATGCATAATTTGATTACATAATACTGTACCATAAATCCCAATTTCTATATTTATGTGTCTGATACTGTAATCCTCAAGTTCCCAAATACCAAGTGAACTTAAGCCATAGCTCCCAAATGCATAGTGGGGGAAATACAGAGAATTTCAGAAGATCAACCATGTATTTTCTAGAACATCTGAGTCCTATACTGACAGAAATAGTTATTGAATTCCAAATCAGAATTATACATTTTTTCCAGGGGAACTTCCAATGAAGAAACTCTTCAGATCATTATAGTGCAGGGATTGGCAACCTTTGGCATGTGGCCCACCAGGATAAGCCCCATGGTGGGCCAGACCCGTTTGTTTACCTGCCGCGTCCACAGGTTCAGCAGATTGCAGCCCCCACTGGCCACAGTTCATCAGTCCAGGCCAATGGGACTGCAGCTGCCAGCACATCCCTCGGCCCGCACTGCTTCCCGCAGCTGCCATTGGCCTGGAGCGGCGAACTGCAGCCTGTGGGGCTGCGATTGGCCAAATCGGAGGACGCTGCAGGTAAACAAACTGGCCCGTCCCACCAGGGGGCTTACCCTGGCAGGCTGCATGCCAAAGGTTGCCGATCCCTGAGGTAGATAAAGCAAGTCAGTTACAGAAGGGTATAACCAGATTACCACAGGAAGTACAGAATGTAAGAGTGCTTTTCTGTAGCCAAGTAATCAATGTGTGCAAGCGGGTCTTGTCCGTTAGAACCCAAATACAATATCTAGAGAGCATAGTTGCTGAACTGGAAAAACAGAGAGAGAGAGTAGGGTTCACTACTCACTTCTGGGGGTGCTCCCTTGTAGCTCCTCTGGCGGATTAACACTCAACCAGTCCAACACCCCCTTCTTCAGTTCCTCACCATGTGGTCTCTGTCTCTCTCTTTCTAGAGTCAAGTTACTGTGTCTTCATGACTCAGTACTCCATTGTCATGGTTTGGCCTTCCAGCCAGGTCACTATAGTTTTCAAAGTCGTACCAGACACACTATCTCAGGCAATTTGACGATGCACTGCTCTGACTATGCCACTTCGCCAGTGATTGGTAGGGGAACCTGGGTCTGCCCACTACTCTGGAGTCCAGTCCTATGCCCTGCTACCACAGTATACAGAATCTGACCTTGTTTCTGTTTCCCTAGGCTCCTTCCAACATTTCCTACCTATCTTTTGCCTCCCCAATTCCAGAGTTACACTGAAACTTCCTCTGCTCCCTGCAGCTACTTCATCTACACTAAGATTCTTGCCAGGGTCTGTATTCCCGGGAGGGATCCTAGGGCTTACTCCCCATAAAACTCCTCTTTGTCTGTTGCCAATTCCCCTCTTCCGTACTAAGTGACAGCGGAGTTCATTCCTGCCACCCACTCTTGCTCGCTACATCCTAGGTATATAGTAGGTCAGCCTCCCCCTGTCCCACTGGGCTTCATCATCAATTAGAGCTTATCAGCCCTGATTCTTCTCCAGGAGCAGACAGTCACAGGGCTAATTGGCCCTTTTTACTTTCTCAGGCCTTGCGTGGGGTATACACCCCATCACATGAGAACCATAAGAACATCCAATAACATAGCTACCAGATGTGTAAGTGATGGATTTCACAGGCATCTAGGATTTCTAGTGAGTGCTTGTGAGGAGCCTGTGGCTGTGGAACATATAGGTACCAATAATGTAGGAAGGTGCAGAACAGCAGTCCTGGAAGCAAAATTTAGCTTACTAGGGGGGAAAAAAAAGTATAAATCTAGGGCCTCTGCGGTAGTTTTCTCTGAAAAACTTCCAGATCCACACTAGAGACCAGCCATGATTTTGATAGTTTCAATGCAAGAATGAGAAGATGGTATAGAAACAGAGCTTGCTACACATCATGGGGGATAACCTCTGTCTTATGAAGGACTGTCACAGCATCCTCCCCACTTGGTGCTAAAAAGGAAGCTCCAGAGAAATTCTGTCTGAGAAAGGAAAGGTGTCAGATGCACAATTCCTTCCTGGTGCTCTTCCTAGACCAATGCAGCTATGTGCTGCCCCATATTGATGCATTAGCTGAAAGGCTCAATCTAGCCCTTAACCAGCATGTTAGCAGGATGCACAGAGTTAATTATATTTGAATTAGTATATAATAGTTTCTTTTTGTTGTTATTGCCGGCATACTGTATGTGAAGCCTTTTATAGTTATTTGTGAAAACTAACAGGCATTTATTTGGAAAACTTTTAATAGGGTCTGAGTCAGATCTTTGGCCACCACAGAAAAATCAACAAGCAGTATGTGTCTTAATCTTTCGACTTATCATGTAGTATGATTCATTTAGTGCACAGAAGGAAACTTTACATACATGTAGGAGTAAATTTGTGGTTATCAAGCTTCAATTTTGTTATGGAAGGAGAGATTATCCACCATAGACAGATGTACCTTTTTTACTCCTCCACAGCCTGTGAATTGAGGACCAGTGGCCAGAGTCTGTCTAATATGTACTAAAACTAAACTAATAGGAATTTAATCTCTTTCTTTAATATGTTAAGTTTATTTCTCTTTACATATATTGGGCCTGAACTCACTTCAATGAGTTACTTTAAACCAGCGTGAGTCAATTGAGTTACACTGATTTTATACCATGTGAGATCAGGGGAAAGAATCCCTTTACAACTAAAAAAATTGAATAAGACAAGATTGATAAGATTCAATGTAAATTCCTCTTCCCTCTCCCTATCATTCACTCATCTTTCTCCCTTGTCACCGCATTTTCTTATTGTTTCCCTCCCCTAACTCCTCCACTTGTCCTACTGTACCTCTTCAAAGCCCATAGTGTACTTTGCTCCTCTACCTCCCTCATCATTCTCCTTAATTTCTCACTCTCAGCAAATTCCTTTATCACACAATACAAACATGGTATCTTTGTGTCTAAATAAGCTTTTGACCCAATTTAACTTTTCAGGTACTACCTCATCTCCCTTCTAAACTTCAATTCATAGACAATGTGGTATATAACAGTTGCTTTGATTCCTCTCCTCATGCCCTCTCCACTGAAAGGATGATGTCTCCAGGCCAGAACCTTCTTCTTTATCATCTTTGATCTTTTGGCCACATTTGATATGGTCAGTCATGCCCTTGATATCTTGTCCTCCCTTGGTTTTCACATATCCCTCCTCTCTCCAGTCTCCTCTGATCTTGCTGGTTTCTCCTTCAACAACTTGTCAGTTGTCCGATGGGTCTGCTGTGCCATTTGCTATGATGCAGGCACAGCACTTAGTTGCTCCTTCCTTTATTCATGCTACATCCTTTGCCTGAGAGACCAAATACATTCCCATGACTTCAGCTACCATTTTTATGACAATGACTCACAAATCTACCTGTCCACCTCAACATGATGATTTGCGAAGTAAGTTAAATACCCTCCTCTCCTTGATGGTCCCTGGACCAATGTTGGCTCCTACACCTTCTATGCCCCCTATCATTTCCCACAGACCAGGCCCAGATGGTGCTCATCTTAAGTCTGTTGACTGGGCAAACCTTGGTCTGGGCTTCCTCACTCCTGTAACAGTCCAGCCCCTTCTTGTGGAAATTAGAGGAATTAATTCATCCATCATTTTTGACAACCCCAATAGGGTGTGGACTACTGAGGCAACCCTTCAGGCCTTACAGAGAGGGGCCAGCCCAGTACACTGCTGAATTTTGTCATTTGGTTTCTGACACTGGGTGGAATGAGGGAGCCCAGGACCACCATTTATGCCTGGGGTTAACTGAGGAGATGAAGGATGAGCTTGCCCTGGTGCAGCCTCCATTTAGTTTGGACAGTCTGATTCAAATGTGCATCAGAATTGATTATCACCTCTCAGAGTGATGTTGTTACCTTGATTTTCCAGAAGTTGCAATTCCTTGGGCCTCTTGCTCGGCATCAGAACCCATGCAGGCCAACCAGCAGTCCATAACTCTCCAACTCAGAAGCTTTGACACCTGGCTTTAGGCTTGTGTCTATATTGTGGGGGACCTGTCCATCTTGCCTTGATGTGTCCAGCAAATATGTGGGCAGAACCAGGGCTGGGAATCATCAGGTCACACTGTGCTGTTTTACTTCCCTCTCTGGTGGTTCCCAGCAGCCATGGGCCGCAATGGGCACAGAAAAATCCCTGAGTCAGCTTCTGATGCAGATCCGGATACTTCTGTTAATTTGACTACTGATAAACTCTGAGATCCCTCTAAGGCCCTAGTTGACTTTGGGGCCTCAGGTAACTTCATGGACTTAAACTTTGCTAAGATCCATGCAATTCCCACCTTGTGCAAAGACCCTCCAGATCTGGTTGAGACTATTGATGGATTTCTCCTCTTTTCAGGACCTGTAATCTGACAGACCATGCCAGTAACAGTTATCACCCTCCAGGGGCATCAGGAAACCCTATAATTTGTGTTAATCCAGGCCCCTCATGCTCCAGTTATTCTAAGTATTCCATGGCTTGCTATTCATGACACCCAAATTCGCTGGCAGAAGAAGGCCCTACACTTTAACTCCAGGGATTGCCAGTGGTCCTGGTACCAGAATCTGATAAACAGGCCAGTGCACTTTGTGGTTCATGTTACCCACTTGGAGGAGAACCTGCAAGAGGGTTTCATCCACCCATCCCCAACAGGTGCTCCAATATTTTTTGTGAAAAAGAAAGATGGCTCTTTGTGACCATGTATCACTATCAGACCCAGAACAATGTGACCATACAAAATCTTTACTCACTCCCCCTTATCAATGAACTCTTAGAGCATCTCCACACAGCCTAAAATTTCACAAAGTTAGATCTCCATGGGATCTGGTGTGCACACAGGAGGAAGACAAGTGGAAGACCACCTTTTGTACTCAATTCTGCCATTAAATTGCTGCAAGGGAGGTTTCCTAACTGTCAGGGTGATTAAACACTGGAATAAATTGCCTCTGGAGGTTGTAGAATCTCCATCATTGTAGATTTTTAAGAGCAGGTTACACAAATACCTGTCAGGAATCGTCTAGATAATACTTAGTCTTGTCATGAGTGCAGGGGCTGGACTAGATAACCTCTGAGATCTCTTCCAGTCCTGTGATTCTATGATTATGAATATTTTGTCATCCCCTTCAGACTATGCAAGGCTCCAGCAACATTTCAACACTTTATGAATGATATATTCTGATACATGCAGGACCACTTTGTCATCATCTACCTTGATGACATTCTGATTTTTCTCCGAAGACCAGGCTCTTCATGACTATTGTGTGCATAGCATCCTTGAAAGGTTATGCCACAATCACTTATATGCCAACCCAGAAAAATGCAAGTTTGATTGGAACACTCTTGAATTCCTTGCATATACATTTACCCTCGGGGTTGGAAATGGGACTCACTAGGTAGTGGCTGTCACAAATTGGGTGGCACTGAAGGATGTCCATGGAATCCAACACTTCTTGGATTTTGCTAATTTTTATAGACAATTTATCCCACAATTCTCTACCTTGGCCAGACCTCTTGCAGCCTTGCTGCAAAGGGGAGCCTAGTTTTCATGGTAACCAGAAGCATAGGCTAGCTGTGATAACCTGAAACAGAAGTTCATCATAGCCCCCATCCTGATCCACCCAGACCTCACCAAACAGAGGCAGATGCTTCAAACTTCACAATAGGGGTAGTTGTTTCCCAACCTGCTGCTCCCAATGATCAGCTTCAGTGTGCCTTTCATTCATGAAAACTCACTCCCTGAGTCTAAGGTAAAATATGACATCCTGGAGCTGCTTGTTATCAAAGCAGCCTTTAAAGAATGGCACCATCTGGAGGGTGCTAGATTCCTGGTCCAAGTCCTTGCAGATCATAAAAATTTGCAACCCAAAACCAGTAGCAGGCAGACTGGTCCCGCTTCTTCACACAATTTGAATTGGTGGTCACTTACCAGCCAGGGACAAGGAATGGGAAGGTAGATGTGTTGTCACAAAAGGAATAGTACGACAAACCCATTGAAGAGACTACAACTATGATACTCAAGCCCTCTAGCTTCATTTTTGGCACCATAGCCTCTGACCTGTTATCTTCCATCTGCTCTCAGTTACTTAGTGATTCCTTTGCTATCCAAACCTGTCAAGCCTTGGACTAAGACCAGGCCCAGGCCCCGGCCCCGGCCCCCACAGACTTCACATTCCAGGATGAGATCCTGTACCATGAGGGATGTATCTATGTGCCTGAAGGAGTCACTTGACTTCAAGTCCTACAACTCTGCCATGACACAATCCTAGAAGGCCACTTTGGCCATTCCAATACCCAGTACCCAAGAGGTAGTTTCCAGGAACTTCTGATGGTCTGCTGTTATGTATCTCTGCTGCATCTTACATAGAGTCCTGTGATCGTAGTGCCCAGACCAAGATCCCCCGTTGAAGACCTCCTATAGCCCTTACCTACTCCACCTCAGCCTTCGGCCATCATTTCCATGGATTTATTGTGGAATTACCACCTTTGAAAGGCCACACTACCATTCTAGATGGCAAATGTCTTCCATGACGAACACTTCCCTGGGCTCAGGAGACATCATGCCTGTTTGTGAGCATCATCTTCCACCTCCATGATTTGCCTACAGACATGGTGTCTGATCAAGGATCCCAGTTTATTTCCCACTTCTGGTGAGAATTTCTACACTGCCTGACTATATCCTATCATACACCATCAATCGGCAGGCAGAGTGGGTCAGTCAGGTCCTCAAGCAATATCACCATTGCTTCCTGAACTATCATTAAGATGATTAACTGTCCCTGATCCCTCATGCCATGTTTGTGTACAATGTCATACATGACTCCACTAAGCAGATTTTCTTCTTTGCTAACTATTGTTTCTATGACAGGTTTCAGAGTAGCAGCCGTGTTAGTCTGTATTCGCAAAAAGAAAAGGAGTACTTGTGGCACCTTAGAGACTAACAAATTTATTAGAGCATAAGCTTTCGATGAAGTGAGCTGTAGCTCACGAAAGCTTATGCTCTAATAAATTTGTTAGTCTCTAAGATGCCACAAGTACTCCTTTTCTTATTGTTTCTGTGTATGTGCTCATCCAGAGATCCCCACCAAATTATCAATGTCAGGTGTTGCTGAAGTCACAGCCCACATCCAGAAAATACATCAAGAGCTCCAGAGACAGTTAGAAGTTGCCAAGGCTACCTACAAATGATATGCCAGCCAGTCACCTACATATAAATGGTATGCTGGCCAACACCTGGTTTCAGGGTAAGGGATAAGGGTTTGTTTGTTTTTTGAGATTTTCAGCAAAAAAAGTTCAGCTGTTTCCTAGGATTAGGTTAGGGGAAAATACATTGTTGTGTTCCATTTTTTAAAAAAAATCATATAGTTATTTTGCTGATAAACTCTAGTGCCTCTAGGTTTACATCAGACACTAAGAATGGCCCTACTGGGTCAGACCAAAGGTCCATCTAGCCCAGTATCCTGTCTTCTGACAGTGTCCAGTGCCAGGTGCCCCACAGGGAATGAACAGAACAGGTAATCATCAAGTAATACATCCCCTGTCACTCATTCTCAGCTTCTGGCAAACAGAGGCTAGGGACACCATTCCTGTCCATCCTGCTAATAGCCATTGATGGACCTATCCTGCATGAATTTCAAGCAGAGACTTTGATTTAGCAGGCAGGTTGTCCTGGAGTCAGAAATGTATATTGCACTATCCTATGAAAAATCCACCCACATTTGCTCAAATTACAAGGAGAGAGAGAGAAACACTTTTTATACAGGTTTCAGAGTAGCAGCCGTGTTAGTCTGTATTCGCAAAAAGAAAAGGAATACTTTTTATACATGCTCAGTAAAAGATTGTTAGAAGCTACTAGTCAAATTCTCTATACTTTCAATCTCCATTGAGAATGCCAACCCTACCCCCACAGATTTCACTAAGTGTGCTACAGCCCAGGACTGAGATGGATTTTTTTTTCTGCAATTGCTCCTGCTTGCTGCCAGGAGGTTCTGTGGCACTGCAAACCATAACTGGGAGCAGGGTGTGCTCTCAGTGGCCCTGCTACTGGCTCCCAGGCAGCAAGAGGAGGAAAAAGTGTGATTGGAATGAAGAGGAGAGACTAGCAGGGTGTGTGGAAGGGAATAGGGTTGGGCTGGAGAGATTAGAAGGAGGAAGAAGAGACAGAAAAAGACATACTGTGCAGTGAGAGGCCTATAAGAGGAAAGGGACAAGGCTTTAGCTATGGGACCACCTTTTTATTGTGCAATCCTTGTCTCATTCACTTTCTAAAGTCTGCTGCAGATGATGGTGGAGTCCTACAGACACAACCCTGATTCAGCCCTGTACACTGAATGGGACAGAGGTCATCCAGAAAAAAATAGTGTGTAATCATGTAATTAAAGACTGTATTATAATACATATGTATAAGAGAAAAGGAGTATTTGTGGCACCTTAGAGACTAACAAATTTATTAGAGCATAAGCTTTCGTGAGCTACAGCTCACTTCATTGGATGCATCACGAAAGCTTATGCTCTAATAAATTTGTTAGTCTCTAAGGTGCCACAAGTACTCCTTTTCTTTTTGCGAATACAGACTAACACGGCTGCTACTCTGAAACATGTATAAGAGAGGTGATCTATATCTGAGCGGGCTACCTGAATTCTGGAACTTCCTACCTTTGGAGTATTTCACTAGGCAAACTTAATGTTCTTTTGATGTAAGATTTTTTAATTATTATTATTATTATTTTTACGCAGAGGCAGACATAATATTGGTTTAGATCCTCAGCTGGAGTAAATTGGCATAGCTTCACTGAAGCCAATGGAGCTCTTCCATTTTTCCACTAGCTTAAGCCGGTCCAGTGTCTTTCCATAGTTGTGTGGAACCTCGGGTTAGATTCTCACTAAGGCTATCAAGAGCTTAAAAAAAATAATCATGATTAAACATGCAATTTAAAAAAATCATATTTAATTGTACAATGAATTGCACTGTTAAACAATAATAGAATACCATTTATTTAAATATTTTAAATGTTTTCTATATTTTAAAATATATTGATTTCAATTACAACACAGAATACAAAATGTACAGTGCTGACTTTATATTTATTTTTATTACAAATATTTGTACTGTAATAAAACTGTATTTTTAATTCCCCCAATACACGTGCTGTAGTGCAAACTCTTTATAATGAAAGTTGAACTTACAAATGTAGAATTATGTACAAAAACTCCTGCATTCAACAATAAAATAATGCAAAACTTTGGAGCCTACAAGTCCACTCAGTCCTATTTCTTGTGCAGCCAATCACTCAGACAAACAAGTTTGTTCACATTTGCAGGAGTTAATGCTGCCCGCTTCTTGTTTACAATGTCACCTGAGACTGAGAACAGGTGTTCACATTGCACTGTTGTAGCCGGCGTTACAAGATATTTATGTGCCAGACATGCTAAAGATTGATATGTCCCTTCATGCTTCAGCTACCATTCCAGAGGACATGCGTCCTTGCTGCTGACAGGTTCTGCTCGATAACAATTCAAAACAATGCAGACCAATGCATGTCATTTTCATAATCAGAGTCAGATGCCACCAGCAGAAGGTTGATTTTATTTTTTGGTGGTTCGCTAGTTTCCGCATCAGAGTGTTGCTCTTTTAAGACGTCTGAAAGCATGCTCTATGTCAGTGGTTCCCAAACTAGGGGTGCTGCTTGTTCAGGGAAAGCCCCCGGTGGGCCGGGCCAGTTTGTTTACTTGCTGTGTCTGCAGGGTCCACCGATCACAGCTCCCACTGGCCGCGGTTCATCACTCTCGGCCAATGGGGGCTGCGGGAAGCAGTGCGGGCCAAAGGCCTGGCCTGCCAGGGGCTTTCCCTGAACAAGTGGTGCCCCTAGTTTGGGAACAACTACTCCTTGTCCCTCTCAGATTTTGGAAGGCACTTCATATTCTTAAACCTTGGGTTGAGTGCTGTAGCTATCCTTAGAAATCTCACATTGGTATCTTCTTTGCGTTTTGTCAAATCTGCAGTGAAAGTGTTCTTAAGATGAACAACATGTGCTGGCTCATCATCTGAGACTGCTATAACATAAAATATGTCAGAATGTGGGTAAAACAGAGCAGGAGGCATACAATTCTTCCTCCAATAAGTTCAGTCACAAATTTAATTAACACTTTATTTTTTTTAATAAGCAACATCAGAATGGAACCATGTCTTCTGGAATGGTGACTGAAGCATGAAGGGACATGCAAATGTTTAGTATATCTGGCACATAATACCTTACAATGCCAACTACAAACATGCCATTAGAATGCCTGTTCTCACTTTCTGGTGAATTTGAAAATAAGAAGTGGGCAGCAGCATCTCCCGTAAATGTAAACAAACTTATTTCTCTTAGTGGTTGGCTGAACAAGAAGTAGGACTGAGTGGACTTGTAGGCTCAAGTTTTACACTGTTTTGTTTTTGAGTGCAGTTATGTAACAAAAAAAATCTACATTTGTAAGTTGCACTTTCGCAACAAAGATATTGCACTACAGTACTTGTGAAAGATAAATTGAAAAATACTATTTATTTGGTTATCATTTTTACAGTGCAAATGTTCGTAATAAAAAATAACAATATAAAGTGAGCAGTGTACACTTTGTATTCTATGTTGTTATTGAAATTAATATATTTGAAAATGTAGAAAAACATCCAAATATTTAATAAATTTCAATTGGTGTTCTATTGTTTAACAGTGCAATTAAAAAACTGTGATTAATCACAATTAATTTTTTGAGTTAATCGCATGAGTTAACTGAGATTAATTGACAGCGCTAATTCTTACTACTATTTTAATTATGCTAGCTAATTGTATTTTATGCAACATGGGTGAAATTCAGAGGCCCAATAGAAGGCCTTCACACCACTGGAACATTCAAAATAGAGCTGAAGAGAAGATTTAAGTTGTGCTGACACCTTGTGTGGGAGTGAATTTCACCCAAAGTCCCTTCTGAGTTGATTTCTTTTAGTGTAATTACAGATTCACAGCAGATATTGCAATGTGTAGTTAGATTATCCCAACTACTTTTCAGTACTTAACTGTAAAATGATCAAAAAATCATTGTTCAAGAACATTGTCATGCTCTAATCTTAAACTAACAGAGCTTCTATGTATTAGTGTATCATTTTATTGAATTGGTGAGAGCCATTGCACTATGAAAGACCAACATTTATAATACAAATCTGATAAAAGACACCAGCTTTACATACACACATGAAACACACAGGGAGCTTTGCTTTCATTAATATGCAGAGAATTTGCATGGAGTACTGTCATTACTGAGTGTGACCAAGTGAAAACAGGAATCTTACCTTATTGTCATCCAACATGCTGTGCAGCTTCCTCAGCTCTCATTCCTCCCAGAGATTTAAAGGACCTTTGACCTTGTTTTGTGTTCACCAATCCTAGTGAATAAGAACTGCACTCCTCTGGAGGCTAAGAAGATTCCAAATCAAATAATTTCTTCACATAGTCTGTCTTTCTCTCTCTGTTACATACACACAGGGTCTGTGCAAGACTTTAGCCTTTCCCCTTGATGCTTCTAGCTACCGTCCATCAGAAGCTATGCTTTTGGATGTCAAAAAAGGAAAAGAGGGCTTGATTCACACTACAAGCCCTTATATTCTAATTTGCCTATGTCCACTTCCCTCACTAGCTCCTAATATTCATCACACTTTCTAGACCTCCCTAAGAAACGGTCTCAAATACTAAACTTCCCCTTTCAGGATTTCTTTTCCACCCATACAGCTTCTCACTCAGCTGCTTCAGCAGCCACAGATCCCACCACCATGCAGGCTACTTCCAAGACACTATCTGGAGAGACTATCTCTAGCTCCTATTTCTTCTCAGGTTTGCTCTCTGAGAGGATCTAGCAGGGCCCTTTTACAAGAGAAATGCAGAGATCCTCACAGACTCATAGACATTAAGGTCAGAAGGGACCATTATGATCATCTAGTCTGACCTCCTGTACAATGCAGGCCACAGAATCTCACCCACCCAATCCTGAAATAAAAACCTCTCACCTATATCTGAGCTATTGAAGTCCTCAAATCATGGTTTAAAGACTTCAAGGCAGAGAATCCTCCAGAAAGTAACCCATGCCACATGCTGCAGAGGAAGGCGAAAAACTCCCAGGGCCTCTTCCAATCTGCCCTGGAGGAAAATTCCTTCCTGACCCCAAATATGGTGATCAGCTGAACCCTGAGCATGTGGGCAAGATTCACCAGCCAGATATCCAGGAAAGAATTCTCTGTAGTAACTCAGATCCCACCTCATCTAACATCCCATCACAGGCCACTGGGCCTATTTAACACAAATAGTCAAAGATCAATTAATTACCAAAATCATGTTATCCCATCCTACCATCTCCTCCATAAACTTATTGAGTTTAATCTGGAAGCCAGATAGGTCTTTTGCCCCCACTGCTTCCCTTGGAAGGTTGTTCCAGAACTTGACTCCTCTGATGGTTAGAAACCTTCATCTAATTTCAAGTCTAAACTTCCAAATGGCCAGTTTATATCCATTTGTTCTTGTGTCCACATTGGTACTGAGCTTAAGTAATTCCTCTCCCACCCTGGTATTTATCCCTCTGATATATTTATAGAGAGCAATGATATCTCCCCTCAGCCTTCTTTTGGTTTGGTTAAATAAGCCAAGCTCTTTGAGTCTCCTTTCATAAGACAGGTTTTCCATTCCTCGGATCATCCTAGTAGCCCTTCTCTGTACCTGTTCCAGTTTGAATTCATCCTTCTTAAACACGGGAGACCAGAACTGCACAGAGTATTCCAGATGAGGTTTCACCAGTGCCTTGTATAACGGTACTAAAACTTCCTTACCTCTACTGGAAATACCTCACCTGGTGCATCCTGCCCCTCTAGGTCTCTCCATTTTCTGAGTAGAGGGAGCTCCTTGTATACAGCACTGTCTTCCAGCATATCTTGCCTCATCACCTACAACTACCATGAGCCCTGGGATCTACAAACTGTACCATTCCTCTATCCTGGGCTGAACCTAGAAACTAACCTGGAATCTGTCTTTAATCTGTCAGAAAATAGGGAAGACACCCCAAACTGGTGGTGTATAATCTATAGTTAGATTTCACCAAGGAACAAATGTGAACTCCTGGGTCACTATATCAGTCTTACCATGGAACCTGCCAGCCTGCCTTGCCACCCAGACAAACTGAACTTTGTGATAAAAGATCATATAAACCAAAAATCACACCACATCAGGTTACTCCCAATCCCAAAGGATCAGTCACTTGTTCACTCCAGATCTTATCCCAGAAACAATGGTAGCTGCCAATTCTATAGTAAACTAAATAAAGGTTTATTAGCTATGAAAAAAAAAGAGCTATTGAGAAATCAAAGCAGGTAAAATACATTAACAGGTGAATCAAAGTTGTAGGTCCAAATGTTAGCAGAGTTGTAGTAATCTGCCAGTCTCCAAAAGTATTTCAGGTTTATGCAGAATAACTCTGTGGACTCTGTCCACTGGCTCAGTATTTCCACCCTGTTGGAATCCAAACAGTCCAGAGATCCAGGATCATTCCTGGAAATCCATTTTATAGCTCTTTTACAGACAACAAGACAACAGTCACACTAACCACATGGGCATTTATTTTGATGATGGCGAGTGAGGACTATGCTTAGAGTCTATGAACCCCCATTGTCCACAAAATGGTGGACAATGCTTTGCTTAAAAGTTAGCACTCCTTCATTTGAATTTTCCCAAGACTTCATCTGCATTTAGTGTGTTATTATTATTTATATTTATTTATATTTATTATATTTATATTTATATTTATTTATATTTATTAATATATTATTATTATTTAGTGTGTTATTTATGCACAAAGCCTTGGAAACAAGCAGGGAGAACTGGAGGTCCTGGTGATGTCAAGGAATTATGACGTGATTGGAATAACAGAGACTTGGTGGGATAACTCACATGACTGGAGTACAGTCATGGATGGTTATAAACTGTTCAGGAAGGACAGGCAGGGCAGAAAAGGTGGGGGAGTAGCACTGTATGTAAGGGAGCAGTATGACTGCTCAGAGCTCCGGTACGAAACTGTGGAAAAACCTGAGTGTCTCTGGATTAAATTTAGAAGTGTGTGCAACAAGAGTGATGTCATGGTGGGAGTCTGCTATAGACCACCGGACCAGGGGGATGAGGTGGATGAGGCTTTCTTCCGGCAACTCACGGAAGCTACTAGATCGCATGCCCTGATTCTCATGGGTGACTTTAATTTTCCTGATATCTGCTGGGAGAGCAATACAGCGGTGCATAGACAATCCAGGAAGTTTTTGGAAAGCGTAGGGGACAATTTCCTGGTGCAAGTGCTAGGGGAGCCAACTAGGGGGAGCGCTTTTCTTGACCTGCTGCTCACAAACCGGGTAGAATTAGTGGGGGAAGCAAAAGTGGATGGGAATCTGGGAGGCAGTGACCATGAGTTGGTTGAGTTCAGGATCCTGACGCAGGGAAGAAAGGTAAGCAGCAGGATACGGACCCTGGACTTCAGGAAAGCAGACTTTGACTCCCTCAGGGAACAGATGGCCAGGATCCCCTGGGGGACTAACATGAAAGGGAAGGGAGTCCAGGAGAGCTGGCTGTATTTCAAGGAATCCCTGTTGAGGTTACAGGGACAAACCATCCCGATGAGTCGAAAGAATAGTAAATATGGCAGGCGACCAGCTTGGCTTAATGGTGAAATCCCAGCGGATCTTAAACATAAAAAAGAAGCTTACAAGAAGTGGAAGCTTGGACATATGACCAGGGAAGAGTATAAAAATATTGCTCGGGCATGTAGGAAAGATATCAGGAGGGCCAAATCGCACCTGGAGCTGCAGCTAGCAAGAGATGTCAAGAGTAACAAGAAGGGTTTCTTCAGGTATGTTGGCAACAAGAAGAAAGCCAAGGAAAGTGTGGGCCCCTTACTGAATGAGGGAGGCAAGCTAGTGACAGAGGATGTGGAAAAAGCTAATGTACTCAATGCTTTTTTTGCCTCTGTTTTCACTAACAAGGTCAGCTCCCAGACTGCTGTGCTGGGCAACACAAAATGGGGAAGAGATGGCCAGCCCTCTGTAGAGATAGAGGTGGTTAGGGACTATTTAGAAAAGCTGGACGTGCACAAGTCCATGGGGCCGGACGAATTGCATCCGAGAGTGCTGAAGGAATTGGCGGCTGTGATTGCAGAGCCCTTGGCCATTATCTTTGAAAACTCGTGGCGAACGGGGGAAGTCCCGGATGACTGGAAAAAGGCTAATGTAGTGCCCATCTTTAAAAAAGGGAAGAAGGAGGATCCTGGGAACTACAGGCCGGTCAGCCTCACCTCAGTCCCTGGAAAAATCATGGAGCAGGTCCTCAAAGAATCAATCCTGAAGCACTTAGAGGAGAGGAAAGTGATCAGGAACAGTCAGCATGGATTCACCAAGGGAAGGTCATGCCTGACTAATCTAATCGCCTTTTATGATGAGATTACTGGTTCTGTGGATGAAGGGAAAGCAGTGGATGTATTGTTTCTTGACTTTAGCAAAGCTTTTGACACGGTCTCCCACAGCATTCTTGTCAGCAAGTTAAGGAAGTATGGGCTGGATGAATGCACTATAAGGTGGGTAGAAAGCTGGCTAGATTGTCGGGCTCAACGGGTAGTGATCAATGGCTCCATGTCTAGTTGGCAGCCGGTGTCAAGTGGAGTGCCCCAGGGGTCGGTCCTGGGGCCCGTTTTGTTCAATATCTTCATAAATGATCTGGAGGATGGTGTGGATTGCACTCTCAGCAAATTTGCGGATGATACTAAACTGGGAGGAGTGGTAGATACGCTGGAGGGGAGGGATAGGATACAGAAGGACCTAGACAAATTGGAGGATTGGGCCAAAAGAAATCTAATGAGGTTCAATAAGGATAAATGCAGGGTCCTGCACTTAGGATGGAAGAATCCAATGCACCGCTACAGACTAGGGACCGAATGGCTCGGCAGCAGTTCTGCGGAAAAGGACCTAGGGGTGACAGTGGACGAGAAGCTGGATATGAGTCAGCAGTGTGCCCTTGTTGCCAAGAAGGCCAATGGCATTTTGGGTTGTATAAGTAGGGGCATAGCGAGCAGATCGAGGGACGTGATCGTTCCCCTCTATTCGACACTGGTGAGGCCTCATCTGGAGTACTGTGTCCAGTTTTGGGCCCCACACTACAGGAAGGATGTGGATAAATTGGAAAGAGTACAACGAAGGGCAACGAAAATGATTAGGGGTCTAGAGCACATGACTTATGAGGAGAGGCTGAGGGAGCTGGGATTGTTTAGTCTGCAGAAGAGAAGAATGAGGGGGGATTTGATAGCTGCTTTCAACTACCTGAAAGGGGGTTTCAAAGAGGATGGCTCTAGACTGTTCTCAATGGTAGCAGATGACAGAACGAGGAGTAATGGTCTCAAGTTGCAATGGGGGAGGTTTAGATTGGATATTAGGAAAAACTTTTTCACTAAGAGGGTGGTGAAACACTGGAATGCGTTACCTAGGGAGGTGGTAGAATCTCCTTCCTTAGAGGTTTTTAAGGTCAGGCTTGACAAAGCCCTAGCTGGGATGATTTAACTGGGACTTGGTCCTGCTTTGAGCAGGGGATTGGACTAGATGACCTTCTGGGGTCCCTTCCAACCCTGATATTCTATGATTCTATGATTCTATGATTTAGTTTCAAGGATATACATAATTTAAATGCTTGCCATTATGTTATTATAGGAATAGTTAAGTTAAAATAATACAGGTAACATTCCATTAGTTTTCATGAAAAACCAATAGAAAAAATAGACAAACTGGACAGTTGATGGCATAAACTATACAAGATGGGCTTCATTTTGCGATTTGAAGCAATGACATCAACGACAATGAAAACAATGCTAAAGTTGATGGCCTCTGAAATCTGCATGACTAGATCAGGGGAAAAGCATTTTTCAAGCTAATTTTTTTGGACGGATGTACTGTGTCAATTTTGCAGCATGGGACACTTAAAAGCCCTATGTGTTAATCAATCCATGGCACTTCTAACTGTGATGAGGTAATAGAACAGATTCACCACTTGATATTAAAATCATGTGAAGAAATCAAGACTATTAGGATTAATCAGATTTTTTTTAATAATTCATGGGTTCATGCTAGGAATAAGAACACTCTTGAAATTAAGATGCCTCATAGCTTTCAGTGCTACTTGCTTTGTTAAGGGAATATTTCAATAACTTCACCTTTTTAATAGGTGTGAATGTCTGAACTACAATAAAAATAGCAGTAATGAATTAGCTGAACTATAGCAAATATAAAAGATACATTACACAGTAGGTATAACAAAGAATGCTACAACTATTACTTTACAAATAGTTGAAAACAACAAATGCATAAATAACTATTTAAATGTTTAAATAAAAAAAATATTAAATATTAGTTAATAAAGGATTGGAGTAAATATCAAATGCTTCAGGATAGTGTGATAGGGCACATAACTCAGTTTTAGTTAAATTTTAGATTTCTCCTTTTTCAAATACTTGAAGAGCTATCTTTCCTTTTTATTCCTTCCTATAAATGCTGGCTTCCATCCATGTATGACTCTCTGGCATGCTGATTGTATTCTTCTGGTAATACTACAGTAAATATTTCCAAGGGGGTAAAATTCATTGCTGGGCAGAGAACCCAAACAAGGCCAATTTACCCCTTAAATCCATTTAAGCTTGGAATTTCACTAAAATGTAGGAGAATTGAGTCTGACTAATGGCAAACAATAAATTAATCATTCTTTATCCCAATGCTCTGTTGTTTCTAAATTCCTATTTTAATGGGGAAAATAGTATTTACGAAACTTAATATCAATAGAAATATTTCCTTCTTAAAAAAATTCCAACTAAATACATTTGTTATTTGGAATTAAATATTCCCCTGCAGTGTTTGTAACCAAAATATCTCATTTTTATTGCAATATTGAATATTGCTATTTTTTTTTGCTCTATAGTCAGAAATTGACTAGAAACTGGCTATAAACACAGTGAAACTGATTTGGCAACTATCATAGTTTAAACTTTGGGAAATGCAAAAAAGTAAACCAACAAATTGTACTTCAGAATACAATTTAAATAATTTAAAATGTGCAATTTAGGTCAGAACATTTTTTTAAAGAAATCTGATTCTGCACCCCATGTAAGTTATCATGCAATAAAAAGAAATATTTAGAAAACAATGATGTTTAAAAGAAAATTAAATTAAATTATAAATGTTATTTATCTCCTGTTCATTATTTTTTTTAAATCTGGGTACTTGGGGCCAAATTCTAACTCTTTTAAATTTTGATAAATAGTTTGTTTATCTTTAAATTCTGTGTAACCCAGTTTGACAGATCACAAGGACAAGCAAGCCAATGCAGAAAAGTGTGTTTAAAGGAAGGAATCATAGACCCATAGAATCACATAATTGTAGGACTGGAAGGGACCTCAAGAGGTCATCTTGTCCAGTCCCCTGCACTCATGGTAGGACGAAGTATTATCCAGACCATCCCTGACAGGTGTTTGTCTAACCTGCTCTTAAAAACCTCCAATGATAGACATTTCACAGTCTTCCTAGATAATTATTCCAGTACTTAACCATTGTCTGGCTATGCCGAAAGAATGACAGGAGACGATAAGGGCTTCCATCAGCTTTCTCCCGCGTTTTCATCCAGGTCCCTCCAGCAATTCTCTTGCCAGGACCTTACCAACCATCCGACCAAATAGGAGGGGTTAAGGTGGACTATAATGATGGGGAGTTGGCTCCCTGCTGTACCAATCAGAGGAGTCCCCAGCTCACTCAGTTACCAATGTGGTGGAAAATTAACCATGTGTTGTGTTTGGATCAGAACAAGCCTGAGGCTCCTTTATTGATTACAAGCACAGGGGGGTAACAGTTCTAAGTAGCTGCCCCCGATGCAAAGCACACACAGCTTTTTAAAGCTTAAAACCACAGACAAATTACACATACTTCCGTATTAATTACCTTATTTGGAATACATTTCAAAATTAACACTTGTCAAAAGCAAAAACAAACATCTCCCCGACTAGGTCCTTCCTGTTATTCACTGTGTGTTCTTTTGCGGTCAGCGACCTTTCTAACACAACTGTTGCGGTTATATATTTCATAAGCTTAACTATTGCAAATTTGTTCTGTCTGGGGACTTTTCAATCCTGCTCCTTCATGCTCATAATGCACAGAAAACCATTGTTCCATTTTGGGGACTTTTCACTGTGACTTCTCCTATCCCTTGACACACATAAGCAAGCAGGATCTCAGTTTATGGCCTGCAGGCAAGTTTGACCAAAGTCAGGACTTTGACCTGAGTTTTATGTCCTGTTAATTTTCCCTCACATCAAGCACCTCTCCTTAATTCCTTTTCCAAGCCATTTATCCATTCTTTTGTGCCATAATTTATGGGGTACTTGCAGTTGCGACATATGGCCTACTACCCATCATGCTATGCATGAACAGAGCCCACCGGAACCTGCTGCAAGGAAGGCGAAGAAAACCCCACTGCACCTGGCCAATATGGTGATAAGGGAAAAATTTCTTCCCAACCCCCCCTTAACAGGTCAGTAATGCCCACAGTGTAATGCCCGCAGCAGATATAGCTAAACACACAGCATATTTGTGACCTAAATAAGGAGGGAGGGTGAGTGCTGCCCAGCCTGTTCCAAGTGAATGAGGGGAGGGTCCAGGCCCAGCCTGAACTTTTTAAAACCCTCATTCCTAGGTGGTGACTCATCCAACATGCTGACTGCTTTTCCAGCAGTTTTACAACTCCCCTCCTCCCCCAAGCCAGACAGCATTGCCCTCTTCTCCTGTCCAGCCAGACAACCACCACCCCCTGCTTAAAGTGCAGGGTGGTGACCTTGACAATTAGGAAGTTTTTCCTGATGTCCAATCTAAACCTCCCTGCTTCAATTTAAGCCCATTGCTTATTGTTCTATCCTCAGAACAATTTTTCACCCCGTGTAATGACCTTTTATGTACTTGAAAACTGTTATCATATCCCCTCTCAGTCTTCTCTTCTCCAGACTAACCAAACCCAGTTTTTTTCTATCTTTCCTCAGAGGTCATGTTTTCTAGACCTTTAATCATTTTTGTTGCTCTTCTCTGGACTTTCTCCATTTTTCCACATCTTTTCCAAAATGTGGTACCCAGAACTGGACAGAATACTCCCATTGAGGCCTAATCAGTGCCTAATAGAGTGGAATAATAACTTCTTGAGTCTTGTTTACAACACTCCTGCTAATACATTCCAGAATGATGTTTGCTTGTTTTGAAACAGTGTTACACTGTTGACTCATATTTAGCTTGTGATCCACTATGACCCCAGATCCTTTTTCATAGTACTCCTTCCTAGGCAGTCTTTTTTCCATGTTGTATATGTGCAACTGATTGTTCTTTTCTAAGTGGAGTACTTTGCATTTGTCCCTACTGAAGGACAGTAATATATCTGTTCAAGGAGTAGGTAAAGACACACTTATAGAAGAAGCATAATACAAATAATAAATTTCCATAGGAATGATTTTGTGATGGAAAATACAGTTTTTGCAAGATCAACATTTTTCCATCAAGGTTAATTGAGCTGATTGAAGATAGACCCATTTGCCCCAATTTATCTCTGAAGTAAATCCTTTGATTGTAGTAGAATTACATCAGCTATGTATCTGGTCCTTCCTTTATTTCTTTTAATTGATAATGACCTTTGCTCATGTCCCATTCTTGCTACATGACT
This sequence comes from Dermochelys coriacea, assembly GCF_009764565.3. Taxonomy (NCBI): domain Eukaryota; kingdom Metazoa; phylum Chordata; order Testudines; family Dermochelyidae; genus Dermochelys; species Dermochelys coriacea. Next base: position 89,968,112 of record NC_050068.2, on the reverse strand, counting down.
CATAGACAATATGTCACCACTATTATGTGGAAATAATTAATACATCATAAGCCTATTAGATATATTTGCTTTATCCCATAATAACCATAAATATACTATACATAAAATTTAAAATAGGTTCCTCAAATGTGAAGTACATTATACCTAATAAATATATTCCTTGTGACCTGGATTCATCAAAGCACTTAAGAATGGGGTTGAGGAGGGGAGGAGGTATAGCTCGGTGGTTTGAGCATTGGCTTGCTAAACCCAGGGTTTGTGAGTTCAATCCTTGAGGGGGCCATTTAGGGATCTGTGCCAAAAAATGGGGATTGGTCCTGCTTAGAGTAGGGGGTTAGCCTAGATGATCTCCTGAGGTCCATTCCAAACCTGGTATTATATTAGGACTTTTGCATGTGCTTAACTTTAAGCCTATACTTAAGTGCTCAGTGTAATTTGGGTCCTATGTTTGGGAACCTTACTTGGTTAGGCTTCTTAAATGGTTGTATCCCATCAAGATAAATGTTCCTTCCTGTTTCTTCCACAGAATATCTGCAATGGTTCATGTAACATTTCAGTCTGTTCAGGCTCTAGTATAAAGCACTGGTAATAGTTTGATATTTGAAAGGCTGCTTTATAAACTGAACACTCCTGAAGGGAACAGTGAATATACTTTTTCATTCAACTAATTTGGGATGATGAAGTACAACTTGTTCACTATGGTTTGACCTCTTGAAAGCTAACCTCCCTATATCCCTTACCAAAGTTTTGTTATGACTGGTTGACCAAAATATGCATACGCAGACTACTTTTCAAGTAAGCTACTGAAAAGCTGCTTTATGAGAGTAGATACTCATTCTGGTAGACCCAGGGAAACTTGGAAGCCTGAACTTGATAAAACATAAATCTGAACTGTTAAATATAAATCTTTGAATTCAATATTTTAGACCAAAACCAAAATAGTTTCAGGGCAACTTGCTCATCCTTTGTGGTAGAAGCAGAATCATATTTTAAAATTCCCACACCACAATTTTTAAAATGAGATTAAGTTAGGTTCCTAAATCCATGTTTAAACACACACATAACTGGCCTGATTTTCAAAATTATTGAGTACCCACAGCAGCTCCCGTTGACTTAAATGGAATTTGTGGGTGCCCCACACTTTTGAAAACTTGGTTGACATTTTTCTAATGGAAAGGTTTTTTAATGGAAATTGGTTTTTAGGACAAAATGGAATATTTTGTTGAAAAATGTTCTTGTGAAACATTTTTGGGGTTTGCTGTTTTGGGGGGTCATTTGGGATTTTAATTTTTCAGAAAACCTGATATAGTGTGAAGAATATTTATTGACAAAAACAAAAAAGAAACAGAAATGCTTTTGTCACAAACTTTTGCAGGAAAACAAGTAATTTTCTGATCAGCTCTACAAATCAGGTCACATATTTAATTGCCTAAGTATGGACTTAGGACAATTTAGACATCCATTTTTAAAAATCTTGGCCATTGTCTTTCTTTTTTCTATGACTGCCCACCTACCCTCCCATACACACACACACACACACATGTTCACACATTCAATAGCTATAGGATGAAATATTTTTAAGAAGTTTATATCAGCATTCATGAATAAGTATAATAAGTGAAATTGATGCATTTTTCCTGTGATATGAGGCCACTTTGGAGAAAATTTCCTCCAAACTGAATTTAGAAGGATAAATGAAAAACACATTTTTGGATAGTGTAAATACCAAGCTTCCTTACATTATTTATGTCTGAACAGCATTCCCCCCCTTTTATTTTTTTGCTTTTAAATTGCACTTGATATTTTTTTCTTGTCTTGTTAATACAACAACATAAAAAAGACAACTTAAAGTACAAGACACAGCAGGAGTAGGCTTTTCTGCTGGCAGGGAAAGTATTCCTTCTGCTGTTAGACCTTGTTCTGTAACTGATGGAGGGTGGGGGGCGGAATCCCACAGGGGCTCACTACTTCCAAAAGCAAAGGACCTTTGATATGTAAGATAAGTTTTTATTGTATTTTATATTGTCCCTGGGCCCTGTGATGTCCTTTGTGTTCCAATCCAGGTAACCTTCACTGAAGATAGAAAGGTACCTACCCACATCTTTTTAAGAGTGCAGTGTTACTAGGAAATTAATTTGTGAAGAAAAGAAAAAAAAACCTGTGTTCAAGGTTGACTTTTAATTTCATTTTTAAAAGAATGATTTGCAGCTGTTAATGCTGTGAACATAGGCTCTGGCTTTAGCAATACCCCATAGATTTCTATATTTACTTTGCTAACAGTATATTATGTGAACTGGGCTTGCAGCAGTCATTGAAGTACAAAGAACAGAAAGACAGTAGGTTCATGCTTCTAAATTTATTCCTCTGAACAGTGGACTTCATTAAAGAGGGAAGTACATTAAAATATTCCAGCATGGTCCATGAGATGCTCAGATGAGCTGCCTGATGAGCCCAAAAATGAACCAGTCTTTTATTTTCAGGATTATATAGGTTGCTACCTTTACCGCACAGGTATGAATCTGAGTGTTATTTAATAAATTATTTTTTAAAATCACTTCTTCACTTAAGCATATACTTTACATATCACAGATTACTTAATATAATTCATAGTGTTCCTCAAAGTGATCTGCATATATAGTTGTATCGGAATGTACAAGTGTGTTTAATAGGTTACAGCAATGTGACCTTCCGGATTAAGAAAAGTTAAATTCGCTTGTTATACATTCTTTTTAAATGTTTTGGTATTTTTTTCTGAGACCTTAACTTGTTGTCAGTGGGAATAATACTCCCACAAGGTGTGAATTGTGAAAATTAATCATATCATGAGGGTAAGTTCACAGCTTTCCAATCTAGTAGCCTTTAGATTTGATTGAATGTTGAGTTTGCCAATATTTCATAACTGTATCAGCTTTTGTTTTCATTCTCTTTCCAGCCTTGTGTCTTCTCTCATATACTGCTAGGGTATATCTATACTGTAATTAAACAGCTTCTGAGTCTGAGCCCTGCAACCCTGAATTTATTGGCACAGGTCAGCTGTGGGTTTTTAATTGCAGTGTAGACATACTCATAGACTTTAAGGCCAGAAGAGACTCTCATGATCATCTAGTCTGACACAGAACCTCACCCACCCTCAATCTCAAAGATGGTATGCTCTTCTTAGGTATAGAGTTTGCCATCTTTGACATGATTTGACCCATTCCTATGGTGAAACAATCTACTCATACTGTTACATTTTCTGGGTACTAGGAGGCAACATATCAGGTTGTGCTTTTCAGTGCCAAGTTGCCTAATGTCTTTTGGGCCGCCTTTCCTTTCTGTGCCACTGGCTTACCCTTTATTTATTTATTTTTCATTTGTTCCCCTGTTTCCCAGACTATAAATCTTTTACCTTTCTACTTCAAAAATAAATACCAAAATTGTTTCTCTTATCTCAGGGTGAGGACAGTCTTGAAGAATGAGCTGCCAATTGAAGTGGGTGATCAAGGGCTTTGATTCTACTCCAAGATCTGAACCCTTGGCACATAAAATCTCTTTCCTGCTGCCACACCAGAACCACCAAACTTTTGACAATTATGGACATTTTATTTTTGAAATTTTGGAAACATATAAAGAGAAGATGGGGAAAATCCACCCATGTGGCCATCAAGGAAATCTAATTGATGAGATACATCTTCCTTATTCAAATGGATGATCCCTGCCTAATGCTCTATAGGATTAAACAAGACCCATATCGATATATCTAGAAGGAAAACTCCATCCTGAATCTAAAATGTAGTGGTCATTCCAACCCTCTGCATGTGAGCAAGAACTACCATGAACTCCCAGATTTAGCCAGTTATCCAAGTAATTGTTCAATCTTTCCTTGAATGCAATCACATATGCGGATGATTCACAGACACATAGCTGCAGATGCCTGGAGTAAAATATTTCCTTTAATCCATTCCTTTTGTGCTATCTCCTGGGGTAAAGGCTTTAACTACTGATTAACAGATCTAGGAGGGAAAAATCCTATATGCTTTAAAGCTAAACACTTTTTCTACTTTATTTCTAATTGCCTAAGTTTCCCTGCTGCTGCTTATTTCCAGTAGGTCCATCCTCAAGTTACTGTGATTCCTTAGAGGACACTGCAGGAAGTTCCCTCTTCTCAGTCACTAAGCAACCTTCTTTAGATTAGGTTTAGGCCAAAAATTTAAAATCCAGGTGTCTAAATTTAAGCTTTTTCATTCATAATTAGGCAACTAAGAGCTTGCCTATATTGGGCAGTTGTCAGACTGCCTGTACCACACCAGTATAGTTAAAGTGGTGCAATTCCCCTAGTGCAGACTAGTTATATCAGTATTATCATGAAACACCCACAGTCTACTGAGGACTTTCCACCAGCCCCAGTGACCATGACTGATGTCTTTACACCAGGCATCATATAGTAAAGTTCCCAGATAGGACTCTATCCTGCAAATGCTCTCTGGGATCAGCTCGCAGGCTGTGCCAGGTAGGGTCAGGTTGTGCACCTCTTCATGTGTTGATCAAGAGTCTGAGAGCATAGTGTTCTGTGCTCTGTTTGCCATCCTGGTGACATGGCTGAGGAGCATTCAATTCCACTTTTGAATATAATGAGCAACTGAAGGAAGGCCAGATCTCTGTGAGACTGACATTTTGCACAAAGTCAGACTACTTTATGCTCAGAATTTGGTTCTGACAGCACATATAGAATGCCTCTAGACACTCCTAGTCTGCCAGTAAGAGGATCCAGGTTTCTGACCTGTATAGCGGTATGGCAGTATACAGATTTGATGGATCCTGAACTTTGTCTCAGCACAAAGACATTTTTGTATCCATAAGCGAGACATGAACTTAATGAAGGAGGTGATGAGGCCTATTAATTAGAGAACATCTGGTTTGCTGCAAATGTTTGAACTCTGCTTGTAGCCTAGGTAAATTAACTCATCAACACTGTCCATGGTACTCAACCCCACCAACACCAGGGTTCTGTTATAGCTCTTCCCATCCAAGAAAGGGAATAACTATTTCAGTACAGGCAATTTTTAAAAACTGTATTCACACTAGAGCTTTACTGGTTTATCATTGCCCTAAACAAGATGTTATACCAGTATAACTTTTAAATTTAGATCAGGCACAACTAAAATTAACCTGACTTTCCAAAGTGCTGAGCAACTTAAGGTCCCATTGATTTCAATGGAATTAATGCCCAGCACTTCTGAAAATCAGCTCAGACTTATAGTAAGGTACCCAAATATGAATTGTGACAAAGTTCCTCATCTACCTTGGTGGGTCTTGCACTTATTGGCAGATTTGCTCACCTTGGAGCTTCACAGTAGCCCTCAGTTTGGCCATTTTCGTGAACCCACAGTCCAGGTCAACTCCTCCTGTGTCTGACCAGGAGTTGGGAGGTTTGAGGGGAACCCGGGCCTGCCCTCTATTCCGGGTTCCCGGCCAGGGCCCTGTGGAATGCAGCTGTCTAGAGTGTCTCCTGGAACAGCTGTGCGACAGCTACAACTCTCTGGGCTACTACCCCATGGCCTCCTCCCAACACCTTCTTTATCCTCACCATAGGACCTTCCCCCTGGTGTCTGATAATGCTTGTACTCCTCAATCCTCCAACAGTATGTGTTCTCACTCCTAGTGCCTCTTGCTCCCAACTCCTTACACACGCATCACAAACTGAAGTGAGCTCCTTTTTAAACCCAGGTGCCCTGATTAACCTCCCTTAATTGATTCTAGCAGCTTCTTGATTAGCTGCAGGTGTTCTAATCAGCCTCTCTGTCTTAATTGTCTCCAGAAGGTTCTGATTGTTCTGGAACTGTCCCTCTTATCTTACCCAGGGAAAAGGGACATACTTAACCTGGGGCTAATATATCTGCCTTCTATTACTCTCTTGTAGCCATCCAGCCTGATCCTATCACAGAATGTATCGACCTAAAGATTGATGTAAGGCCCTGAATGTAAGCATCCAGATTTGAAAATCATGTCCTGTGGGATTTTTAAAAATGCCCAAGGGCTAGATTCACAAGGGGTACTGCCTAACTTTAGGCACCTAACTGCCTCTTTAGGTGCCTAAAGTAAACATTCAGGCATCATTGACATTCAAAAAATTTCACTTACCTGTAGCCTAACCCTGAACTGTTAGGTGTGCTCAGAACACACCTAATCCCCCACCCCCTCTTTTACACAATAGCCGAGAGGTTAAAACAGTCACCCAGGATGGGGGAATAACTTGGTTCCATTTCCTCTTCTCCCTGATGTGGAGCAGGGATCTGAAGCCAGGTGCCCTGAGTGAGTACCCTAATCACTGTTCTCAGCAGCTCCTGTTGAAATTGTTTCACTTTCTATAAATAATTAACTATTCCTGAGAACAGGGATTTGAGTCTTCTCCCTCCAAGGCGAATGTCCTAAACACCAGGCCATTCAATCATTCTCACTTCTCTCTGGCCCAATGAGTACCTGACTAGCTTAGTTGGCTCCCCAGTCAGTGTGTTGGCTTGTGAGAATCCTTTTTTAGGCCCCTAAGTCTCTCCAGGTATTATATAAGGAGCTGGGCACCTAATTCAGAGTTGTAAATTCTACTTGGTGGCATGGTTCCTAATAGTTAACCATTGTAACACATTAGTCCCCTGTATAAATCTAACCCTAAGTGATTTAGGAGTACAAGTCTCATGAAAGTCAATATGCTCCTAAATCTCTTAAACACTTTTGGAAATCCCACCCCACACTTTTTAACCTATTACCATTGCTGAAACTATCTAACAGGAAAACAAAATCAAGGACATTTTGGGTCCTATTCTGCTTCTATAGAAGTCAAAAGGAGTTTTCCACTGATTTCAATGGGAGAAGAATCAGACCCTAATTTGTTTAGTGAAACTAGGCTGAATAAACACTTTTAATAAAAATAAATTGTATTTTCCAATCATTTTTCGTTAAGAGCTTATTTTAGAATGCTGTCTTACAAAGTGCAGTTGTTTATATGAAAATACAAAAACCAAACAAGTGATTATTCAGAAGCAACATTAAAATAGGAAGCTAATCTAACACTGCTGTTTTTTAACTTAGGCCCTAAATAATATCTGAGCCACCTTCGTATTTGAATAATTAGGTTTCATTAGGAGAAGGAAATTAGTTGAATTTAAAAGAGGCTCAAACAGGAAATGTATTATCCATTGTGCTTTCTTCACTCCTAGTCTGTTTGCCATGTATTCACTTTCTTTAATTTGGTGTTAGAGATTGCATTGCACTGGCTGATTCTATAACATCCTGGACAATGTGACAGTTTCTCTTGTTTGGTATGAATGTAAATACATAGATACAGATGCCTTAAGCACATCCTGTTAGTGTCTTCTCTCTATCTGAAGAAATCTCCATAATCCTGTTTAGCACTGTCAACATATATATTTTTATCACTTTAAATTTACATCAAATATTTTGGGGAAAATCATATTTGATTAAAAGAAACTGAGTTTTATTGCATTATGAATCAGATTTAATGAGGCAGAAAAAACATATAGTATCTCATCCTTCTCCCGACTTGAAATACATTTCTCATACTTTAACAGAGAGAGTAATTTCTGTCAACTGTACTAGAGAAGGTGGCATGCTACTAAGATGTATTTGTCAAAGAAGTGAAACAGAACATTTTTTTAGCGCCTCAAGGAAGAGACTCAGGTGCTTTTACCAGTGATGCCAGGTGACGAGCTCACAGCAACATTCCTTGGTGAGCTGTTTCTGTAATTATATATGGATTCCTAGGGCAAAAGAAGAAATAGTCAATGTCCAACACCAAAGGATTGGAATGTTATAAGGTGCTACTTCTTAATGTTAACATTGTAAATTAAGAGATTTGGGTGAAAATAATATAAAACAGATTACTAGGCCGCATTTCCAGCAGGATTCCAACTGTATGGACTAACATGAATGGATGGGGGCTTTAGATGTTCAATCAGTTTTTCAGTAGTTCTTATTAAAAGGCAGCAAATATAAATGATTGACATAACTGATTGATTGTAAACATAAAAAAGAGTCTAACCGCTTCCCTTTAAATAGATTAAACTGACATGTTTAATCTTAAACATATCACTTAACCTTTAAAAAAAAAGCTCATTTTTAGCAAGAGAGGTATCATATAGGGCACTAGGTGTTTTCACTCTGACAATAAATCCTGTTGCACAATTTTCCAGAACATGAACTTTCAAGATAACACAATAGTACAATTTTTTTTTAAATGTTGACTTTTTTATGCCAAAAGGATTGTTATGTTTAAAAGTTATATCAGATCCCTCTAGCCTGGCAGAGTACAGGCATACCTTAATGTAATATACTGTAACTTGTGAGTATGATTATGTTCTGTCTCTTTAAAACATAATGGTTGATTATGTATTTGAATTTCAAAAAGGTGTATGTGCTATATCCATGCTTTCCAGGAGTAGTGAGTCTGCAGATAGGCTAAATCTGTCAGAATGATTTTGATAAATAGTACGTTTCAGAAAGTTATTTTTTCTACTTTTTTTTCCTGTAGGTAACTCTAAAATCACAAATACCTTCCCTGGGAATAATTAATCACAGTGGGAGAATAAGACATAATGTTTATAGAATGCTAAGACTGATAGTGATATAACTTGGATTACTTACTAATGTTTCCTTCATTTTGGTTCTCTGCCAATTTTATTCCCTTATAGAAATATATCAGGTGTAGCAAGAATTTTACAAATATAGATGGATAAAACAATATATTTATTATTAATATTATAATAATGTGTTCAGTAGAGATGGGCCAGAATTGGAAAACTGGATCAGATTCCCTCTAGATTTCTCCCTCCCCAAATACAAATTTAAGGGGAATTCAAATCTGGATCTGGATCTGAACTTTATAGTCCAGTTCTAATGTTAACTAAATATAAGAGACCTGTTGAGGCTCCCACTGACTTTAGCTGGACAGGAGAAGGCCCATTGACTAGTTCCTGCTGAGTGTGAAATTAATTTTGTCAGTCCCCTGGAAATTGTATTTGAGATATTCAGATATTAAGTATAAACCAGTAATAATTTTTGTTGCTTTTAATAAGTACCATGATATCACTTTAATTGCTGTGTAACTGGGAACTAAACAGGGAGTGATGGAGAATGTAATCCTTTCCCCCAAACCAGAGACAGGTCAGAATTCTCCATGGTTAAATAGAACCATTTCTCCAGCCCGTGGCTAGCAATGGTGTCAGCTATTGGGTCCACATAAGCATGGACAGAGTGCCCTCTGTAAACAAATCCTAGTGTTCCTCTTCACATTCCTATTTAGAGGTGGCCTGGATCCCTCCAGTCAGCATACAAGGAAACCAAATGCTTTCTGTACAGACTCTCTGTCTACATGTCTCTCCATTCATTCTGGGACAGCATGAAGCTTTTACAGTGCAGAAGGCCTTGTGTGGGCTTCTGCCAAGGTGTTCATGTTGTCTATTTAAGTTGATCCTGCTATTACTACTCAGGCAAAACTCCCATTGAAGCCAACTTCATCTAAATAACGCTTGCTAATGGCAAGATTTTCAAACATCACACAGAACGTTCTGGTATGTTATGTAGAACAATGGTTATAATGACTGCATTCTTAATCCCCATTAAGTGTCATGTGCTCAACATTGATTTTGGGAGCAGTGAAAATTGTTGAAAGTGTTGCAAAACAGGTACCTATTTCAGATAAGCAATCTTTTTGGTAATTCTTTCCTTAGATCATCAATGTTGAGAGTCTCACAGTGTTGTGAAATACGGCAAGTATCTATTTTTTTTTACTTTCATTTATTTTGAAAAATGAGATATGCTAAAGTGTTCAATCCAGTTAAGCAATCATAGGCAGACCTTTTTGCTTTATGGTTTTGTTTCAAGAGGCATTTGATGAGATTAAGAAATCTCTAAAAAATATTAGACTGACTTTGGAGTCATCTGTGATTATTATCTGATTTTCACAAGAATTTATTTTGACATGCTGCTCTATTAACTCTTTAATAACCATTTTAGAATTAAACATAAAAACGCATAGGAGTCAGTCATGCAATCTTTGTTCAAAAGGGCATTACTCCTTATTTAGAAGTCTTTACAACACCTAACTCATTAGGATCCTGACCTAGATAGGGCTCTAGGCTTGATTGTAATAAAAATAGCAGAAGCACTTGATTCTGCAGTCTTTGCACAATCAAATCTCCCCCTTCCCCCCCCAAAAAAAGATTTGCCTGTGAAGGGATTACGGAACTATTATTGAACACTAATAATAAATACAATTAAATTATAGGCATATAATTCTTTTGGATGTATTCAGTACTCTTTTACAATGACAATTTAGCTATCCCGATTTAATAAGAAAACAAGAGAATGTGTTATTGATGTGCACTGTAAAGAAATTGCATTTAAATATTACATCTATTGCTGTTCATTCTTTTAAATGGTACTCACAGTTGCAGCTAACCTAATTACAATTCAGACCTATATAATACTAGAGTAACTTGTATTTCCATTTTCTGAATATTTGTAATTAAGAAAATGGTGGTGCATAGCCACCATATTAAATTTAGTTGTTCTTTTTTCCTTTATCTCAATCTCCCTTTTCTGATATGGGAGTGAACTGAAATTCATCTCTATTTTTTTCTTCCGTCTATAGCTTTTTCCCTTGAAATGTAGTAAAATGTCCAGAAACTGGAACAATACCCCTGTATTCTTTCCATCTACTTCCTGAGAAGGCAAGCACCCCTAGAGTGCTTTCTGAAGCAGCTAACTGACACAATTACAGGACAACAGGCTTTTTCCAGCTAACATATCCTATGTTTTGATATCTAGAAGTGGAACCTAACTATGTTTTCACAGTACAAAATAAGAATTGCTCCTAAGTGAAGAACCACAGCTCTGCCCCATTCTTTCAGATTGTTTCTCTTCAGAAACCTAAAATCTTTCTAATCAGCCTTCTATGCTTCTCCATTCCCCAGCTATTTATTTAAAGAAACAGTCATTGAAAAAGACATTGCAATGACATACATTCAGGAATCCCATCATTCACTTGAATACCTTATTTCCTTCTCCAGAAAGAAGAGAGCAGTTCTCTCCTAAGGTCATAGTACCTGTGAGTTCAGCAGCTTTCTCCCATTGACTATAATAGTCGCATGTAATATGTTTATGTGCAGCAGTTTTTTGTTAAAGCATTTGGCACTTTGGCTAAATCTTTAGGGTGGGATTTTCAAAAGTGTTCTGCATTGGCTTAGCTCTACTCTCACTGAAGACAATGGCAAAACTGCCATGAATTGAGGGATAATTAGACCAAAGCTGAACACTTTAGAAAATCCCACCCATTCGCAATTTACTCTTGGAGTCAGAGTCCAAGTTTAATTGTGATGGTGTGAATCTGGAGTTACTTCAATGGAGTTATTCCAGATTTAAACCAGTGTCAATGAGATCAGTCTTTGATTCCAAGAGTATATTATGAACTAGAATTTTATCCTAAGTGCAAAAATCAGTATACAATCAGAAAATATATTATGCATATTTTCAATATCATTTTATTCCAGAAATAATGTGCTTGCTTCTCACTTTTCCATTGTAGACCTCAGCCCAAAATCTGTTTAACTAGGGCTGTTGATTAATCGCAGTTAATTCATGTGATTAGCTCAAAAAAATTAATCGTGATTAAAAATAATCACTATTAATCGCAGTTTTAATCTAACTGTTAAACAATAAAATCCCAGTTGAAATATATTAAATATTTTTGGATGTTTTTTCTACATTGAAGTCAATATATTTGACAATTACAACACAGAATCCAAAGTGTACAGTTCTCACTTTATATTATTTTTATTACAAATATTTGCACTGTAAAAATGATAAACAAAAGAAATCATATTTTTCAGTTCATTCCATACAAGTACTGTAGTGCAATCTCTTTATCATGAAAATGCAACTTACGAAGGCAGGTTTTTTTGTTACATATCTGCACTCAAAAAAACAAAAAACAAACCCCAACTTTAGAGCCTACAAGTCCACTCAGTCCTAATTCTTGTTCAGCCAACTGCTAAGACAAACACATTTTTTACATTTATGAGAGATAATACTGCCCACTTCTTAGTTACAATCTCACCAGAAAGTGAGATCAGACATTTGCATGGGACTTTTGTAGCCGGCGTTGCCAGATATGCTAAACATTTGTATGCCCGTTCATGCTTCAGCCACCATTACAGAGGACATGCTTTTATGCTGATGATGCTTGTTAAAAAAATAATGCATTAACTACATTTGTTACTGAACTCCAATTGTATGTCTCTGGCTCTGTTTTACCTGCATTCTGACATATATTTCATGTTATAGTAGTCTCAGATGATGACTCAGCAGTTCATTTTAAGAACACTTTCGCTGCATATTTGACAAAATGCAAAGAAGGTACCAATTTGAGATTTTTAAAGATAGCTATAGAACTCAACCCAAGATTTAAGACTCTGAAGTGCCTTTGAAAATCTGAGAGGAATGAGGTAGGGAGCATGCTTTCAGAAGTCTTAAAAGAGGAACAGTCTAATGCAGAAACTACAGAACCCGAACCACCAAAAAAGAAAATCAACCTTCTGCTGGTGGCATCTGACAAAGATTATGAAAATGAACATGTGTCAGTCCACACTGCTTTGGATTGTTATCAAGCAGAGCCTGTCATCAGCATGGACATATGTCCTGTGGAATGATAATTGAAGCAAAGGGACATATGAATCTTTAACGCATCTGGCATGTAAATATCTTGCGATACCGGCTGCAACAGTGCCATGTGAATGACTATTGCACTTGCAGGTGATGTTGTGAACAAACAGGCAGCATTATCTTCTGAGTGTGTAAACAAAGTTGTTTGTCTGATCAATTGGCTGAACAAGAAATAGGACTGAGTGGACTTGTAGGCTCTAAAGTTTTACATTGTTTTGTTTTTGAGTGCAGCTACCTTTTTGTACATAATTTTACATTTGTAAGTTCAACTTTCATGATAAACAGATTGTACCACAGTTCTTGTAGTAGGTGAATTGAAAAATACTATTTCTTTTGCTTTTACAGTGCAAATATTTGTAATAAAATACGTATGAAGTGAGCACTGTACACTTTGTTTTCTGTGTTGTAATTAAAATAAATATATTTGAAAATGTAGAAAAACATCCAAAATATTTAAATAAATGGTATTCTATTTTTTAATAGTGTGATTAAAAATTAATCGTGATTAATTGTGCAATTAATCACTTAACAGCCCTAATTTTAACATTAAAAGTTGGAGGAAATCCCTTCAGCTATTTCACTGTGTGTGAAAAAAATACACTTTTCCTATTTTAAAATGTTAGAACCAGTTCAAGGGCTACACATTTTTCTGTTCTTGTTAGCTTTTTTAAAAGTCATATTAGTGATGAATGATGAAGAGGTAGGTACAGCATGCTCTTGGCTTTGTTTAGAAATCTCAATAACTTTATAAAAGTAATTTTTGATGGCACCTGGAATATTTTCTTTACTTAAGTTTGATCTACATGGTTGCTGAATTTAAAAATGATAACTTGAAAGCTTATCACACCTTTCCCTCCCAAAGATAGGAGTAATGTGGGACATGTATGCCACTCTCAGATGAAGCAAACTTTCTTCCACTACTAAAAAGGATAATGGTATAACAAGACTTAGTACTTTTCAGGTTTTCCCAAGATTACAGTGGCTTCCATTAGCTTTCTATGGAATATTTTGGGAAGGAAATCAGTTTTTCCATCTCATATAAATCTTGTATCATTGCCAATTCTTGGCCTGTCTCTTTCAAAGTCATATTGAATTTCTCTACGTGAAGCACCCAATAGTAGAGTTGTAAAAATAACTGATCTTTCAATTTTCTGGATGTTCAGAAGAGTTCAGAAAAAAGATCATTTGGGTTGACCATAATTTTTTTTTGTTTCAATTTTCAGCAAATTGAAAAATCAAGCTTTTTTGATAGAACAAAATTATTCATTTGACCTGACTTGATTTTTGGAGCTTTTTCACACTTTTAACCTTAATAACATTGAAATAAACTCCAAACAAAACAAATAAATTGAAACATTTCATTTTGAAAATGCCAAAGCATTTTTAAATGGATTTTTTATAAATTTTTTTGAACCAATTCAGTGAATTTGACACAAATTTGTGAAATGTTCCCAGTGAATCAAGTCTGTATTCTCCATAGAAAAAAAGTTTTGGCTGAAAAATTTTGCTTAGCTTTACTCTTCACTAATTGCCCTAGTGCAGAGAATATACAAGAACACAAAATCAGAAGGAAGCAAAACAGGCTTCTCCCTGAATGTCAAAGAAGATGCACAACTCACCCCATCCTGCTTAAAGCTGGCACTTTTCAGACTCTCAAGCTTACTTACAACCCCTCTAGCTTGCAAGTAGGACATGGAAAGCCTCCCACACTTAAAGCTCCAATAGCTTGTGATTCCAACACAGTCCTCAATACACCCCACCACCTAAAGTTATCTATTGCAACACCTAAGTCCTTTTGTGGATCTAGCACCAATTTTGTAGCAATTTGGACAATAGGGATATCATTTATCTCAAGGACCTCAGTCACAATATGTACAGAAACAACTATCAAAGAAAAGAGAAAAAAGTTCTAAGGAATGATTCCACAAAATAGGACAGCCTATGTTTAACTGAATGGGGTCCTTAATCTTTGAGACACTTTCAGACAAAAGACTACTTAAAAATATTATTTTCTATGATAAAGTGTGCATTAGATCTATGTACTATGAATGGTAAACATGTGTCTTTATTATATAACCTTAACTTTTGATCCCAACTATGCTAGAAAAAGTCAGATACATAATTCACCACTGGTCGCAGTAACAGTAGACAAACTAATGTAGACAAGGCTCACGCATTTTTACTCCTATGTAAAACATACAGCTCAGTACATTGTACCAATACACATGGCTGCCAGGTCTTGACCCAGTGTCCATTGAAGCCAATACAAGGATACCATAGGCTTTATGGATTTTGAAGCAGGCTGTAGCTGATATTGTAATATTATGCAGGAATACATGCCACAAATGCAACTGAAGTACAATAAAACAAATCTTCCTGTAATATAATTATTTAAAAGTGTATCTAAAACAATAAATTATATAATAACATAACTGAAGTGTGCCCTCAAGAAATTGTAATCAAAGTAGAATGTAGGACAAGCCACAGACAATAAATCACAAAATTATCTGTAGATGGCTCAAAAGTTTGATGGACTCAAGCTGTTTCATTCTAGAGAGTGTTCTGCAGATTTTGAGAAACCGAGGAGAAACATAATGAATTTTTTTTACCATAATATTGATAAATATACCATCTACCTTGGCTATGCTCTTTGTTACTTCCACCTTACTTCTTATGTAGCCAATGGTTCCAGTGAATCTCTATGCACAAAGTTGCTGGGTACACAGATTTCTATTTGCTTTGGGAAGGAGTTACAAATTATATTGCTGTTGTGAGCACAGTTGGTTTTTTTTTTCCAAACAAGTATTTGGGATGGAAGAGGCCTCTGCTGGGCCATCTAGTCAGTCCCCTGCATTAAAGGAAAATTGATTTTATTATATTTCTAAACCATCGCTCATAGACTGGGGTAAACTTTAGCTTTGAATGTGTCTACTGAGGCTGATTCCACAGCTACATTTGTCAGCTTTTCCCATTAGTCAACTATTCTTATCATTACAAGATTTTTTTCATAACACATAACCTCAGTTTTCTCTTGCAGCTTAAGACAGCTCTTCTTTTTTCTGTTTTCATTTTCTCATCACAATAATAATATTCTCACATAACTAGCATATGAATGGCATTTGAATAAGGAGAAGGGTAAGGTTTGTCTGTGTCTTCTTATAATTAATATTTTTAAAGATGAGAAAAGACATTTACTGTTTTAAAATGAAGTGACCAATCCAGCAACCCTTACTCAGGAATCTAGTCTCACCGAGATCAATCTGTACTCCCATATAGACGAAATTCAGACGATAGTGCAGTGAAAATGCTTTCAACAAATGAGTAGTGATCTTTGCATACTCAAGAAACAAACTCGATATTATAAAGCTGCTCTGTGAAAACTAAAAAGAAAATATTATAATGCACCATAATGTGCGCTAAACAAGGAGTTAACTCTGATTTTTCCTTACAACATCACTAAGTTTAGCAGCACTATTAAAAAATAGCCTCTGAAAGCCAAGGCTTATATCATTAGAGTCCCCCCCCCCCCCACACACACACACTCAATTTAGTGGCAAAGCTTTGTTAGTGTAATCCTAAATGTTTCAAGAGAAAGATACATGTGATAAGCACTGACCTTATAACTAAAATATTGCTAGGCAGAAAGTATTTTGTCTACCAAAGATGTTATTAGCATCTATAAAATGTATTTATTCCTTGTTACTTAAAGGAAAGATCTTGTCTTCCCTGACATAAATGTTTTCTTCTAAGACAGTTGGCTCCAGTCACATTATTTTAACATTATCCAATTTCTAGACCTTGGTTATTTTCTTTCCCCCCACTCCCTAAATGTCAAAAATGAAATTGTCTCTGCTGCTTTCAGACAAGCTAGCTTCATTGAATCATTTGTCCCTGGAAGGAGAAGTCTTTCTTAAAGAGCTAAACAGAAAAAAAACCACTTTAAACAACACAGTATAAATCTTCATAGGTAGAAGCCACCGCATCTTACTACTACATGGAACACTTGGCAGTGTTCTACTTTTTACTTCTTTATACTGTACTTTTTTTTGGTGACCCCCAAGGTATACTGTCACATCATTCAAACATAGTTGACATGCAAAACAATACAACAGATGCTCTGATATTATTGGATTTCCATACATTAAATAGATGAGAAAGTAAGAGAGATGTTGGTATAATGCTTGCAAAATAAGAAAGATTTAAAGGAAATGAACATTTTGAAACTGACAGCTATATATTATTTGCACCCCATGAATCTAAGCGGATTTACTGTTTTTATCACTGTTAGCTGGAACAGGTCATTATCTCTCCTATTGTGATTATTCTTGGGGTCTTAAGGGAACAAGGAAAATTTTCTTTTTTCCCCTTTGTCCCCCTGAATTTATGGCAATTGAGTGATTTGGGTTAAGAAGGAAAATATGTATGATATATTATCTTATTTAAAAAATAATGTCTGATCACAAAACTAGAGACTATATAAAAGTGCATGGGATATGGGAGTTGTAGTGCTCAAAAATCTGAAAATCAGAGCCAGGTGCCTTATATCAGTATTCCAAATATTAAAGTACCCCAAAATCAATTTGCATTTTTGAAAATGTGGGTTTCTTTACCACTGTATGCCTCAGAGTCTCCATCTATAAAATGGAAGTAGGAATGTTTATCTACCTTTTATAGGAGATAGAGTAAACAGTCACTAAATAAGGCTTGAGATATTCACAGAACTGATGAGATTAGTCAGTTGAAGAGACTGGACTTCCTAGCTCCCAACATTCTGTATATAGTCATTTTCTGGTGGGGATAGATAAGAAAGATTCTTTTTCAGGCCTCGTATATCCCAGAATAGCCTTACCTACTGCACTTTGATTTGGCTGCCAGTCCGAAGTCTGCATAAAGTGGGGTGGGTTAACCACCTAGCATCATTAAAAAACACAAAGCATGATGGTTCCTAGTGAGAGCCAGTCTCTAGAACCCAAGAAAATGTCTGATGCTGGCAACAAGAAAATATTTCCAAGTCAGTTATTGTAGCATGAAGACAATGTTTCAAATATCAAAGATCATGCAGTCATGAGGAAGATGGACAACTGTGGACTGCAAATCCTGGGTATCAGTGAGAGCAGACTGACAGAAGTGTTAAGTGTTAACTTCTTAACTTAACTTAAGTGTTCTTAAGTGTTAAGAAGTATTTCAAGCAAGAAAACAAACATTTTATCTATTTAAATTATAGTTACAATGTACACTCAGACACTATAGCACTCATTATGACTGTGCAAAAATGACTTATTAACTATCAACCAATGCATCATATATGCCATATTCCAAAACAGATTCCTAAAGATCTCAGTCATAAAGTGCATGCTCTGACAGAGGATCATAGTGATGAGGAGAAATATAAGTTCTATAATTGCCTCCAAAGTATGACTGATAGAATACTAAAACATTATTTAATCCCCATGATGGGTGATTTTATCACTAACGTAGGATGTGATAACCAAGGAGTGCAAAGACCAATGGGAAATCAAGGGTTGGGAATCATTAACCAAAATGGCAAGAGACTCATTGAATTGTGCTTGGTATCCAACCAAGTTCTTGCAAGCACTGCGTTCCTTCTTAAAGTCCTACATTTAAAAACATGGAATTCACCATGTGGGAAAACACAACAAAAAAAACGTATCAATCATATCAGCATCAGCTCGAGAATCAGGTCATCTGACCAAGACACAAGGGAATATCAAATAGAAGATGTCAGCAGTGATCACACTGAAATTAAAACTGAGAAAGATCAACTTCAAACAAAAGTGGCAAAGAAAATTAACAAAATTGAAAATAAAAGAGTACTACAAGAAATTCCAATTAGAGCTAAGGAACAGATTTCAGGCACTGACGAGAGGCAGAGGAAGGCAAGACACTGACTGGACCTTAAGAAAAATGGACCATGTTCAGAGACAATGTGACAATCTGTAGCAGTTGCAGTTGAATATCAGCATAGGCAAAGCAAGAATTGGATAAGCAAGAGACGTAGTGTCTAACTGAAGAAGAGAAAGAAATGAAAACTTCTGAATGCTAAAATCAGGAACCATTGGGTGTGGGGGGGGGGATCCAGAGGAGTACCAGAAAGTAGACTATAGTGAAAAGCAACACAAGAAAAGATAAATGGAGATATTTTGAAGACTTATCAGCTGAAGTGGATGCTGTTGCTATGACAGGAAACCCACTGAGTTGTTTACCAAGAGACCAAAACCCTACATGAAAACTTGAAAACAGGAAATGGATCAATAAAAAGTAAAGATGGAAAAAAATGCTTCCAATTGAGATAGAATAGACTAGCAGATGGGTGGAGCATTTCAAAGAAGTCCTCAACAGCTCTACCTTGACACCAGAAGCATACAAACCTGATCAAGCTGATATCAACATTGGTCCAATAGATATGTTGGAAGTACAGGCTCCAGTCAAGAAGTCAAGAACAAACAACAAACTCGTGGAAAACAACTAAACCATAGCAGAAATGCTATAATCACTTGACAATACTACCCTAATAAAAATAGCAGATCTGTTCAATGAAGTCCAAGATCTGTTGAATGTGAAAAACAGACCCCTCTTGACCACTGAAAACATGGAATAACTGTCAGGATGCATAAGAACATCACAACGGCCATACTGGGTCAGACAAAAGGTCCATCTAGCCCAGTATCCTGTCTTCCACCAAGTGGCCAATGCCAGGTATTTCAGAGGGAATGAACAGAACAGGTAATCTTCAAGTGATCCATCCCCTGTCTTTCGTTTCCAGCTTCTGGCAAACAGAGGCTAGGGACACTATCCCTGCCCATCCTGGCTAATAGCCATCGATGGACGTATCCTCCATGAACTTACAGAGTTCTCTTGTGAATGTTGTTTTAGTCTTGGACTTCAGATCATCATCTGGCATTGAATTCCACAGATTGACTATGTACTGTGTGAAGAAATACTTCTGTTTATTTGTTTTAAACCTGCTCCCTATTAAGTTCATTGGGTGACCCTTAGTTCTTGTGTTATGAGAAGGTGTGAATAACACTTCCTTATTCATTTTCTCCCCACCCATCATGATTTTATAGACCTCTATGATATCACCCCCCCCTTAGTCCTCTCTTTTCCAAGCTGGAAAATCTCAGTCTTTTTCATCGCTTCTCATACGGAAGTTGTTCCAGACCTCTAATCATTTTTGTTACCCTTTTCTGAACCTTTTCCAATTCCACTATATCTTTTTGGATATGAAGTGGCCACATTTGCATGCAGTGTTCAAGATGTGGGCATACCATGGATTTATATAGAGGCAATACAATATTTTCTGTCTTATTATCTATCCCTTTCTTAATGGTTCCCAGTATTCTGTTTGCTTTTTTGACTGCTGCTGCACATGAGTGGATGTTTTCAGAGAACTATTCCCACTGACTCCAAGATCCCTCTCTTGAATGGTAACAGCCAATTTAGACCTGTGACAAAGCTCCGACCTTGTCTCAGTGGGTCCCACGCTTTCTGGAGGATTATGCTAGCCTCAGAGGCTTACTGTGACCCTCCACGTAGTCCTTCTCTCTCTAGAGAGAAGGGTCACAGCCTACAGAGCCATTTTCATCATAAGCCAGCAAGGGAGGTGAGGAGAAGCTATCCTCCCTTGCACAATCTCTGTTGTCTCCCAGTATCAATGATTAGTCGGGGAGGGGAGGGAGGAGCCCGGGCCCGCCCTCTACTCCAGCCCAGGGACCCTGATAGTAGCAGCTCTTAGTAGCTGACTTTTTGGAAACAGGATGAGTACAATTCCCTGCCCCACTTCCCCACAGCAGCCCCCACTTCCTCAATATCTACATCACCTTTACCTCAGGGCCTCCTTTCTTATGCCTGATAAGGTTTGTACTGCTCCATTTCTCCAGCTGTATGGCTCCCTTCTACAGCTCCTGACACATGCCCCCACCTGACTAAGTGGGAGGCTTTTAACTAGTTTCAGCCAGCCCCTGATTGGCTTCAGGTGTCCCAATCAACCTAGCTGTCTCCACTGCTTTCTGGAATGATCTTAATTGGTCCCAGGTGTTTTGATTAACCTGGAGCAACTGCCATTTGCTTAACATGGTAACAGGGATTTGTTTAGCCTGGGGCTAACTACTTTCCTATAGCCACCTGGCCTTGCCCCATCACAGACTCCAACATTTTGTATGTATCATTGGGATTATGTTTTCCAAGGTGCATTACTTTGCATTCATCAACATTGAATTTCATCTGCCATTTTGTTGTCCAGTCACCCAGTTTTATGAGATCCCTTTGTAAAGCTTTGCAGTCTGCTTTGGACTTAACTACCTTGAGTAATTTTGTATCTCAAAAAGGGTGATCATAGTGACTGTAACAACTGGAGAGGAATCACACTACTTTGTTGTAGGGAAAGTCTTTGGTAGCGTGGTACTAGACAGGATGAAAGAGGCCGTGGACGCAAAGAGTAGGGAAGAACAGGCTGAATTCAGAAATCCTGTGTATATCAGATAGTCATACTAAGGATCATTATAATGGAATATGTGGAATGGCAGGCTTCTCTTATTATCAATTTCAATGATTTTCAAATGCATTTGACAGCCTGCACAGGCATACATTGTGGAATATTCTTCAGTTTTAAAGAATTCCATCTCCAGTCATTAGCATCATCAAAGCTATGTATAGTGATACAAAGCAAGGGTGAACAACCAGAAAATAGAGTGGTTCAGTGTGGACACTAGTGTGGACCATGACTTGTGTTTTCCAGTGCCATAGATTGGACAGAGAAGACGTGTATTAGCAACACAAACACTGGAATAGCATGAGTAGATGGCTTTGCTGGTATCACATTATTGAACAATGTTCCTGTAAGCTACAAACAAAAACAGGCACCTTGGAAAAAAACCCAGCAGCCTAGCAGAGCTCAAAATCATTTATACCAAAAAAACAGACTTGATATCAAACATCCAGTAGTAATATCATATTAGAAGGCAAAAATATCAGGAAAGTAGAACAATTCATTTATCTGAAGAGCACCATACTAGCCAGTTGAGACTTCAAGAGAGAAGTGAAATCAATGATAGAAAAGACTTTTAGTAAACTCAGCAACATATGGGAATCAAAGATATACAGTACAAAAAGAAAACTGAGAATTTTCAAGTAAAATATAATCTCAGTGCTAATGTTTGATTATAAATGCTGGACATCTATTAAAATGTTGGATAGAAAACTAGATGCCTTTGAAAATAAATGCATATGAAAGATTCTGGGCATTGGATGGAGAGACTTTATTACCAGTGAAGAGATCTGAGAAACTGCCAACTAGCAGCTTGTCTCCACTAGAATTAGAAGGAAGCATGGATATATTTGGGGGATGCACTCTGGACACCAACACACAGATTCCCACATGAAGGTGTCCAGTGGAAACCAACTGATGTGAGGAAATGAGTGTGCCCAAGAGAAATCATAAGAATAATCCTTAGTAGAGAAGGCCAAACAGTTGATCTCAATACCTAAAACAGATGGAAGTAGCAGTTAGTGACAGAGTGGATGGAAGAGACTAATTTCTGCCCTGTGCCAACATTGCTGTGAGAAGGATATAATAATAATAGTAATAATAATAAATAATAAATAATAATAATAATAATTTCCCAGAATCCTGTGGAATTGACCTTGGCCAATTCAGAGAACTAAGGTGGAAAGTATATTGCAATATAAGCAGTGCAGATACGTACAGTTCCTACCTTAGCTCCAAAAATCTGTAAAAAAATACTAAAAGTTTGTAACTCAATCCAATCTATGCCAACATTCATCAAAGCAACAGCTGGGTGAAATTTTTCAGCCAAAACTCCACACTACAAACTTATATTGACTTAAGTTGACATCCAGCTGCTGCAGAAATCAAGTCAGCTGTGCATGTCCACACTACACTCCTTGTGTCAGTGGACTGTGTCTTCACTAGCAGCACTTGCATTAATGCAGAAAGCAGTGGGTATCTATTCCACAGTGCAACTCTCTGCAGGGGGTTTTGGGAATGCCTCATGGGACCAAAATATTCTCGCTGGAGTGACTGGGAACATGGCTTTAACATCCCATGATACAGTTTTCTCCCTCCCCGATTTCATCTGCAGCCTATTATATTTCACACCTTTTTTCAAAAGGCTGGCATAGCTGCTCGTAGTCTATCTCCAGAGAAGCATGGACCCCATTCAGCTGTGCACTATTCTGATGATCACTGCAAACATCACTTGCCTTATCCTGTAGTATTTCCAGAGCCATGAGAGAAACCGCCATGTGGAACATGGCAATGTCCTTTAAGTATCAGTGCTAGAAGCCATGGAACGAAACAATTCCCAGTTGCTGTTGGCAGTCGCACAGCTGCTGAACATGGTGGAGCACCTGTTCCGGTCCCAAGAAACAATCATTGACTGGTAGGATTACATTATTATGCAGGTATGGAATGATAAACAGTGGCTACAGAACTTTCGTATGCACAAGACCATTTTCATATGCACAAGGCCATTTTCCTGCAGCTTGGTGACACTAAAATGAGACAGGCTCTGACAGTGGAGAAGCGAGTGGTGATCACTGTGTGGAAGCTTTCAATGCCAGACTGCTACCAGTCAGTGGGCAATCAATTTGGAGTTGGTAAATCCACCATGGAGGTTGCTGTGCTCCAAGTATGCAGGGCCATTAATTGTCTTCTGCTAAGAAGGGTAGTGACTCTGGGCAATGTGCAGGACATACTGCATGGTTTTTCTACCAGGGGGTTCCCTAACTGTGGTGGGGTGATAGATTGCACACATATCCTTATTTTGGCACCAGACCACCTTGCCAAAGAGTACACAAAAGAGGAAAGGATACTTTTCTATGGTGTTGCAAGCACTGGTGAATCACCGGAGGCATTTGCCAACATCAAAGTGGGATGATTTGGGACAGTGGTGGGCAATCTGTGGGCAACACGGGCTGGGAAGATGCATGACGTGTGTGCCTTTAAGAACACTGCTCTGTTCGGAAAGCTGCAAACAGGGACTTTCTTTCCAGACTACAAAATCACCACTGATGACATTGAAATGCCAACAATAGGCTCAGGAAGTGAAGAATGGTATTCGAATATGACTTTGGCTGTTTGAAGGGTCACTGGTGCATTTTGCTCATTAGGTTAGACCTCAATGAAAAAAAAGTCCCCATGATTATAGCTGCCTGCTGTGTTCTTCATAATATCTGTGAAGCAAAGGGAGAAAAGTTTCCACAGGGGTGGGGTGTGGAGGTGGATAGACTATCTGCTAATTTTCAGCAGCCAGATACTAGGGCTATAAGAAGAGTTCAGCATGGAGCAATGTGGCTCAGGGAGGCTTTTGTAATGACCCACAGTAATGTGTGCTTCTTTTCTATATTATTCATACCCATAGTCTTTGACTGATGTGTTTCTTTCTCATGCACATCCCCCATGCCTCAGTTTCCATATCCTTTACTTCCCACTACCCCACACTTTTAATTAATAAAGATGATTTCATTTTCAAGACATGAACTTTTATTGCACACAGATATAAACACTGAAAGATCTGACAAAGACTGGAATATAATTGGGAGGGTGGAAACCCATTCATTTTGTCTTGAAAAGCACACTGACCTTGCCTGTCATACATCAGTTTATATGCGGCTGTTGTTTTTTGCAGCCTTCCCCCAGGGATGAATGGAAGTGATATTGCATTGCCTCGCTCACCTAGGAAAATGTGTGTGATCGGGACAGGGGAAATACAGCAATTTTGGAATGATGTTCTGCAGGGGAGCAAGTTGAGCTTAAAGGTGTTTCTCCTGAAGGTCAGCCAGACCCCTCAACATGTCTGTTTGTTCCTTCAGAATCCCCAGCATCTCCTGCTGTGTGCTGCACTCCTGGGCTGCTCTCCTGATCATAATGTCCATATCCTTTTTTCAGAGAGAGCAATCCTCCACTCCCTCTGCTTAGTGTCCACTGTCCAAAGACATTCATTATCTCATTAAACATATCATGCATTCTCTTTTGCCTTCACCATAGGTGGGAGAGCCTCTCTGCTGGTGTGGAGGAAGAGCTCAAGGCCACTGTTTCATCTGTAAACCATGCAAAGCACAAAGGAACCATTGTCAGTGCAGACCCAGGATCTGCTGGAAAGATGCTATATAAAAATCACTCCTCTTCATCCACGCAAGTGTAAAGCAGAACATTTTCATTTTACAAGGTATTCACTAAACCGGTTTTCAGTCCCAACCATGGTGAGTGTGGCCTAGGACTCCAGATCATCTGCAGCATTGGGTGGGCAACCCACAGAAGAACTGGAAGTGGCTTAAAACCACTTAGAGAGCTGAAGCAAGACAGAGATTTACAATGGACCCTTGACAACCTGTGCACAGGGCAGAACTCTCTTCTACCCTTCCCCCTCTTCTTCTTATGTCACACCCAGGCGTGGACAACCTTGGGTTGTGTGCGTGTAAATATGAAAGTGGGTTAGGGCTTGGGAACTAATGCTTTCTTCCTCCCTCTGAGTGATGTGGGGCACACCCAGCACTCACCGTTGTTATTTGGTTAATAAAGCTTTAAACTTAGTCACTTGGTGTGCGCCTTCATCTCCTCCCCTAAAGATCCTGCGGTCTCTGCCTGATCACCTGAAGTCCCAGGCAGATTGGTAACATAAATCTGTCACATATTGCAATGATGTCAGACAAATTAATACTGGAATGGCATGGGAAAGTATCCTACAATGGTGGAAGGTATAAGGTAGCCCTTCCTAGAAACTTTCTATAACAGATTGCAGAGTATCTCCATGAATGTTTCCTGGAGATCTCTATGGAGGATTCCTCAGAAATCCCTATGTTCATATACAATCTTTTTCACAGGGCATCCTCTGCGTAGCTGGTGCTGCCACTGGGAAGGAGATAGTCACTATATCTCAACTTTTTTTGAAAAATAAAAAACAACATACAAGAACATGTGACCCCAGAATATTACTCGGAATTGCATGCTCACCAGAGGTTCCTTCCCCGGGATCACACTCAGCCATGATGCTGTGCTGCAACAGGTTGGACTGCTCCAGGATTACAAACAGCTACTGGCTTTCTGGGACAATGGATCCTTGGCTCATCTGTCTCCCATTCTCCTCCTACTGTTCCTCATCCAAGATCTCCTCCTCAATGTTACCTATGGTGGCCAAGGACTCTGACTCCTCAGAGGTATCCATGCTGGTCTTGGGGGTTGTGGTGGGGTCACCATTGAGAATAGCATGCAGCTCCTGGTAAAAGCGGCATGTCTGGGATGCTGAACCAGAGCGACTGTTCGCCTTCCGGTACACCTTCCACAGTTCCTTGATTTTCACATGGCACTGCTGCATGCCCTGGTGTATGCCTTCTCCCCCATGCCTCAAGTGATCTGCTCATATAGATATACATTTCTTCAGCTGGATTGGAGCTGTGCCTGCAAAGCCTCTTCTCCCCACAGACCCAAAATATTGACCACCTGGTAGTGTAACTGTTAATGCATGTCAACAGGGTGAACATTAACAGACAGCTAATGTACTTTGATCTAGTCCTGTGTCAGAGAAGCTAGATTCACACACCACCTTGCTGCACTCTCAGTGCTTGTGTCAACAAGCCTGCAAATTCGACTAAACTGAATCATTTTGCAAATTCATATGGATTTTGTCAAATTATTTTGATCTGAAAATCCTCAAAAAATTCTGAAAAACTTGATTTTTTTTCTTTTTGATATGTTCAAAATGAAGTGCTTCAATTTGAAATGACTTTTATTTTACATACAAAGTGTTAAATAAACACTAAATATCAAAAAGAAATGTTTACTTTTTTGTCAAACAAAATTATTCATTCAACCTGGTACAATTTTTTTGTACTGCCAGAATAAATAGAAATGTCAATTTCAGGTCCATCCAAAATTATTTTATTTTATTTATTATTTTGGGAATCCCAGCAACTCCCCCACACTTTAACTCTCCCCACACCCAAAAAAGAAAAAAAGATATTTGCATAATTCTAATCAAAACGCTCAAAGGCACTGCTCAACAAGGGCTAATTTAATGCCAATTGCCACATTGTTACTCAGTTTGTTTTAGTGCTGAGTCAGAGCTAGTGGAAACATTTTTATAACAAATGGCTTTTCAATCAAAACCAAAAGTATTGCAACAAATTTCCATTTTCCTTGAAATTTTACCATTTTTGGATAAAAAGCAGAAAGCCAAATCAGAATTTTATGTCAATTTTATGTAGAAAAAATGAGAAATTTTGGGAAACAAATGAATTTCTTTGAAAAATGTCTTTCAAGAAATAGGCATTTTTCTACTAGCTCCTTAAGTAGTTCAAAAAAATTGCAAGCATTCATATCTAGATAGATTGATAGATCGATAGATGCACTCCTCCATTGTGGTCCTTGTTAAAGCTAGAGCCACTATTTGTCCTAAAGTATCAATGCAAATAATATTACTGGACAGAGTCCAAGAATGGTGAGATTTTCAGAAAGTTATAAAACATCAAAAATTAGGGGTTTGGATTCTTATGGCTCTTTAATGTAGCAGGCACTATTAGCTTTGCATAAAATACTCATTTACTTCACAGAAGTGGGAAAACCTAGTCTGTAATAATAATAATAATAATAGTAAAGTGCTTTGGACCTGCTGGATGGAAGGTGTTTTAAATGTAACTGTGAAGAATTACTGTTGGGACATAATTGGGCATAGTAAATTTTCATATTCAGATTTCTGGGTATTTTCCTTTGCTTATCTTCTAATTGCTGATTTTGTCATATTTTTTTACATTTTTTTATAGGAGAATGCTCTTAAATGTTTAATGACTTACTTAAAGAGCATGGAAAAGCATGATCACTTTAGCTAAATAGAGAATGCATCTAAAAATTCTCCAGTGAATGTTCATCTCTGCTCACTAGGCTCTATTTGAATGTGTGAATTTGATAAATCATGTAAAATAAAGAATCAGAGTTGGATTCTTTATTTAATTCAGGTGAAGCAGGAAGGTTAGAATCAAGCTAAAAATGACCAGCGGAGAATTCCCCTGCTGCAGTCACACTTTCTTTGCATAGTGGGCATGTTAGAGAAGGAGTGCATCTGACGTGGGGAGAGGGCATGGAGGAACTTCATTTGTCTTCTGCTGCCATAGGGACTGTTAAAGACCCTACATCAGTGGCCTATTGAAATCAGCCCCCATTCGCTGCCCTAAGCATTCAGGGCTTGGGTCTGCACACAATGGAATCCGGAAACCATAATAAACTTCTTAATGCACTTCCTCCCTCCTGCATCTGAGCAGGACTGAATCTCAGTAATCACCTAAGGAATTAATTTTAGAATTTTTCTACTATTCTTTGAAATGGCAGGTTGGCTGCTGACTGACCTGCTGCTCAATGGAAGAGCTGATTTGAAACTTTCAGGAGCACCTGATTCTGATAGTTAAATTCATCCATTTACTGGGACAGAGGAATAATGACTTGTGGTTCCCCCATCCAGAGGCTGTCACTGAAAATGTTGAGGCAATGGAAAGTAGACAAGGCATGAGAATGTCCAGGCAATGCCCTTTCTTGTCCCTGATCTCTTATTGGCAGGCTGCTGCACAGCATACATGGTGCTGGTTCTGTAGACAGGTCTCTAGGTGCTATAGCAATTTCATTAACAACAGATAACTTTATAGGAAGCTCCATATTTTTGTTGGAGTCACATAAATCTGGGACTGCATATTTGTTTTTTTTTTGCCTGATCTTAAGACAGCTGAGAACCTGCAACTCCACTTGAAGTCCATGTCAGTTGGCCTATGTTGAATAACTCCTAATATCAGTCTTTTAATCTTGTCACTTTAGGGCAGGGATCGTCAACTTTGGCATGTGGCTCACCAGGGTAAGCCCCCTGGTGGGCCGAGCCAGTTTGTTTACCTGCCACCTCCGCAGGTTTGGCTGACCGCGGCTCCCACTGGTTACAGTTCACTGCTCCAGGCCAATGGGGGCTGCGGGAAGCGGCATGGGCCGAAGGATGTGCTGGATGCTGCTTCCCGCAGCCTCCATTGACCTGGAACAGTGAACCGCGGCCAGTGGGAGCGGCAATCGGCTGAACCTGCGGATGTGGCAGGCAACCAAACCGGCCCGGCCCGCCAAGAGGCTTACCCAAAGGTTGACGATCCCTGCACTACAATGAGCACTTTATCACCTCTGATATGGTTATACCAGTCTTTGCTCAAAAGCAATTTTAGTTTAAACACAATCCTTACCTAAGTACACTCACAGTTCAAACTAGAATACTCTTCTCCATACCCCAGCTTCAGCTAACCTTCCATCTCTCACTGTGAATGAATCCAAAGATTATTTAGTACTCAAAAGTAATATCTTTATTAAACTATAAATCAGTATATATAAACAGTAGGGATTTCATGAAATCAAATTGTGAAGTATAATTTTTTATGGTTATTAATTTCTAGGTGCCTCTCAGAGCATGTAATGTAACAAAAAACAGCTATGCAGATCCCATTTGTTTCAGAAGCCTTTTAGCATAGGTGAGCTTCTAGACTGTCATCTTGGGAACATTTCATATCCTAATAATAAATAATAATTATAAGAACTGAATTTATAAAATGTGCCCTGTCTCTGTAAGGCACATGACTCCTGGTTGCTCATGAAGGTTGTAGACCCCATAGAGCAATACACAGCTTGTGGTGTGAGGTTCTCTGTCTGTGTCAGCTCAAGCTGCACCCTGATCTGGTGGTATCTATCAGGCCTGGTTGGCCCCCTTGATTTTTTCCCTTTTAGTGGAGATCCCTCCACTTCTTCATGTCTTCTAACTTGCACCTACGGTTTCTAAGAATAGTGAGAGTAAATATTAAATAGTGGTGTCCCCCAGGGGTCTCTACTGGGTCCAGTTCTATTCAACATATTAACAAATGATCTGGAAAAAGGATTAAAAAATGAGGTGTTAAAATTTGCAGATGATACAGAACTACTTAAGATGTTAAGTCCAATGCAGACTACGAAGAGCTACAAAAGGATGTCTCAAAACTAGGTGACTGGGCAACAAAGTGGCAGATGAAATTCAATGTTGATAAGTGCAAAGTAATACATATTTCAAAACATAATCCCAACTATACATATAAAATGATGGGGTCTAAATTAGTTGTTACCACTCAAGAAAGAAATCTTGGAGTCATAACATCCACTCAATGTGCAGTGGCAGTCAAAAAAGAGAACAGAATGTTGGGCATCATTAAGAAAGGAATAGATAATAAGAAAGAAAATGTCATATTGCTTTTATATACATCCACAGTACTCCCACGCCTTGAATACTGTGTGTAGATGCCCCATCTCAGAAAAAATATATTGGAATTGGAAAAGGTTCAGAAAAAGTTAACAAAAATGATTAGGCTTATGGAACGGCTTCTGTATGAGGAGATTTGAATAAGATGGGGACTTTCAGCTCGGAAAAGAGACAACTAAGTGGGGATAGGATAGAGTTTTATAAAATCGTGACTGGTGTGGTGAAAGTAAATAAGGAAATGTTATTTACTCCTTCTCATAACACAAGAAATAGGGGTCACCAAATGAAATTCAGAGTGGTAGCCATGTTAGTCAGTATCAGCAAAAACAACAAGGAGTCGTTGTGGCACTGTAGAAACTAACAAATTTATTTGGGCATAAGCTTTTGTAGGCTAAAACCCACTTCATCAGGTTTTAGCCCACAAAAGCTTATGCCAAATAAATGTGTTAGTCTCTAAGGTGCCACAAGGACTCCTCATTTTTTTTCCAAACGAAATTAATCGACATTAGGTTTAAAACAAAGAAAAGGAAGTATTTTTTTTCACACAGTGCAATCAGTGTGTGAAACGCTTTGCCAAAAGATGTTGTGAAGGCCAAAACTATAATACATTGGTATACCAGTTGGAGAACACTTCAATCTCTCCGGTCACTCGATTACAGACCTGAGGGTGGCTATCCTTCAACAAAAAAACTTCAAAAACAGACTCCAACGAGAGACTGCTGAATTGGAATTAATTTGCAAACTGGATACAATTAACTTAGGCTTGAATAGAGACTGGGAATGGATGAGTCATTACACAAAGTAAAACTATTTCCCCATTGTATTTCTCCCCCACCCCCCACCCCGCACTGTTCCTCAGATATTCTTGTTAACTGCTGGAAATGGCCTACCTTGCTTGTCACCATGAAAGGTTTTCCTCCCCCCCCCCGCTGCTGGTGATGGCTTAACTTAAGTGATCACTCTCCTTACAGTTTTCATAGTAGCAGCCGTGTTAGTCTGTATTCGCAAAAAGAAAAGGAGTACTTGTGGCACCTTAGAGACTAATAAATTTATTAGAGCATAAGCTTTCGTGAGATACAGCTCACTTCATCGGATCCGATGAAGTGAGCTGTATCTCACGAAAGCTTATGCTCTAATAAATTTGTTAGTCTCTAAGGTGCCACAAGTACTCCTTTTCTCCTTACAGTGTGTATGATAAAACCCATTGTTTCATGTTCTCTGTGTGTGTATATTCCCCACTGTATTTTCCACCAAATGCATCCAGTGAAGTGAGCTGTAGCTCACGAAAGCTTATGCTCAAATAAATTTGTTAGTCTCTAAGGTGCCACAAGTTCTCCTTTTCTTTTTGCGAATACAGACTAACACGGCTGCTACTCTGAAACCAGTGGATAAAAGGTTGTTATCACCAGATTGAAGGTCACTGAACTGGATGAGAGTCATGGCATAAATATCTTTTTAATCAAAGAAAACCATGCCAAAATTAAAGACAGGTTTGTAGCCAGCTTTTAAGCTAAAATCTTGTCACATAAAAGGGAAAATTAATGTGCTTTGTCTTGGGGAAAGTATTTTCTGAATATCAATTTGTTTATTTACTATTTTCCTAAAAAGGTCTGCAGGGACACCTGGTGGATTTGAATCTGTTTTGTCCAAACTGCTTGTCAGTGGAATGCACTGCAAAGTAGTCCTGTCAATAGTGTCACAGAGAGATAATCTACTTTCTTATAAAGAAATTCTCTCAGGGAAATTAAGGACACACAGTTGGCTTTCTGTTACACGCTTTCATAAACCAATGTCACACCTCAAACGCTGAAAGTCTTGAAAAAAGGCAGTTGGAACCCAAATGTAGAGTTTTGTTAGGCAGAATAGAAAGATTGCTGATCTAGGCTAACAATATGGGACCAAATACATCCTTGAAGTATGCACACTGAAGTCATTGGATTTATACTGTGTGATGAATGGGATGAATTTGACCTGTAGCTCAGGCTTGTCAGGGAACATCAGACAACTGAGAGACTGAGGAGCTAATAGAGTCTTGATTTCCCATGGATAACTAGCACATAGAAAATACTTCTGTTTTTTTGTGCCACTATTTGGTATGGTTGATTGATGGATTTCACATGCTAATCTCACTTACTCTCTCACTACCCAGGAGGCAGAAAGCATGAGATGAAAGAAAAAAAAACATCGCTAAGGATTTTTAAATCACATAAAATGTGACAAATGATTGCATTGAGATTAGAATCTGAAATCCCATCAGCCAGCACTATGCCAAAGAATTATATATATTGCAATAGACCCAGGCCAGTTGGGTACAGCAGAGTAGCCTTATTGGGATCCAGGAAGTGCTAAAGGATCCCCCACAGCCTAAGAGGGGGGTCCACAGGACCTGGAAACCAAATAATTACGGGGGACAACTATTGAAACAACAGGGACAGGAGTGCGGTCAAAGGGTCAAATGAAGGGAACCAGACGGGGACACCGAGCAGAGAACCCCGGACAGTGCCCATTGCTCCTCAAAGGCGTCAAGGGAGTCAGTGGACACTGCCTAGAGGAACTCTGCCCAGATACATGAACAGACAGCGGATCAGAAATAGGCCCCACAGTCACAGGAGACTCTATCGGCCAGCCTCATCCCACTGGTTTTATAGATGGCCACTTTAGCCAGGGCCAGGAGGAGGTTGACCAGGAGGTCCTGTGACTTAGTAGGGCCACGGATAGGGAGTGCATAAATAAGGAGGTGAGGGGAAAAGTGCAACCAAAATCTTAACAAAATATTCGTGAGGAGCCGGAATAGGGGCTGCAGCCTGGCACACTCTAGGTAGACATGCGCCTGGGTTTCCCTCATGCCGCAAAAGGGGCAAGTGTCTGGGATTGGGGTGAACCATGCCAAGTACACGCCCGTGCTCATGGCCCCGTGAAGGAGCCGCCAACTGATATCCCCGGCAGGTCTCGGAACCAAGGTGGAATAGAGGCCGGCCCACCAGGGCTCCTCACCCTCTAGGGGTGGCAGGAGGTACCACCACTTTGTGTCAGGGCAGGACGCGAGGGTGAGGACATGAAGGGTGTGGAGCACGAGCGTGTATAGATGTTTCCTTGGCGCGGTCTGAAAACGGACCGGCTGCAGCTCGTTTAGCTGGCTCACAGTGAAGGGGCGGGGGGGGGGGGGTCGGGTCCATGGAGCAGGGGCCCGATGAAAAGGTCCGGAGGGCCTGGAGTGCAGGGTGGGCGGGGCACACCCTCCCTTAGGACCCGGTTGAGGAAAACCCGAGCAACGGGTGGCAAAGCGGCCCTCACCTCCTGAAGTATGCGCAGGGGAGTACAAGGTCTGGAGAGCCCCATGTGCTGAGCGAGCATCAGAGGATCCAGCCAGTCTCCCCAGTTGTAGTTCAGGAGGTCTCCGACTCTGGTGACTTCTGCCAGGACCATCCTCCGGTGCACCGCAGGGGACTTCGACACGAAGCTGGGGGTTGTGTAGCAGGGTCTCCGTGAGGAGATCTTCCCCCACAGAGGCCGCCACGGACTTGGTCACTGTGAACAGCTTCCAGATCCGGAGGAGGTCCTGGTAGAAGACCTCTCGGATGGAGATAAAGGAGCTACCGGTCATATCGGAGCCCCCGGAGGCGGCGCAGGAAGGCGTGCGCCAATACGCTCCATGCCAGACTACCTGCACCATAAAGGAGCCTCTGCAGGGCCTGGAGGTAGAAGACACGGACCTGAGTGCGAAGACTCTTCAGGCCCTGCCCTCCCTCCTCCAGGGGTAGATGGAGGACCCCTGCAGAGACCCAGTGCAGTCCTGACCAGAAGAACTCCAGAGTCAACATCCGGAGTTTGGCCAGGAAATCCGGAGCTGGGACCAGGGTGTTGAGCCAGTACCAGAGCATGGACAGGACTAGTTGATTAAGCACTCTCGAAGGGAAAGACACCAGAGTAGTCCTGTCCATCTCTGGAGCCGCTCTACCATCTTGCCCTCTAAACCATGCCAGTTCTCTGGCGGAGATGGATGTGTGGCAGAAAGGTAAACGCTGAGATAGAGCAGCTGACCCGCGCTCCACCAAATGGCCTGAAGCGCGGGTGGGAGGGAGCTCACCTGCCACCAGTCCCCTACCACCAGGCCAGACCTCTTGACCCAGTTGACCCGGGTGGAGGAGGCTGCCGAGTAAATGGCCTGGCAAGCCTCCATCCGTGACAAGTCGCCCGGGTCCTGGACCACGAGGAGCACATTGTCTGCGTACGCCGATAGGACCAGCCGCAGCCTGGATCCCACAGCGCCAACCCCGTCAACCTCCTGCGGAGGAGACAGAGGAAGGGCTCGATCGCCAGAGCGTACAGCTGGCCTGAGAGGGGGCACCCCTGCCGTACTCCTCGCCCGAAGCTGACCGGTTCGGTCAGGGTCCAGTTGAGCCTGACCAGACACTCTGCGGAGGCGTACAGCACCTGGAGAAAACCCACAAACTGGGGTCTGAAGCCAAATGCTTGCAGAGTGCTCAGGAGATACCCGTGATCCATCCTGTCGAATGCCTTCTCCTGATCTAAGGACAGGAGGGCAAATGACAGACCATCCCTACACCCGAGTTCCAAAAGGTCCCGGGCCAGATATAGGTTGTTGAAGATGCTGCGGCCCGGGACGGTGTAGGTCTGGTCTGGGTGGACCACGTCCGCCAGCACGGACCCTAGCCGCAGTGAGATTGCTTTTGCCACGACTTTGTAGTCCGTGCTGAGGAGCGAGACGGGACGCCAATTTCGTAAATTATGGAAGTCCCCCTTCTTTGGCAATAAGGCCAGCACGGCTCGCCTGCACGAAAGAGGGAGGACCCCGCTCTTCAAAGACTCGGCCCAGATGGTGACTAGGTCTGGGCCGAGGACGTCCCAGAATACGCGGTAGAACTCCACGGTCAGCCCGTCCATGCCCGGAGATTTATTAGTCGGCATGCAGCAGAGGGCTTCAGAAAACTTGGCCAGAATGAGAGGCAGCTCTAGCCGGTCTCGGTCACGCATGCTGACCGTTGGGAGTTTGTCCGAGAGCACTCTGCAAGCGTTAGGATCAGTCAGATCTGGGGAGAAAAGACCTGCGTAGAAGGCCCTGGCCCTCCAGATCCGTGAGGGGGGTGCCGTCCTCTGCTAGGAGACAGGTGACGTGCTTCTTGGCCCCCCTCTTTTTCTCCAGGGCGTAGAAGAAGCAGGAGCCATGGTCCATCTCCTGAAGGAGGCAGATGCGGGATCTAACAAAGGCACCCTGGGCCTGATGGTCCTCAAGGGCCCAGAGCTCCTCCTGCTTCTCCCGCCATGCTCCACACAGGGATGGATCCTCAGGGCTGGCGGCCAGATGCCTCTCCTGCTGTAAGACCTCCTGTTTCAACTGCCTTATTGCCACATCCCTCCGTTGGCTGGCGCCCCAGGTGTAGTCACGGCAGAAGAGCTGGGCGTGCACCTTCCCCAGGTTCCACCACCGCCTTGCTGAGGGAAAGGCACGCCGCTGCCCTCGCCAGGCCAGCCAGAACTCCCGCATCCTCCAGCAAGCTGTTATTAAAATTCCAATAGATTGGCCCTGACCTCTCTGCACAGAGAGAGGCCATCATGGTGGCTAAATGATGATCGGAGAACAGGGCCGGCTGGATGCTGGAGGAGTGGGCCCGTGAAAGGTGGAAACGTGATAAACAGATGCGGTCCAACTGGAACTGACGTTTGACTATCTTCCGGAGGACGTCGGCAGCAGCTGGGCACTGCTCGGTCCCAGAGCGATCCCGCTCCTCGAAGGTGGGTGTTAAAGTCCCCACCAGGCACTCACGAGGATCCAAAGTGCCGAGGAAGGCGGACGCCTGCTGATAGAAATGCAGCCGCTCCGGGCCAATGTCAGGGCATAGACCTTGACGAGGTTGGCCACGAGCCCCTCCATGTGGGCCCAGAGGTGCAGCAGGTGGCCCGGCACAGCCTCGGTGACCCCTAGCATCTCGGACAATAGGTCGGGGGAGAACAGGGTCGCCATTTGAGCTGTAAGAACTGCGAGATGGCTAAAGTAGACCCTGTCCTCCCATTGCAGCAGCCAGCTGTCTTCGGTGGCCAGATCTGTATGGGTCTCCTGCAAGAAAACCACAGAGTACCCCGCCCTCCCGAAGGAAGGTGAGTACCTGGCACCTGCGGAGACCCATCCTACAGCCCTGGATGTTCAATGTTGTGATTGTGAAAGGTGCCATGAGGAGGGCTTGGG
Organism: Dermochelys coriacea; assembly: GCF_009764565.3. Taxonomy (NCBI): domain Eukaryota; kingdom Metazoa; phylum Chordata; order Testudines; family Dermochelyidae; genus Dermochelys; species Dermochelys coriacea. Next base: position 89,931,914 of record NC_050068.2, on the reverse strand, counting down.
GGGGATCCTCACCGGCAGGGTCTCTCGCGGCCCCCATCGGGTTATGCAACGAACTGTGACCTACCCCGTATGTAAGGAGTCACGGAAGAGGTGGACCTGCTGGTAGGCTGCAGCAGCCTACTTCCTGGTCCTTTTACCCTCCCCCATGAGGGCCCTCGCAGCACGGAGAATTAGATGGAAGTCCCCCCATCGCTGAAGAGCGAGCTGTACCTTGTTACAGGAGCCACAGACATCCTCAAGGAACTCCCGCAACTCCCCTTGCAGCGTAGGGTGGCCTAGGGTCACTAGTCCCCAGCTATCCTCCGGAGGGGCCTCTGACCAATCCCTGAAGCTAGTAAGGGGGGCTGGGGCTAAGGGAAGGGGCAAAAGACTTCAAGGGGCAAAGCTGTTGGGGGGGGAGTCCAAGGGGTGTCATGCACGCCTGCACAAAAAATCAGTGTGGGCTGACTGCTGCTTCTGGCCCAAATGGTGGTGAAAGGGCGTGGCAAGCCAGTTGAGCAGCTGAGTCCCAGAAGCAGGAGCTGAAGGCAGATGGTAAGTGTCCACAGGGGGTGGTGGAGTGGGCAGCGATGACGGTGGTGGGGGGGACACACGGATGGACTAGGGGGCAGGCTCCATGCCATACCCCCTGTGTCCCCACAAATACAGTCAAAAACCCCCACTACAAGAGCACAGTTCAAAAGTTACTCAGTCTTAAGGCCCCCTCCACAGTGGTCTGCAGAGTCCCTGGGCGTTCCCCCAGTGGCAGATGGTTCTCTTCTTCTCCTCCTTTGTGTTCCAGCAGCTCCCGGGAAGCAAAGGCAGCAGCAGCTCCAGGCAGCAGTGCAGTGGCCAGGCAGAAAGGACCCCTCACAGGGGGTAGTGTCCACAGCAGAAATGGCTGGGGCCCCTCACTTCCCTGCTCTGGGGAGCAGGGCAGCAGGTCCTCCCCGCAAGGGGCTGTAGCTGAAGCAGCCACAACCAAGGGTTGGGGGTTCAGCAGCTAGCCAGCAACCAGGTAGCAGAGAAGGTGGTGGTGGGGGTGGTGTCTGGCCCATCCAGGGAAGCAGCTGGAGAGGCAGCAGGAAGAACCCAGGGCCCAGCAGCAGGAGCAGCAATCTTCCTCCTCCCTCTAGGCCAGTTGGGTTGAGCAGAGGGCATATCTACTGGCTACTGGATTAACAGCTTTCTGTTCTCTGACTGACCAGAGCAGGGGCTGCTCCAAGCTAATGAGAACACCTGGGACTAATGAGAACACCAATTAACCTGCAGAGTCAGGTGAGGCCATTAAGCTAGTGTGACCACCTGACTCTAATTAAGGTCCCTCTGATAATATAAAAGGGCTCACTGCAGTCGGGCAGAGAGGAGCGGAAGTGTGGTTGAAGGGTTGGTTAATGAAGATACCCTCAAGTCATTGGTAAGGGAGAAGCAGGAGAGCTGTGGGGAAGTGGCCCAGGGAAATGTAGCAACTCTGGCAGTAAAAGGTTGGCTTCTAACAGCTGCTACCATTAGGGTCCCTGGGCTAGAACCTGGAGTAGAGGGTGGGCCTGAGTTTCCCCCAACCCACCACTACAGAAACACCTTCTGAGAGGGGAAAAGAGGCCCTTGTCAGGACAGGAGGCTAAACTGTTTTGGCATGAGGCCGTAGGAGCAACAGAGACTGTGGGAATTCTCTCACCAACCTCCATTGCTGATGAAAAGGGCTCAGTAGGCTGCAAAGAGAGAAGGGCTACATGGAGGATTGCAGTGAGCCTCTGAAGCTAGCATAAACTGCCTGGAAGTGTGGGACCCATGGGGATAAGGTTGGAGCTCTGCCACAATATATAATATTGCATTAACACTAGTTTGTATATGTGTGTTAGTGTTAATACAATGTTAAAATTGGGAAAACAAGCACTGAAAAGTCAAGAAATATACAGTGTGGGTAGAAATTCTGCCCTCGGGCATATGCCTTAAATTGTATATTTACTCTAAAAAAAGTGACTGTTTAACAATGACACCATTTTGTACCCTCAGAATTATTCCTTGAGTATGTTCAGAGACACATCAACTTACTTCTGTGAGGAAAAATGGGGTTTACTATGTTATTCCTTTAACCTCTGTGAAGCTGATGGAACACTGAATACAAGTGGCTTGTGCAGGTGTGACAAAGTCAGAATTTGGTCTACAGAGTCTTCATTACTGGTGATGACACACAGGCATCAGTACTAGGGGGAAAAAGGGGCGTTTACGTACCTCTGAAGCTAATACATGGTAACTAACACAAAGGTAAAATCCTAGTGAAGACAAAACGGTTGTAGTTTAAACATGTATTAGCTGGTTGAACTAAACCATAGGTTCCTGACTATGCTTTACTTAAACCTCTTAACGTGTTAAAGCTACAACTTCCTGGTCTTCACTAGGATTTTACCTTGTGTTAGTTACCACATTTAACTAACACATGGTAATAAACACTTTTTTTTTAACCTTTGTGAATAAAAGGCCAGAGAGTACATCCTAGCTTTCAATTCCCAGAGTGAATTTGCAGGGCTTGCAGTTAGAAAAAAACAACTTGAGCAATTCTGACCTGGAAGTAATTGGGAGACAATAAAAGAATCCCAACTCAGCAAGATACTTAAGTCCATGTCTCAATTTAAGCCTTTGAGTAGTCCCATGTTAGCATGACCATTGATGTGCTTTAAATGAGCTGCACATTTAAGTACCCTACTGAATTGTGGTCTGTACCTTTATTTGTCAAAAGTAATATTTTAATAAAACAAAAGTTTTTTATACAAATGAAGGTTATTGCCAAGTACAGATAAATATTTCTGTTGCAACTGCACAAAGATTTTGAATGTCAACACTAATAACTTTAAAACTACTCAACCAATTATCTCCAGTTTGTGTTATTTCTTAAATCTCAGTGAGATGAGCTTAATTTGAAGATTCTATTTTCATCCACTTTTAGTTAACCATGTGAAAAGTTTCTAATCAGAACACATGGAGAAGATTTTGACAAAAATACCCAGAAAAAATACCTTTGAGTCAAAAAGGAACTTGGTTTATAAAGCTATATGCAATTTAAAAAGATGGGTTAAAGGGAATTTCAAGAACACACTTATGTGCAGTGACTGATTAGATTTAATTTTTTTTATTCTGCTCAATTAGAGATGAGCAAGATCTGGGAATGTGTGAAACTACTCCTATCTTAGAAAACATATTGAACAACCTAATGATAAAAGGTATAATATAGGCCTTTTTGTGGGCATCAGCTGCTGTTCCTTGCCAGTCAGTGAAATTCAACACAACTAGATCTTAAGGTAAGTCTCACATGAACATAAAACTCAGCCCCAATTGGTCCTCTCACTGTGAGGGTAAAGGGGACAGGGCTGGAGTATGATGAACTCCACTAATACCCAGCAATCAGTACAGTCCCTAGAGGTCCATTTTAAGCAGCACAATTTAGAGCAACCACAGGACCCACAGCTGGTTTAGGAATGACAAGGGCAAAAAGATGGTTCAGAGTCTCTTTTTGTTTCTTCTCTGCTGTTGAGGAGTGCACTCAATGTTTCTGCATTTCAGGAACATGATTTATAAAAATTATTCGCACATGGATGAAGCTACTAAAAGTTTTAGCATTTTAAAATGTTTAAATGAAGCAATGGAGAGAACACTGGACTGGGAGTCAGGATATTAAGCTTTCATCCTAGGCTGTGCTATAGATTAGCTGTGTGACCAGGGGAAAGTCACTTTCATCTTTGTACCTCTGTTTCCCTTCTCACTTCTGTCTATTTAGCTTTTAAATTCTACAGGGGAGAAACATTATTTCTTACTGTCTGTTGCATAGTGCCTTGCACAATCTGAACTGATGCCTCCTGGCATTACAACTGTAAAATTAATAAATAATAATGAAATCTGGAATTTAAGGAAAAATAACAAACATTTTAAGAGTCAAAACTATCACCTGAAGTGAAGGTTTTTGAGAAAGAATTGAGATCTGATTTATATTTACAATTATTACTTATATCCAGAGACATCTGTTAATTATATTATTTTGGCTCTAGATTAGGTAAAACCAAATAAAATCTTCTACTGTTTTGGGACTAATCCAGAACACAATTATGAACCTGCATAGTCCTTGGTATAATAAAATTACTCAAGTGAATGACAGTTTTCAGGACTGGATGCTTGTTAGCTTTTAAGCACATCTGTCTTGTATAGCTCAGAATATATTATTAGCAGGACACTCAACAATTGTAACAATTACTCTGTTTTAGATTATCTGTTGTAGATATCTTGAGTGAGATTTACTTAAACAACTGTTAAAAGACATCTTTTCTGCACCTTTAAAAATATCTACATATTTCTAAAATTACTCTGTAATTAATCACTCTATCTTAAAGACAGACTAGAGAATTAGACCATTAGTTTGGGACTTGGAAGATGTGGGTTCAAATCTTTGTTCTGCCACAGACTATGTGGGCTTGGGCACATCATGCAGATTCTCTGCACCTCAGTTCTCTATCTGTAAAATGGAGATAATCGTACTTTCCTACCTCACAGGGGTATGATGAAGCTAAATACATTAAAGACTGAGATGCTCAGGTACAGTAGTAATGAAAGTCATATAAGTACCTGAGACAGAAGAATATTATAAACCTTGCCTTTTTCAGCCACTTTGTAACTCCGGATAGATATTGACTCTGCCAAAAATAGTTTTCTGTCAGAACATCCTGAAAACTAATTAAAACCACTACAGAGAGCATACCTGTTACTAATTTTAGCAAGTGTCAGTCAGTATACATCCAGAACCTACAGAGAAACAATCTTAAATTAATATTTGATTTAAGCTATTGATGAAAATCATTTATTATAGTAAAAGGTTAAGCACTGAGGTTTCCACAGTACTAGTTCTGATTAATTATGAATACTTCAACCTTAATAATACAAATTTGTTATCAGAATGATAGATAACATAAATTAACAGCCTTCAGCACCAATGATGAGTCATTAGATAATATTTGTACAGCACTTTGAAAAAACAGAGTGCCATACACTTGCTAAGTATTGCTAAGTATTGTAGAACTTTTCACTGTACATTAGTTTTCACAGGGTGAATCAAACTGCAAAAGTAAACATACCGTGATTATTCCTAGTGGAGGAGATGGAAGACCCTCCTGCTACTTGCTGCCCTGCTCCTACATGATCAACAGCCAGCCCTTCGTTGTAGGGAATGCTGTACCTAACATGCTGTACTAGAGCCAGGTGGGAGAAAGTAGAAGGAGCAGGGGGTAGCTGGTAATGAACATTGAATGAGGACCTGTATCCAACTGGATCCTAATAGATGATCAGTGAAGCATGGGGACCAAGGAGTAACTGTGCTCCTCTGCTGTTTTTCTTGGTTGCAGTTACTAGTCCAGCCAAGGAAGGTAGGAAGGAAGGAAATAACTAAATAAAAGTCAGTCAATGTGCTCTCACCCTGTGCTTCTATTTGGGCCTGTGCTAGGAACATGAGCTGCACTAAATTTGACTGAACATGTAAAGGAGAGCTGCACAAGACAGGTAACGAAAGCACAGTGCTGAAGCTGCCCAGTGTCAATGCACAGGTCCTGCCTCCTGCTCATCCAGGTCAGTCGAATTTTTTTACACTCACCTTTATTTATTTATTTTTGTTTTACATGAAACAAATGTGATCATGGCAAGTGCACTGAGTTCACAAAATAGAATAAGAACAAATCTGAAGTGTTATTACCACCCTTACTAACACCCTTCTTCCAGCATTCATTCAAGTTCTATACATTTAAAGGAGAGGCTTGGAGCATCACTTATTATTATGGTTACTTGTCACTTCCCATTTAAGACCCTGTTTTCAACTGCTTGTAACTTTGATAAACTTTAGTTGTTTACCCTTAAATTAACCTAAAGACTTTAGATCAGGGGTTCCCAAACTTGGTTCATGGCTTGTTCAGGATAAGCCCCTGGTGGGCTGCAAGACACTTTGTTTACCTGAGCATCCGCAGGTACGGCCACTTGCTATTCCCAGTGGCTGTGGTTCACTGTTCCTGACCAATGGGAGCTGCGGAAAGCAGTGGCCCAGCCCCCTATCTGCCGATGCTCAGTAAACAAAGCATCTCACGGCCTGTGGGGTTTACCCTGAACAAGCCGCGAACCAAGTTTGGAAACCCCTGTGTTAGATAAATCTTTTAGTTTAAAATTGCTCAAAATGTAGTTATCATACCATAATCTAAAAATATGAGTGCATCTTTGAAGTGTGTTTAGGAAATCTCATGTTTTCTAAAATAACATCATGATTCTTTGTACCCGATTTTTGAAGGTGCAGGTTACTGTGTAGGAGGGCAGGAAAATGTGAAAGATAGTGGAGGAAGGTTGAAGAGGGAAGTATGGGGGAAGCTGGGAAACTAGGAGAGACTCAAGACAGGAATAGGAAATGGATAGTAATTTCTGTATCTTAGGGGTGAGAGGAGAGTAAGTGGAGTCTCCATCTGAGCAACCAAGAAGACATGTGCATTAAAGGCTGACTTTTCAACCTGAAATTTTCACACTCACTGGCTGAAGAGTGGAAGGAAGTTAAAAAGTCAAAATACAGACTAAAAACATGGTTTAATTTTATATATATGGCAATCTCGTGCTGTTTCCTTGTCAAGGAATCTCCAGTAGAACAAACATGAAGAGATCAAAAATGAGTCAAACCTCCTCATGAGAGTAAAAATCATGAGGAAGACACCAAAACATCATGCACAAGGGGGCCAAATTAGGGTTGCACAGGCTGAGGTTCCAGAACCATCCTGTACTGAGGCAGAGTGGCCTTAATCAGTTATAGAGGGGGTTAATTCACGTAGTTGGTCTCAGCTAACCCCATCTGTCCCCTTCAATGGAAGTATATGGTTGGCGCAACAAATATAAGAGCAGGGCCTGATAGCTCAGTTGGAGGCAAGATCTGCTAGTGCATGCTGCAATTCTCTTACACACACACACACACACACACACACACACACACACGTTGAAACTATGGGGCCATATAGAAAAGCCCATCTGGATACTTCTATCTCTTTATGTTTCAACCATATAAATAATCTGTTTAAACTATGGATCTTTTGGTGTAAGGTATTTCTATAGTATCCCAAGACAGTTAATAGATATTTGTGAAAATCCAAACTTTGACATGGAGTATGAGCACTCAGTATTTATGTAATATATTTGATTTAAATTTATTGTATATGATTTTTTTCTTTTAAAATTTCATTTTCAACAACCCTAACTCCTAAATTTTTATGATAAATGTTTATCAAGAATGTTTGCTTTTATTGTTTATCAGCTCTGCTATTTAATATTAATTTCAGGGCTGGCCTACACTGCAGCTGCAAATCTAAGTTACATAACAGAAGTCAATGTAACTTAGGTTGATTTACAGCGGTGTCTACACTGCACTGTGTCAATGGGAAACACTTTCCCACTGACTTACCTTGCTTTGGGAGCTGGAGTACAGAAATCAATGGGAGAGCACTCTGCCATCAACTTAATGGATCTTCACCAGACCCGCAAAATCGACACCACTGCGTCAATCGTAGCAGTGCTGATCTAGCTGTAAGTGTAGACATTGCCTAAGACTAGGTAGAGTTACTAGTGATAGGAGAAGGGGACAAGGTGTCAAAACATTTGGTTACTACTCCTTGCTGTTACTGAATCACTTTTGGGAAGACATTCAGCCCAAAATTTTAAAACATGGCTGCCTACAGTTAGGTACCTAAATCCTAAATATGGCCTTGGAAATCAGAAAGAGAGCTGTAGAACATGGAAGTTTCTATAACCATGGCAATTCTATGCTAGGTGATCCAAATGGAGCTCCCATCATGCCACCTTTGCAGCTAATGTAACTGGCCTTTCAAAAATACACTTTTAATTGACCAATTCACCTTTTAGTAGATTGATTTATCTTTGGAAGAAAGTATGTGTGAGTCTATACTTCTGTATTTAACTTGTTAGTGAAGTGGGCAAATTGCTTCCCCACCCTGAGTTTAGGTAAAAGTAAGATTAGTCTCTAGTCTGTAGGTTTAAATAAGCCTGTTGATACAGCTTGTATTGATCCATAAACTCATTGATTCTCTTCAGTAATTAAAATTAACTATCCCTTTTATGTAGGTTTCTTAAAAGTGACATTAGTGGAACAGTTTAGTTGGCCTTTCAAAAATTTAGTTTAGTTGGAAGTCTAGCCACCTCCTGCTGTTAAATGAAATTATTCTCAAGCATTAAATCTAAAAAACTTCCAATCATTCAAGCACAATAAATTCATTGAGACATTTTTGCACCAGTTTATTTATTTTGGACGCTGGGCCAAATTAACTTGTAATTCTAAATAACCACAGCTGCCAATGCAAAGTAATTTTAAGTGACAACATATCTGTTTAAAGTGCAACCACAGCAGTAGATGTTACATGTGTAAACTCCAGGTTGGGCTGGACACTTCTTTTTAGCAGCTTCTGATTTTCAGAATGAGCAGAAATTAATTAATTTCCAAGGCAAATTAATATGTGGTCAAATAAAATACTTTTGGGTGAAGAGGAGGAGATAAGACCAACATTACTTACTACTCACATTTGTTTATGTTCTTTCAAAAAATCTTCTGGAATTCTCACTTCAATTTTATTTAAGTTTCAAAAAGAGAGGCTGAAAAAATCAGAGGTGTGTACAGCCAGCATTACTAAGCATTCCTCTCCAATAGGCTGTGGGGGATTTCAGAAAGACAAATGTCCTGCATATTGTGCAGCCTAAAGAAAACAATAAAAGCCGTCAAATACCATTAATTTTAGTGCAACCAAGTTCTCAACTGACATGTTCCTTTGCAAGGAACTATGGATTTTTAATTTTTTTCCCATGATGTAGCATATTCCCCAACAGCCATTGTGCTATTGTTATGCCACTATATTATTAGAATTGTGTGTGTGTGTGTGTGTGTATGCCTCCCCTCCTCACAATTTAAGACATCTTAAATTAATCTGCTTTGCCAATTCTGCAGCAGAGCCAATACACAGCAATAAAGATTTTAGTCCCTGATGCCTGAGTTACAACAGTGATATATGTATGTGTATATATGTTTATCGGTCTTGGAACTCTTTATCTGTGAGGCAATGCTGTATATATTTTATACTGGACTGGATCATTCAGACCTCTAATGCAAACTCATCAATGGGATGTAAAGAATAAAGTATGCAGAATCCGTTTCATCATCTTCTATGATCTGTGTTATGTAGGAAGTCAGAGTAGATCATCTTAGCTGTTCCTTCTGGTTTTTAAATATATGAATCTAAGAATTTGTGTTTCAGATCCTCAACTGGTATAAACTGGCACAGGTCAAATGGAGCTTAATGGAGCTATGCCACCAGCTGAGGATTTAGTCCTATTGCTTTGCAATGTTACTGTGGAAAGCACTAATGCAACTAATTATATTGCATACTGATATTTTAAAAGTATATCAATTTAACTTCTGAGCAATGTAATATAACAGGATTGTAATTGAGATAGATATAGATATCAATCAAAAATAATTTCTTGTTACATGTACTGTAATCAAGGATGTGAATCCTGATTATTAAATATAAAACAAAGAGTGTTAAGATTAGGATAATACTTTGTTCTTGTACAGTGTTTTCATCCATAGACTTCAAAGGAGATCAGTATCATTCTCATTTTACAGATGGGGAAACTGAGTAACAGAGCAGTGAAGCAAGTTTCCCAACATCACCCATCAGGCCAATGTCAGGACTGGAAAAAAGAAATGGTTATTGACCTTCTCATAACTTAACTTTTTTTGATATTGCATAAATGAGATGTGCATGCCCCATTATACTAGAGGTGTGTGTACCTCATGGACCAGTGCTGGAGTTTTCCCTGCACCATAGGTTCCCTCATGCTCTGATCCAAGGTTTGAAGGGGTGTAGCTCCCAATTCTTCAGTTCCTTTATGTTGGATTCAGAGTATCATCTAAGGTGCTGGGGAACAAGGGTGGGTCATGCAATGGACATCTTGAAGAACAAAGGTTACAAGAAGGTGAATAAATGTTTCTTCTAGTTATTGCATATGTCTATTAGACTTGTTGAGTCCCATGCTGTTTCCAGTGGAGGAGGTGCTAGCAGTCTCAGAAGAAAAAGTACTGCAGGAGTGCTTTCCCCACATTTGTACCTTAACTTGATGAAGCAGTAATCATATAATGTCTAGAAAAAGTGCAGACTGAAGACCATATTCCCTCTCTGCAGATGTTCATAATGAGGACACTTCCGACAAAGGCTGTGGGCTGTGTGCTCTGGTTGAATGCACAGACAGCTTTTCAGGAGGCATGAAGCCTTTGGGCTTGTAGCACATGACAATACAACTGAGTGTGCCACCTAGAAAATTGCTGCACAACTACAGGATGCCCTCTCATTTGCTCTGTGTAGGAGAGGAACAGGTAGGAAGAGACCTCAAAGTGATTTACTCTATCTCTATAAAAAGCTACTTCTCAGCAAACATCCAAAGTGTGGAACTTTTATTCATCTTTTTGATCGTAAGGCTTTGGAAAGAAGACTGGTAAATATATTGATTAATTGATGTGGAAATCAAATACTACCATGGAGAGAAAGTTAAGGTGTGGCCTAAGATGCACCTTGTGCTTGTAAAAGACTGTGTATGCAGGGTCCATTACCAGGGCATGTAGTTCTCAAACTCTCCTCGTGGAGGTGATGGCTACTAAAAAGTCCTCTTTCACTATGAGGTGTAACAATTAAAAGATGTGAACAGTTTGAAAGGGGAACCCATAATAGCTGATAACACCAAGTTCAAATCCCACTGTGGAGCATGGTTTCTGATATGTGGGTACAATCTTTTTATGACTTTTATGAACCTGGTAATCAGAGTTAGAAAATATAGGCCTGCCCCTATGCAAAAGTGAATGCTGAGTTTGTGGCCAGGTGCACATGGAAGGAAACCTGAATCTTTTAGTCATAACAAATTTCAAAATATTTTGAATTGTAAATGGCATAGGAGATGCCCTATGGCTAGCTACCCAGATAGAGAAATGTTTCCACTTACTAAGGTAAGTAGACCTTGTTGATTTCCTACTATTAAGCAGGACATTTTTGGACTGCTGCCAAAAAGCATGCCTCTTCTGGGTTTAGCCACTGAGGTAACGGGCCATGAGGTGTAGCAACTGAGGGTTCACCGGTCTGTGAATCTATCATATCAGGTTCTTGAGTAAAGGTTAGGGTAATGGTTCCTTGATGGATAACTTTCACAGGTCTGAGCACCACAGTTGCCTTGCCCAGGCTGGCACAATGAAAATAATTTTGCATCACTCTTGTTTCAGCTTGAGAATGACCTTGGAATCAGCAGCAATGGACGGTAGGTATAGATCAGGCTTTTCTCCCATTTCCAAGATGTAATGGGGGCTATGGCTCACCCTTGAACAGAAGTGGGAGCATTTCATGCTCCGGCAGGTTGCAAATAAATTGACTGTTGGAATTTACCCTACTAGAAATACTGATTTTAGAATACCTGTATTGATAGACCATGAGACTGTTCATGATCCAAGGTGAAGAGCCAGCTCAGGTGGTCTGCCAAGAGATTCTGAACCCCTGGTAATTGTGTTATGCTATAAGAGACAGGCAATTCCATATGCATAAGTTCCAAAGCCTGACTTCCTCCTCGCACAGGCTGATGATCTGGACCCTCACTACCCCCCAGTGGGTTGACATAGAATGCTGCTGTGGTGTTGTCAGTAAGTACTTGGATAGTCCTGTCCCGTATGTGGGGCAAGAACTGATGCCACACTCAGGTGATTGCCCCAACTCTAAGATAGTGATGTGCTGCCTGGGCTCTTGAGTGGATCACACACCTTGAACTTGTAAGTCTCCTCGATGCACTCCTCACCCCATGGCTGAAATATCTGGTACCACAGAGGGGAGAGACAGAGAGAACGGGACTTCCCTACAAACATTCCCACTAATCCAGAGATAATAGGACCTTGATGGGGATGCATATTAATGTGTCCAGGGAATGTATCTGAGTCAGTACACTGAGCTGAGCCATGCATGTACCTTTGAGATGGAGCTTGGCGTGGTGGATAACATAAGAGCATTCCACCATATGCCCCAGTAGCCTGAGGCCATTCCTCACTGAGGTTCAGGGATGGCACTTGAAGGACACACAGAGATTTCTTATAGACATAAACCTTAGTAGTGGCAGGGAAGCCCTGGTTAAGGTTGAATCCAAGACATTCCCAGTAAATTTTATTCTTGGGGGGAGGGGGGAAGCATGAGGATGGATTTCAATTTGTTTCCAGGCCTATGCATGAAAACAGATGAAATATCTGCTGGATACTTCCTTCTACCTGTTGATGGGACTGACCCCACACTAGCCACTCATCCAGGTAAGGGTACATGTAGACACCACCACCACCATGCATTTGCTGAAAACACTTGGCATGGATGATAGGCCAAAGGATAGAACTGTGAACTAGAAATGATCTCCTCCTACAAAGAACCTTAAAAAGTTTCTATGGCCTGAGTGAATCACAATATTGAAATACATATTCCTCAGTTCAACAGCAGCATATCAATCTCCCTGCTCTAATGAAAGGATAATAGCTGTGCAGGAAACCATATGGAACCATAGTTTTTTGATGTACCTATTCAAGTTCCAAAAGTCCAAAATGGCCTGACATCCTGTCTTGCTCTGGGTATTAGGAAGTAGTGGGAACTCTTCTGCCCCACTACCAAGAAAGCACTTTTTCTATAAGTTCCAAAGAACACAGAAACATGTTCTTGCCTTAGTACTGACTCATGATCATTCCCTGAAAAAGGATAGGAAAGGTGGGAGGGAAGTGGGGGAAGACAGAAACTGCAGTGTATATCCAGATTCCACTGACCTTAGCACCCACTTATCTGAAGTGATGGATCACAACACACTTAGAAAATGTGGCAGCTTGCTCCAGAAAGGGGAGGGGAGATTTTTGGGTGATATGTGATGTGATCTGTACTCCATCCTTGCTGGAGGCATCAAACGGGCTACTTTTTGGCCTATGGCTGCCTGGATGAAATGACAGCGGAGATGAGTGGTTTTTCATCTGTACTGATCCACCTGTCTGGGCATAAAATAGTGTTGCCTTGGCTAAAACTGGGATTGAAGTTTTGCTCTTTTGGAGGATGATGTATACAGACTCAGGGATTTCAGCATTACATTGGAATCTTTAAATGGATGCAGGGCCTTGTCCATCTTTGAGGCGAATAAGACGTAGCTCTCAAAGGGGAGATTTTCAATGATCTGCTGTATCTCTACAGCAAACTCCAACATCTGGAGTCACAACAAGTGATACATGGTTATTGCCCTCACTGTGATTGTGACAGCTGAGTCTTTCACATCCAGGGAAGCCTGCAGAGCAAACCTTCTGAGCACTTGAATTCCACCAGGAGGGACTGGAACTAGCCCTTTCAGAACTCAGGCAGCTTGCTAGGGAATTTGGATGCAGCATTCCAGTTCAAATTGTCATAAGGGGACAAAAAGGCCTGATGGTTCACTATTATATCTGTAACCCTACAGCTGAATAAACATTTCTATCAAAAAGGTCCAATTTCTATGCATCCCTTTTTTTGGAGTTGCTTTTGCTCTGCCTTGATGTTGTCTGTCCCTTACTGCCACCACTAATAGGAAGCCTGACATGCAGTCTTGATAAAACTGGTTGTACTCCTGGGATGGAATTTGGTACTTGCATTCTGTGCACTTTGCCAAAATGTTTTATAGGATGCATAATTGCCTTCCTTATAGGAGAGCAACTTTCCCTACTTGTAAATGGATGTAAAATGTCTATGAGAAACTCTGGGGATTCTCCTCCACAAGCTCTATTTATATACTAGGGACAGGCATCCTTTTTAGGAGCTCTTGTTAAAGTCAACCAGTACTGGAGAAGATGTTTCCAGTACTAGTACCTCATCTGGGAACAAGGAGAAGGTGTTTGGAAAAGGTAGGTTAGAACTTTCTGAGGCTGGTCTAGAACTGCCAGTGTAGAACGCCTCTCCAAATCAAATAATAAGCAGTACCAATCCATTCAGTACCAACACTGAGTGGCCTGTTAGTACTGTGTAGAGAAAATTTCTTCCTCAGGGATATGTTTCTGAAGTGCCCAGTTCTGACTTTAGACAGTCTGTTGGTACCAGGTGAGGAAACCTCCCTTCTCAGGGATTGATTTCTGTAGTGCAATGGAAACAAAGATCTAGAATCTAGATGCTGGTGGCATTCCACATGGTATCCAAAAGGGCCAGTGCTGGAGCTGGCATGTTACTGGAGCCATTTGTACCTGGACAGGCACTCCATCCTTCCATCTGCTTGGGATAATTCCTATGAAAGCAAGGACGATCCTAGGAGGATGCCTCGGGAGACATAGGACTCCACTTCAGACTCTGAGGAGTACTCCAAAGACAAAGGTGGTACAGTACTGGGCAGCATTGTCAGAGGTCAGGACTGTGATCTACAATGGGCCTGCAGTACTGGCGGTAACAAAGGGGACTTTCTGGGTATAGGTACCCTCTGCTGAGGTGTAACAATTACCTTTGGTCTCAGAGCTGGCATCAGGATTGATGGAAATAGACCCTGACATAGAAGTCAACATATGCACCAAATGTTCTTATCAGCCTAAATAATTGGAGAGGGCAGCACTGAAAGGCTCAGCTATGTAGGCATCCAGAATCGTTGATACCTAAATTGGCCCTTGCTCCACAGGAGCAACAGCTCCACTGTGTTCACTGAAGAAGCAGCTGGACTTTACAGTTGTGACACAGGAGCCAGCTAAAGACTCTGGTTTGCTGGCCTCTGGCTTGCTGGCTGGGAAGTCCTCCTTCTGCGAGTATGCTAAAAAGGGTGATTTAAATGGCGAAAGACATATCCTCTTTTTGGTGATTCTCTTATGTACATACTTGATGTGAAAGCTTTTGCACTATAGGAAAAGTTTTACTGTATGTTTTACTATTCCACAATTCCATAGGAGAAGTCAAAATTTTCCAATAATATACAATATTAAGTCTGATGCTAGCAATAAAAAAGAAGTTAATCTGTCATTCTGTATCAAATATAGATTCTTTAGTAGAGCATTGAGCAAGCAGATCCAAGGATCTCTAGGAAGCTGGCATTTTGCTATAAGATGTATGTCTAATAATTTCCTCCCAAAACCCAAATCCTGTTTTTTTTCCCTTATTCTTATTTAGGGTCTACTCACTTTTGGGCCTGGTTTATACACAGATTTTGTACCAATATGACTGCTTTAGTTGGGTTTGGATTTCTTTTAATAAACAGATATAATTATACCAGTTCAACCTCTAGTGTGCCACAATTATACTGATATCAAGGAGACTCCTCCTTGTTGTGACTGTGTAAAGAACCTGCCCAGAGCTCCCAGAAGGGACTCCTCAAAAGCCACAGGGAAACTTCCCTCAGGAAGGTAGCATGTTGATCTTCCAAGGAGACAGCTGACTCTGGTAGACTGACAGGGCAGGATAGGTTTTCAAGCCCCTATCCCCTACCTTTGCAAGGCAAGCTATTAACCAGTCAGTACCAATATCCTCAGGCCCTACTGGAGAAGCTGGGAGTACAGTGAAAGGACTGGGGAGTGGGAGCCAGGACCTCCACCTCTTCAAACACAGCAAGGCTATTTTGCTCAGTTTAGTAACACCAAGCCTCTTGTTTATGCAGATCGAGATGCTCAATGGATTTTGCAGAACTCAGACAGACAAAAGAACCCCCCACTAAACTGAGATATATGGCAAATGGTGGAGAATGTGGGCAAGAGATCAGTTCTGAGATAAGGGGCAGCGTTTATAAAAAAAAAAA
The DNA here is from genome assembly GCF_009764565.3 of Dermochelys coriacea. Classification (NCBI taxonomy): domain Eukaryota; kingdom Metazoa; phylum Chordata; order Testudines; family Dermochelyidae; genus Dermochelys; species Dermochelys coriacea. Next base: position 89,916,089 of record NC_050068.2, on the reverse strand, counting down.
GTTACTTGGACTCATCGGGGCAACCTAAACAAGATGGATTTGGACAAGCTACTGCAATGGGTGACAGAAAGTCAATAGCTTCAAGCTGCTCAGCCTCCACAACAGCAACGTCAGCTACTACAACAAGTAGTTACATAGCAGCAGGAACAGATGGTGCAGCAGCAACAACAGCTGCTCCGGGAAAAACAGCATGGCAGCAGGCCTAACAACAACAGTTGGTTCAACAAATATTATCTTTTTTCAAGCTGACTGGTGAGGATGTGGAGGCACCAATGAGCCCAAAAGTCTGACAATGGAAGCTCCATCTATACGAGTTAAGTTGGTGAAAATGGATTCCGATGATTACTCTGAGTCCTGCCTCATAACATTCAAATGAACCTGGTAGCCACAGCAGCATTTGGCCATTCAGCTGGCCCCTTTCCTCACTGGACAAGCCCAGGCAGCACACCAAGAACTGGATTCATTAACTTTCAGGATTACCTGAAAGTTAAAATGACCATTCTTGACTATTTAGACATTATGGTGGACACTCATCACCAGTGATTCTGAGAGGAGACATATCTCCCATTAGCACAACCTCGAGTGGTGCCTCAGTGCTTGAGACATGCTGTTTAAAGCCAGAAGCCAGGCTGGGGGTACAAGTACTGGAACTTGTGTTGGTGAAACAGTTCACCGGTTGGGAAAAGGGCCAAGGTTCTAAGACATTGCCCAGATATGTTAATGGAGAAGGTCCACCTCAAGGAAAATTATATGGCTTCTGATAGCCTGCTGATGGCACTGGGAAGCAATACATGGGAACCTGAGGAACTGAACCTAGGAATGGTTGGTGAGACAGACCAGCTCAGCGTGGACCTCTAGAAACAGACTCAGGGGTTGCAAGGAAGCTGGGGGTCAGGGGTCCCCAATAAACTATGGACATTTAGAGAGTCACTTGCTCATCCAAAAATGGAGGCCCATCAGGCACATTGGGAAGACCAATTGGGAGCTCCTAAAGGGCTTCTCCAGCAAGAATTACCAACTCTTAAAACAGAACTTGGTGCCTCTACAGTCCCAAGGGTATGCTTTTTATGTGGGCAGCTGGGACACTTCCTCTGATATTTCCCCTATATGAAATGTAACTATGGACAAGTAGGGACAGCTGAGGCACAAACTCGGAAGAAGGGGTCAGCCATATCCTGCTGCCCATATGAGTCAATGGGAAAAGGGTCAACAGCTTAGTAGACGTTGGCTGGGGCAGAGACTGGTATGGGAGCAATTAGTCAGTTGATCCTCGATGAGGATGGGGAGATTGTCATGCTCCATTATATAAACGGGGATGTGAAGTCCTAGCCAATACAAAATATACATACAACTAACTGTATGTAGGGAGCCATACAACAATCTCCTTTTCAGGTTAGCCCCCACCTTAGCACCTTCTCTTACTAGGAAGAGATTGGCAGTATTTTCAAGAAAACCTAACAAAGTGTTAGCAAAAATAGCCCTGTGATAAGGCTCACCCTTCTCAGCAGTTTGAGACAAAGGTTGGCCAACATGAATTGATAGAAGTAGGTAAACAATGAGGCTCGGGAAGGTCCTGCAGGTTGCAGGAACCCGCCACCCATCTACCTGGGTCTCGATCTTATAGGAACTGACAACGCTGGTACTGACATTCTTGCCCAAAACATTGACTTTGTACAGAAAGAGTGGGCTGTCCCCACACTTAGCCAGATCTATGATCAGCTCGCTACGTAGACAGCAAAATGCTATAACCCCAACTACTGAATCAGCGGCCTCATTTCAAGCTCCAGAGTTAACAGATCTACTGCATAGAGATAGACAAACAGATGAGTGAAGTCAGGCCCCAACTCCTGGTCCCTACCCTATACAGGAAGGAGTTGATGAGACTAGCCCATGAAATACTGTGCACAGGACACCTGGGGAGGAGGAAAACCGTTGACTGAATCACAGTCAATTTTTGTTTGTCCAGTATCCATAAAGATGTGAGGGACTACTGTGGAGCCTGCCAATTCCCCTTATGGATGTATCTTTTGAAAAGATAGGAACAGATTTGGTGTCTTCCTGGAAGAGTGCTGCCTGCTTTCAGCACATCTTAATCAACCTAGACATTCTGCTATGATTGACAAACACAGCCACCATAGGAATTGAAGTAATGAAACTGTTTTCTTGTGTGGCACTCCATAAAAAAATCCTGATGGATCAAGGGTTTAATTTCATGTCCTGACTGATGAAGGAACTGTGTAATCTATTGAAGTCAAGATGTGGTGAACATTGGTGTACTACACATAAACAGATGGCCTACTAGACCCCAAACATTGGGACCAACTATGTCTGTGCCTACTTTTTACCATTTAGGAAGTCCCTCAGTTCTTCACAGGCTTTTTACCATTTGAGTTCTTATAAAGGAGACAACCTCATGGCATCCTAGACTTATTGTTGAAGTCCTGGTGTTCTGGGCCAAGGTGTTCGAAGCACCACGGGCCTGGCAGGAGTACTCTGAAAAAACGAGGCTTACACACAGGTATGAGTTATTGGCTTTACTGAAGGTTAGTGACCCACCTGCAACGGGGACTCCAAGCGTTGCAGTCACGGAGGTGGGTAACCCAGCACACCAGAGCTCTGCCTGGGACAGAGTCCAATGGAGGGGCAGACGGCCAGCATTAATAAGCACTACACAAAAACAGCTCATGAATATAGAATTAGGTACTTTCCAAAAGGGGTTTTCTGCTATCTGGCAAAGGGCCATGCGAAGCAGTTGTAAACAGGCCGACGGCTGGTTCAGTTGAGTTTCTATGTCCTACAATAACCTATCAGCACAAGAAAGTGGAAATTCCCTAGCTAGGCCATAACAAAATCTTCCGCAGTCCCATACACCTGGGATGAACAGTGCCCTCGGGGTCCTATGTGAGCCAATGTGTCCTCCAATTCTGGAGATAACTTAAAGAACCGGTGGTGTTTGCCAGAGTTCTGCAGGCCAAACACAAACAAGAAATTTCCTATAACTGTGGGGCTCAGTCACAAGAATTTAAACCAGGTGATTGGGTACCATTGCTGCTACCCAGCTCAGAGTCTAAACTGTTAGTCGCTGGCAAGGGCCCTTCAAAGTTATTAGAAAAGTACAGCCTATTGATTATGCAATCCAACAACCAGGGAAAAGGAAAGATACCCAAATGTATCATGTAAATCTTCTGAAGACCTAGAAGGTCAGGGAGGGGATTTTCATTGACTTCTGCCCCATTCCTACCCTGAACCCAAATTAAGACCCCAGGCCCTGATGAGAAAAAACTGCAAGCCTGTAAGGATGGGTGTGACGTTATGAGTGTAATATAATATCTCACTGAAAGATGACAGGGCCAGAGAGAGTTAATTAACTCACAGACTGACCTGACCAATGGCCGAACTTTAGAGACTGGTTAGGAAGAGATGTAAATGAATAGAGCTTTGAAATGCAAGTCTGTATTGTTAGAGATAGAAAAGTAGATGTTTGCTCAGGTCTTGTGATGTAAGCAAACAAGTCTTGTCTATGGCTATAGCTTTGATTCAAAGATCAAAAGAGGAATATTAACATTTAGGAAGACAATTGAGTGAAATAGTATTCTTGTCTATGTCTCTTTGAAGGTTGTGATAACCTGTGTCTGAACTGTTTAATGGATAAATTATCCTGTGCTAATTGCCATTAGAAAGAAGAAGAAGGAAAGTCAAGCCTATTGTTTTCTCAGGCCAAAAGGCTGCTGGAAATGTATACATACCTTGGGACACGCTCCTTCTTCATCTCAGATCTGCTTTGGGTTTCAAGAAGGGGAAACCTTAAGCCATAAGGATTGAGATCCCCAGTCACTGACTGGAGTCACCCTGAATATGGACATTGGACTATAACCTATCGACTATTTCTCAAAGGACTTTTGGCAACTACAAGCTCAGCTCTGCTATGTATCTGAACCTCAAGAATTGAACTCAAGTCTGTATGTATATTGATCTTTTAACCATCACTCTCTCTCTTTTCTTTTTTGATAAATTTTAGTTTACTTAATAAGAATTGACTATAAGTGTGTATTTTGGGTAAGATCTGAGTTATCATTTGACCTGGGTCTGGGGCTTGGTCCTCTGGGGTCAGGAGAAGCTTTTCTTTTATATGATGAAATAAGATTTTCAGAATTTATCATCATATGTTTGACATGTGTGTCTGGATGGAGGTCTGAGGCTGCGTACTTTAACGGAACTGCATTATTTGGACTTCTGAGTAACCAGTGAGATACTATAGAAGCTGTTTTGTGCTGGCTTTGTAAATCTAAGTATTGAAATATCCACCAGCGTATGGGGTTTGTTTGTCCCATCCTGTTTGCAGTTCACCCTAATTGAGTGACCTCAGTTGGCTCCCATGGGCAGCACCGTCACAATGGGTAAAACTTTACAACCCAAGCCACAGACACAAGTACAACTAATGAACTTATTCCCTATAGTGTTCTTGTCCACTTCAGGAAAGACCCACATGATCTTCCATCATATTTAAGTAGTGAGGAAAAACCCTTGCCACCTTCCCTGGAATATGTGGGGCAACATCCCTCAGGAACTTCAAGCAATATTATACCTGGGAGTTGTAGAAATATCCTTCATTTTCCTGGTCCCTAAACTGGATGGGATTGTGTCATTTTGTATTGATTTCTGCAAAGTCAATGAATCATCTAAATTCAATGCCTACCCCACACCAAACATGGATGAGTTACTGGAGCATCTATGAGTGGCTGAGTATACAACTACCATTGACCTTACCAAAGGCTACTGGGCAGGTCCCCCTCACTTAGTTTCCTGAGGAAAAAAATCAGCTATTTCCATGTCCTTCAGATTATACCGGTTCTATACCAAGTGTAGTGGGGTGGCTGCCCCACTACTCGAGAACAAGGGTTAAAAGTAGCTACGCTAGGCTGATTGGGGAAGGAGCCACAGCTGGGGCCATGCCAATCAGGGCCCATCTGGCCCTGATAAAAGGGCTGTGGGGCCAGGAGACAGAGGAGTCTCACTCTACTCCTGAAGTGGGAAGGGCTAGCTGCCTGGGAGCAAGGTACCTGAAGCGGAGCAGTGCTGCGGAAGGGCAAAGGGAGCTGGGGAGCTCCAGCCTGGTAAACCCCCAGGCTGCAGGCCTTGTTGAAGGCCTACAAAAGGTACTGGGGCTGCAAAGGGACAGCCCAGGGATAGGCAAAGGCAGGGTCCATGAGGGACACGTGGGCCTAAGGTAGGCGAGACACTGCTCAGCACAGGGCGCTCAAAAGCTGGTGAAGAGCTAATTCCCAAGACGACCAGCAGGAAGTGCCATGGCGGTGAGTCTTGCTTTGCTACATCATGCCATTTGGACTCCATGGAGCAGCTGTGACCTTCCAGAGGTTGATGGATAAAATCTTGTGATCCCCATGGACAATATGCCTCAGCTATCTGGATGACATTGTCATCTATAGTTGACATTGGGGGGAACACTTTGAAAAGTTGGCAGCAGTATTTCAATCCCTCAAGGATGCAGGGTTAATGGCCAATCTGGTAAAAAGCAAAATCAGGAATCACGAAACTATATACTTAGGGTATGCATTAAGCTGCCGCCATCTGTTATCCTTACTGGACAAGGTCCAGGCTTTGATGAACTGCCCTACTGCTTCAACAAAATAACAAATGCAACAATTCCTGGGATTAGTTGGGTACTACCAACATATTGAACCAGAATTTGCCACAATCACAGAGCCCTAGATAGACCTCATAAAAGACAGAAACCCAAGGAAACCTGAGACAGGGGCTTTCAGACACTCAACAGGGCCTGTGTAGAGAATTGTCCTTTTTAACCTAGATTTTTAAAACTGGGTCCTGTTACAAACTAATGCCTTGGATGTTGGCCTAGTGGTGCTGCTCTCTCAAATGTTCAATGGGGAAGAACATCCAATAATATATATCAGTAGGAAGCTATTCCCTGGAGAGAAAGTGTACTCAATCATAGAAACAAAGGCATTAGCAGTGAGGTGGTGCTGTGGAATCCATATGCTACTCATAGAATCATAGAATATCAGGATTGGAAGGGACCTCAGGAGGTCATTTAGTCCAACCCCCTGCTCAAACCAGGACCAGTCCCCAACTAAATCAGAAGTATTCCCTAATTATTGGGAAACCTCTTTTAATATATTAGTGACCACACAACCATCAGAGTGGTGAACATAATGAAGGAGACCAACACTCACATGAGGCATTTGTGTTTGTCACTTCAACCCTATAAGTGTCAGGTTTACCACCAAGCTGGCAAGAGTCAGCAGAATACAGATTTTTTTTCCTGCTATGGGAGAATTCCCCCCACCCCATTCTAACACATTTACCTCAATCATGAGGGGGAGGATATGTGATGGGGTGACAAAGAGATTAAAGAGCTGCTGTGGGCAGTGCTGACCCCTCCCATCTGGCCCTGTCAATCATGTCAGGAGTGGAGTAAGGATTTAAAGGTAGGAAGTTCTAGACAGTTGTTGGGTTGCTCTGGGAAAATCAGGTATCAAATCTACAGTTCCCAAAGGAGACTCCTGAAAAGCTTCAGGGAAATTGCCCTCAAAAAGTTCACATAGACTCTGCAAAGACACAGCAAGCTCTGGTGTACTAGGTGGGGAGGATAGGTTCAGTAAGCAACAAGACAAGTTGTCAACCTCCTGGGATCAGGGAAGCTGAGACTATACTGAAAGTACATGGAAGTAGGAGCCAGGAGCCCCCTTCCCTTCAAATGCAGTCAGATTATTCTGCTCAATTTAGTATCACTGAGACTCCTGTTTTCACAGATGGAGGCAGTCTATGAACCCATCAATAATCCCAGAATTGTGACATTGGTAAAGCATATTCCCCTTTCCTATATGAGAATAGCTATAATGATGCAACTGTGTCAGCAGTACGGCGATTGTACTGCTAGCCCGAGCCACTGCCTTTACTACCCCCAGCCACACTGCTCAGTTTAGTGCTCCTAGCTCCAGCAGTGTGTCTGACTATCTGAGCTGGGAAGCTGGCTTCCAGCTGATGTGAAGGCATTCTCACAAATACCATCTACCCAAATTGCTGCATCCCATATGGAAAATGGGTGAAGCAAGAAGACTCCTGCTTGGAAGCTACAATGAGTGTTCTCAGTGGTTCTCCTGAGGAATTAAAATGGAAAGAACTAGGATTTTTCTCTAGCAGTGGTTAGTCAATCAAAAAGTGGACCAGGCACTGACAGTCAGATAGCAATAGAATAATTTTTTTAATTGTTATGCAGCCAAATGATGTCTCCCTAGCAAACAGCTCCATTATGCAAAAAATGAAGTACAATAATGGGTCCCTTTGGGATAAATAATCTATGTCTTGAAGGGCTAGGGATGCAATTCCCAGTTTGAATAAACATATGCTAGCTCACATTGATCTAGAGGGCTAAAAACGGTACTGTTGCTTCAGTACCACAGACAGTGGTGAGTGGCAGCACAGGCTAGCCACCCTGAGTACATATCCATGGGGTCCAGATGAGTTTGTACTAAAGGTGGGTAGCACATATTGCTGTTCACTCCTGCCCACGCTACACATCTTCACTACTATTTTCAGTGCACTAGATGAATGACAGCTAGCATGTGTCTCTATGAGCTGGACATAACATCCCTAACTCCAAATGCAGACATACACAAAGAAAGAGCCAACTGCCCAACAGAAAGGAAGTGGTAAGGGCTACCTACTCCCCAGTGACATCAACAGCAAGAGACATATGTGACCGATTTCTCCTTTCCTACTTGTGAAGTATCTCCCACATGCTGTGTAGTCGTAATGTGGTGAGAGAAGTCCAGGATAGGCATTTGTACTGCATGGACATTAGGGAGAATATTGAGCTCCCTGTACCTGTGCAGTAGTGCAGTGGCCAAGCTTATATGCTTTAAGGATTCTCCTTTTCTCTGTGCAGCAGGCTTATTTGTCTCCTATATTATTCTGCTGCAGAAACAGTAGATCAGCTTTTGCTCTCATCTACGGCAGTATAAATCCTGAGTAACTACAATGACTTCACTAGAGTTACTTCAGATATACCTGGGTGTAACCAAGAGCAGAATTAAGCCCAAAACACTTCATTTAAATAAGTGGGTCTCAATCTTTTGTACTGGTGACCCCTTTCACATAGAAAGCCTCTGACTGCAACCCCTCCTTATAAATTAAAAACACTTTTTTATATACTGTAGTTAATACCATTATAAATGCTGGAGGCAAAGCAGGGTTTGGGGTGGAGGCTGACAGCTTGCGACCCCCCATGTAAGAACCTTGTGACTCCCTGAGGGGTCCCAAGCCCCAATTTGAGAACCCCTGATTTAAATGAACAAACAAATATGTATAATTCATGACTATATGTTTACAGAGAACCTGATGCATTGTAATATGTCATAGGAAAATGACAGATGCCCTGTAAAAGATTTATTCACTGTTAAATATGCCTTTTACTTAACCTACTAAATATCTAATTTGGTAAACATAAATATTTTGAAAATGTGTATAATTTACTTGATTGACAGTAATGGCTTCTTCTGAATCAGCATAGTCGAGTGAATCAATATATACACTGAATACATACATAATTAGGGAACTATTTAAACAGCTATTGAAATTTAATAGCTGCCATGCATGCACATCAAGTGCACATGTGCAGACGGTGAAAACTTTAGCTCCATACTAAATATCTCAGGGATGTTTTTCCCTTTACAAGACATTATTCCTCATGATAGACTAATGCCTCAATGATTTGATCCTCAATGTCTCCAATTTGACTGCAGTCTTTGATACTCTTGACTTTTCCCTCCCTGCTTCTCCTCACTTGGCTTTCTGGGACAATTCCTTTGTGCCTCCTCCTCTCTGTTGGAATCTCTTAAGGCTCTGTTTGTGGACCTATTGCCTATCTTCCTCCTTCCATTCCACGTGTTTAACTTTCACCTTTATGCTAATGATTGTTAAATATACTTCTCCACTTCTGCTCCATCTCCAGGACAAGCTTATAGATCTCACTATTTCTCTAACACCTCATCTTGGTAGCACACGATCATCTCAAATTCAACATAGCCAAAAATATTTCCCATACTTTACAGTATCCTTGATCCCTGCCTCTTAGACTCAGAAGCTGAGAGCAATCTTTGACTCCTCCTCCTCCTTCATTTCCTCCAGTTCATGACCAATTCCTGTTGATTCTTCCTCTACAGCTTTTCAAAATCCCCCCTCATCCTTCCTGTCTTCCTCTAATTCATCTGGTGACAATCTAATCAGACAAGGAATTGACAAAAGCAGAGGATCAAGACATAATACACAGGCAAAGCAATCACTGCAATTATAGACGCACATGTTGCTTGTTTCACTTTTTTTCTCTGCCCTCACAACTGTCAATATGGGTAGGATGCGGGAGAGAGAAGCAGTCAGAATTAAAAATTGTATTAAAGCTAATGTTAAAATATATATAATACATAGGTTGGGAAAAGAGTGTCTGTACATCTGGATATAGTGCTTAGATTATCCACAAATATAAAGTTAGTTTTAAAAGTTGTATCATATATAGAGTACTTAATCAGCAATAACCCAAATTTAGGTGAATAGATTTAACAATACAGTTTAGATATTAGAATCCGAATACTCAGGTACATCACTCATGAAAAGTTGTACAGAGATTTGGTTGTGGAAAGCAAAATGTATCAATGAGTGAAGATTGTCCCTCAGTAATTGAGAATTAGGTTGTTTGTCCATTTAGAAAATACAATCCATGAGGAAAGTATTACTACATCACAAGTATGCCCAACAGCACTTCAGCCTAACCTGTTAGGTGAGTGATTTGTTGTAGGCATCAAGGAAGAGGTATGTCCTGAGTAAGGATCTGAATAAAGAGAGAGTAGTGGCCTCATGGATCAGTTCATTGAGGACAGTCCATATGTAAGGGGCAGTGTAGAAGGGAGAATGAAGAAGTAGGTGGGAGAAACTGATTTTGAATTACATTATTATAAAAACTGTTACACTTGTATTTTATTCATGAGACATTTAACTTGATAACACCATTTTTTCATCTTCTTTTTTTTCAAATTGAAAAAAATATGCTTCCAGGACAAGTGTAAGCAGAGTCAGGATGAGCTCCACCTGACATCTGGTGGTGAGTTGTGGCAAGTTGTGGAAGAGAACTTCAGGGGTTGATCTCATTTGCATAGGCATACCAACCCCACCTAGCATGAGGCCATAGCTGCCCAAATGGTCACTTTGGCTGCTGTGGGATCCCCAGTTTCTCTGTTATTGGGGCAGGAAGAATACATTGTTATTATCCTGATTATGTGAATCCAGGACAGTAGAACTGTACTTGGCCTTTTGTTATGATAGAGGGACTCGCCATCAACTAAGCGGCACTCGCTAGGCAAGGGACATGGGTTCCAAAACTCAGTGAATTGAGAGAGGCTGGGGACAGGTATTAATGCTTGGGGGGGGGGGGGGAAATGCTCCCAGTGAGGGCCTTACATGCTAACTGCACTGCCTCCTCTCTCCACTGTAGAATATCAGAGCTAATTTTGATTTCATTAGGAGTCTATTTACATCCTGTTGAGCTGAATTCACTTTCGGCTAATGGCGCACCAGCACTGAGGTTCCCCTACTACAAGCTGAAATCACTGAGTGTGGTGTTAAGTAGTAAGGGGGGCCTGAAGATATATTGCAGAGCAGTTTGTGTGACAGCTGGAGTGGCTCATGGGAGAGCCAGAGTGGCTCATGGAATGGCTAGCAGAGTGGCTGGTGGAGCGGAGCAGTTTGTGGGATGGCTGCAGCGGCTCATGGGGCGGCTGGCAGAATGGAGCAATTTGTGGGACGCTTGGCAGAGCGGAGTCCCATGGAGAGGTGGGGCAATCAGCTTTGAACCATGTAAGGTGCCCCCTTAACCCCTCCCCCCATCTCCACCCAGGTTGGGAGGTAAAACTGCAGATAAACTTTTGAACTCTGGCACTACACTGATCAGGGACAGAGACTTTTGGGTTGTTGGACTTTTGGGACTTTGGGTGACTTTGGGTTGCTGGACTCAAGAACCAAAGGGAAAGGACATGCCCCAATTTGCTTGGGGTGGATTTTTGCTCATGGGTTGTGTTATGAATCCTGTTGGTGATGTTTCCCTAACATAATGCCACATTGTTTCTCTCTGTTATTAAAAGGCTTTTGCTACACTCAGACTCTGTGCTTGCAAGAGGGGAAGTATTGCCCCTTGGAGGTGCCCAGCGGGGGTGGTATATATTTGTCCCAGGTCACTGGGTGGGGACTCGAGCAGGTTTTGCCTTATGTTATTGGAATGGAACCCCTAGTTGCTGCCAACTCTGACTGGCAGAAGGGTTACACAAGGACTGACTCCATTATGCTACATGTCAGTCTTCAAGTGAAAGAATTTTAGTTCTTAGTTATAAGTTTCCGAAAACATAACGACAATGTTTTTTGTAATGGCAATTCCCCAACAGAATGTTAATTCAAGTGCTTTGAAGATCACCACATTGTAAACTTTTACCTATGGTTTATATATGTAGAATATAGGATGTATCTATCTAAGCAACTGCATTAAGAAATTAATCATTTTATGAAATTATAAGCTTTATGTTGCAGGATATTAATTGAAACAAAATACATCTATATCTATACATATTATGGTGCTGTTCTCACCACCCAAGTTAACATTATAGCCATATTTCCTCAAAGAAAAATATTATTTTGTAAATTTTAAGTCTTGATTCAGTAAAGAACTTTAGCAGGTGTTTAAGTACTTTGTAGAACAGTTTTGAATGGGCTCAGAACTGTATATTCACAAATCCCCTTCAAGGGCCAGAATCGGGGCTTTTATGTGGAGTTTTCATAGAATCATAGAAGATTAGGGTTGGAAGAGACCTCAGGAGGTCATCTAGTCCAACTCCCTGCTCAAAACGGGACCAACACCAACCACATCATCCCAGCCAGGGCTTTGTCAAGCTGGGCCTTAAAAACCTCTAAAGATGGAGATTCCACCACCTCCCTAGGTAACCCATTCCAGTGCTTCACCACCCTGCTAGTGAAATAGTTTTTTCCTAATATCCTACCTAAACCTCCCCCACTTCAACTTGAGACCATTGTTCCTTGTTCTGTCATCTGACACCACAGAGAACAGCCTAGCTCCATCCTCTTTGGAACCCCCCTTCAGATACTTGAAGGCTGCTATCAAATCCCCCCTCACTCTTCTTTTCTGCAGACGAAACAAGCCCATAGCCTTTCCTTGTACGTCATGTGCCCCAGCCCCATGATCATTTTCTTTTCCCTCCACTGGACTCTCTCCAATTTGCCAACATTGTTTCTGTAGTGGGGGGTCCAAAATTGGATGCAATACTCCAGATGTGGCCACACCAGTGCTGAATAGGGGGGAATAATCACTTCCCTCGATGTGCTTGCAATGCTCCTACTAATACAGCCCAATATGCCGTTAGCCTTGTTGGCAACAAGGGCACACTGCTGACTCATATCCAGCTTCTCATCTACTGTAATTCCCAGGTCCTTTTCTGCGGAACTGATGCTTAACAGTCAGTCCTCAGCCTGTAGCGGTGCATGGGATTCTTTCTTCCTAAGTGCACTACTCTGCACTTGTCCTTGTTGATCTTCATCATATTTCTTTTGGCCCAATCCTCCAGCTTTCTAGGTCACTGTGGACCCTATCCCTACACTCCAGTATATCTACCTCTCCCCGCAGCTTAGTGTCATCCACGAACTTGCTGAGGGTGCAATCCATCCCATCATCCAGATCATTAATAAAGATATTGAACAAAACGGGCCCCAAGACCGATCCCTGGGGCACTTCACTTGATACCAGCTGCTAACTAGACATCGAGCTGTTGATTACTATCTGTTGAGCCTGAAAATCTAGCCAGCTTTCTATCCACTTTATAGTCCATTCATCCAATCCACACTTTTTTAACTTTCTGGCAAGAATACTGGGAGAGACCATATCAAAAGCTTTGCTAAAGTCAAGATATATCACATCCGCTGCTTTCCCCATATCCACAGAGCCAGTTATTTCATTGTAGAAGGCAATCAGGTTCATCAGGAATGAATTTTCAACAGAGTTGTGGATGTTCAGAGAAGAGGCTTTTCAAAACAGATTGTGGAAAATCCATATTTTTTAAAATATGCTGTCCTGTCTCACCATCCAAGATTTTTCAGTGCTCAGGCCTTTGCTGGGTGTGAAGCCCCTGGTTTTTTTATACCTCTTTCTCATCCACTCCCATTCTTGTTTCCTTGTTCCTATGGTATTCATAGATTCATATATTTTTAAGGTCAGAAGGGACCACTCTGATCATCTGGTCTGACCTTGGCATAACATAGCCATAAAATTTCATCAGTAATTCCTGTATCTAGCTCTATAATATAGCCTGTCTTTTAAGAAGCCATCCAATTTTGAATTATAGACTCAAGGTAATGGAGAACTTACTGCATCCATGGGTAAGTAGTGCCTATATTTAATTACACTCAATATGAAAAAAATGCATTTTATTTTCAGTTTGACACTTCATCAGTCCTCAGCTTGGACTTCTATGGTCACTGGGACAGTAGTGAAACTCATCAACACCAGAAATAACAATAAAACCTTATAAATAGGTGGGGAGAAGGGATGGGGTAAATATATGAACAATGGATACAGGGTGTGTGACAAAGTGAGTCTGGATGGTTGCAAGAGGGTGTGGGAAGGCAGATATGTTAGCCCTAGAATGTTAAAGGCCCTCTTCCCTATAAGCTGAGAAGGGGTTACTGTAGATCAATTAGGAAAACCTGGATCCAGTTGAGACCTTTTAAAACCAGGAGGGAGAGTGGACGAGCCACTACCAAGCTAGTGGCAGCAGGGAAGTAAGCTTCTCCAGGAGGGGAGGCTGTGCTCCTCCCCACAGGGGAAGCAGACAAGCCTGAGTGCCTGCTAGGGGAAGGACTGACATCCCGGGGAAGACTACAGGGTGACACCCAGCCCCTGCAAGGAGGCAGAGGAAGGTACACACTTTTGATTTTGTGCTTATGGGACTATTCCCCTTTTGTTTAGTGAAGGCTCACCCCATAGGCTACCCTGAGACCTACCCAGGAAATACATCCAAAGGAGCACAGAAGGGGGAAGGACAAATGCTGCCCAGAGCGGGGTGAGTTGTTTTACCCCAGGCCTGCTGTTGCCAGTGGGGGGAAGTGGTTGGTCCAGTGAGACAAAGGAGGTGCCTTGATACAGGTGTTACGGATTCCTTTGGCTGGGGAGCTATGCAAATCAGACAGCATGTTGACTCTGCAATGAAGATGAATCTAAGCACCAGTTATCTTTCTGTATCATCTATCCTTCATGATGTTCAAATGTATTTTAACACATTATAATTGCAGAGCACAGATCTGTTAATCCTGATGCTCCACTGGTGTAAGTTACTTGTTCTGTGGCCAGGTAGCCCTGAATCAGGGGCTGCAATCAGGTCCCTCCATGCCCCTTACTCCACTCTGTCCAAGTATCAAGCCCCACATTTCCCTAACACATAATCTGTAAATGCTTCCTGATTTACCCTCTGATTGTATGCTGCTAAGTACTGTCCTGGCCAAGGAATGCCCTGATCGCAGGAGCACATGTAGAGGTGGGGTCCCGAAGGGCATGATGCCTACTACTGGGCAGTATCCTCAGAAATCCTGATGCAAATTTCTTGACTGCACAAAACTGGGCATAAATGACCCTTAGGTGTGCAGTATCAGATATAAACTTACAAGATACATACATTAATGAGGCCTGGATGCCTAGCAGTGAGCATTGTGACAGCACACTATTTTCAGACACCTTTCCAGAGTGGTCACATTACAGGTTTTAAAGCAGAGACAAGAGATGGGAGAGAAGGAGGAGAAGCTAAATCAGTAACTAATAGGCAGTCAGAGGTGATGGAGAAGATGAAAAAGTGCAAAGAGGGCAAAGTAGAAACCCATCAACAGTGACCCAGAAACTGACAACATAGTTATCTTTCTTGAGGAAGAGCTACTGGTCAAGCACTCAGGAACCTTCTTTGCCAACATAAAGCAGAGGAAGTGGGCTCAGGAGATAAATCAGGTAAATACTGGGCAAGCCAAGCAGTTCAATTCTAGCCATAGAATGCGCTACACATTTTGCTGCCTCAGCCATAACAGATTCCAGTCTGTTAATATCACAACAGAATGCACAGGGTGAGGCTAAGGATTTGTGGCAAGTTAGCAAAGAGATTCTTGAGATACCATACTAAAATTTATAATTTTGCATATGAAGGGCTGAAATCGATGTGCTGTGAATGTAAAATCCTGACACAGGCAACTTTTCACAGGCTCAAAGTCCAGAGTTTGACCAGAGGTCTAGGGGCCTAGCAAACAGTGAACAATATGAGCTAACACAACCAGAACAAACAAGAGACAACCTTGCTTTTTACTAAGATAAGCATGGTCAGCAAAACGCCAGATGGGGAGCAGTAATTGGTACTCTTATCTGAAGCTGCAAACAGACCAAAGGATTGAAAGGGGCCCTGTGTTCATGTCCGCTCCTCAGCAGGAAAGATAGCCACATAACAACCTCGGGTTCATGGAAAGGTCCAAACATATCAATATAAGATATAACATCCTCCCTCTCACAGATGCACACTCCTCTTCCCTTCCAGAACTCAGTGTCTGCACAATGGGCAACTTGAAAGACAATTTCTATTGCCATGTACTTTTCAATGTCTTTTTGCTTTAACAGGTAGGTACCTGTTGGACAATCAGAGGAGCTACTTCATTCCTATGGACCCCAAATCAGAATTCAACACATATATTTTATACTTATACACTTTATACATTGTTTAAAGGAAAACACCTGTTTACTAACAGTATGTTAAGCTGAAGCGATGGGCAGAGACATTATGTAATCTTTAGACTATTGGCTTATTGTGCTTGTCTTGTCTTCCTGCTAGACCTATCCAGTGGCTCAGGACCTCCTACCCCGTCACTTCCCTCTGCCCATGAAAATTTCATATAATCCATTGTAATCAATTGATTGGCAGTGTCTCTGAGCCTAATAAGCAAAGAGACACTCCACCAGAGCTGTGTGTAGTAAACCCATGTGCTTGGATTCTACAGGGTGTCCATTTTGTTCCTTCAGCATACTAAAGCTATTGTGTTTGCATGAGTGTTGCAGAACTTTAGGTATCTTCACACCTTCTCCTGCACAAATGAAGCCCAACTGTTTGTTCTTTTCAACCGTAGCAATCAGTTTGCATTAGCCTTGAAAATGTAGTGACCTAAGCAATCTTCAGAAGTAAAATGGCTAGAAATTCTCTCTCTCTCTCTCTCTCCACATGAAAGATGAGAGTCTACTTCATGGGGCCCAAAAATCTGGCTATATTAATTAGGAATTCTTGCAAATTCAGTCTAGCTCATCAGTGAGTTAGGCCCATTATGTATAAAACAATGTACAGGAAATGTGCGACTGTGGTCCATACTATGTTAACTAACATTAACACTCATTATAAGGAATACAGTTTTTAGCCAGCCCTTTGCCTCTAGCTGGTGTTTATGCTCAAACATTTTATAACTGATGTGTCAAAAAATAGCTTTTCTCTCCCTGAAAATCTATGACACTTCATTTCTTTATTGCTGTGCTGTTGATCTTCTATATGTGTTTGCTATTTTTGACAGTCAATATTGTCTATGATTTTTCTAATTTATATACTTCTGTTTATATGTTTATTGGATCCTATTTTTTTTTCGTTATTATAATAAGTGCCTGTGTGTTAGGAACAACAAATCTTTATGTTGAGATTAATATTGGATGAACTTTAACATACTTCTGCTATCTAAGACAAAAAGAATGTGTGCTGTCTGTAACAGTCTCAGTGCCCTACACATTGCTGAGGTGTGTTCGAGTAGCCTCAATTCTTTTTAAAAAACAGAAGGAATCCAAGATGCATTCTGTGGTATGCATTCTTTGCCCTGCTTGTATCTGGAACCCACTTGCTTGTGCCAACCTTAAGCCTTGGAAGAAAATGTACATTTTTCATTGCATTCCTTGTGTTTTCACTTTCTATCTTTAGGACATATTAGTTGTTATTGAGATAGTGGGTGGTGGGCTCCTTGTATGAGTTTTGGCAGGGGGATGGTGTCATCTTCTCTAATCCCATTTTCCTGCTCCTGAAAAGCTGGGTAATGACCAGTCAGAATCTGGCCCACTGTGAGTAATAACTTTGTGGTTCAGATCCTCAGCTAGTATAAATCCATGTAGCTCCATTGACGTCAATGGGGTTATGTCAAGTTCCACCAGCAGAAGATCTAGCACTATATTTATTAATTTCAGCTACCTACCTAAGGATTGTTAATTCAGTACTTGCATCGTTGCAAGTAATAAAACAGGAGAAGTTACATACTGGCAGACACTGAGTAATCTCCAGTTATTTGTGAGAAGAAAAGCTTATGGAAATCTGTCATTTTTCTTATTAACATTCTTCTTCCATTTCAGACAGAACTTAGCCTTGAAATACATACACACTGTAGTATAGTAAAATTTTATTCACTTTAATCTGCCTCACTGTAGCATTTGTCTTACAAATGACATGTGCTCTCCCAGGCGTATATAAGTTTTTAAGAATCAGTGTTTTGGTGTAATAAAATTATTATGGATTTTTATGCAATATGCTACCATTGCTTAATTTCATCTGGCTATGCAATGTGATTTACCCAATTTCTTAATGATTACTTTATGTATAATTAATACTTATTCATTTTCAATGTGGGGAAAATATTTATCTAAATTACACAGAAAACTGCTTGTAATTATTTGTACGTTACCCAAGTTTCCTCTTTCCCAATTGCTGTTCATTTTAGAAATTCACTCAAGAAGATTCTATTATAACTAATATACCAATAGGGCCCCATTGCACTAAGGACTATAGAAAACACAGTATATGCCCCAAATACCTTACAAGAAGCAACAAGTAGCATACCCAATAAGAAGAGGGGGCAGAGACAATTATTATATTTTTTCAGCAGAATATTAATATGCAAAGTTGAAAGTTCATTCCATAGTAAAATAATTTTACTTTTTTCTTGATCCTTTGACTCCTGGTATTTTTATTATGATTATTTATTTTACTGTTGGAGAATTTCTGAAACTTATTTTGAAAGACAATGGATACTTTTTCAGTAGCAACTGGTGATTTTGAAAAAAAACAACAAGGAGTCCTTGTGGCACCTTAGAGACTAACAAATGTATTTGGACATAAGCTTTAGAGGGCCACAACCCATTTCATCAGATGCATGGAGTGGAAAATACAGGAGCAGATATAAATACATGAAAAAATGTGAGTTGCCTTACCAAGTGTGAGGTCAGTCTAACGAGACAATTCAATTGACAGCAGAATACCAAGAGAGGAAAAATAACTCTTGAAGTGATAATGAGAGTGGCCCATTTCAGACAGCTGACAAGAAGGTGTGAGTAACAGTAGGTGGAAATTAGTATTGGGTAAATTAGGTTTAGGTTTTATAATGACCCAACCACTCCCAGTCTTTATTCAGGCCTAATGTGATGGTGTCCAGTTTGCAAATTAATTCCAGTTCTGCAGTTTCACGCTGGAGTCTGTTTTTGAAGCTTGTTGTTGAAGAATTGCCACTTTTAGGTTTGTTATTGAGTGACCAGGGAGATTGAAGTGTTCTCCTACTGTTTTTTGAATGTTATGATTAGTGATGTCAGGTTTGTGTCCATTTATTCTTTTGCATAGAGACTGTCCAGTTTGGCCAATGTACATGGCAGAGGGGCATTGCTGGCTCATGATGGCATATATCACATTGGTAGATGTGCAGGTGAACAATGATGCGGCTGATGGTGTGGCTGACTGTGTGGCTGATGTGGTTAGGTCCTATGATGGTGTCCCTTGAATAGATATGTGGACAGATTTGGCACCAAGGTTTGTTGCAGGGTTTGGTTCCTGGGTTGGTGTTTTTATTATGTGGTGTATAGTTGCTGGTGAGTAATTGCTTCCGGTTCGGAGGCTATCTGTAAGCGAGGACTGTCCCCAAGGTCTGTGAGAGTGAGGGATCGTCCTTCAGGATAGGTTGTAGATCCTTGATGATGTACTGGAGAGGTTTCAGTTGGGGGCTGTAGGTGATGGCTAGTGACGTTCTATTACTTTCTTTATCAGGCCTGTCTTGTAGTAGGTGACTTCTGGATACCCTTCTGGCTCTGTCAGTCTGTTTCTTCACTTCCCCAGGTGGGTATTGTAGTTTTAACAATGCCTGATAGAGATCCAGTAGATGTTTGGCTCTGTCTGAGGGATTGGAGCAAATGTGATTGTATCTTAGAGCTTGGTGGTAGACAATGGATCATGCCATGTGGTCTGGATGAAAGTTGGAGGCATGTAGGTAAGTAAAGTGGTCAGTAGCTTTCCGGTATAAGGTGGTGTTTATGTGCCTATTGCTTATTAGCACTTTAGTGTCTAGGAAGTGGATCTCTTGTGTGGACTGGTTCAGGCTGAAGTTGATGGTAGGGTAGAAATTGTTGAAATCTTGGTGGAATTCCTCAAGGACCTCCTTCCCATGGGTCCAGATGATGAAGATGTCATCAATGTAGCACAAGTAGAGTAGGGGCATAAGGAACTGAGGAAGCATTATTCTAAGTCAGCCATAAAAATGTTGGCATACTGTGGGGCCATGCGGGTACCCATAGCAGTCCCGCTGACTTGAAGGTATAAATTGTCTCCAAATCTGAAATAGTCGTGGGTGAGGACAAAGTCATAAAGTTCAGCCACCAGGTTTGCTGTGATGGTATCAGGGATGCTATTCCTGATGGCTTGTAGTCCATCTTTGTGTGGAATGTTGGTGTAGAGGGCTTCTACATCCATAGTGGCTAGGATAGTGTTTTCTGGAAGATCACCAAAGGATTGTAGTTTCGTCAGGAAGTCAGTGGTGTCTTGAAGATAGCTGGGAGTGCTGGTAGCATAGGGCCTGAGGGGAGAGTCTACATAGCCAGATAATCCTGCTGTGGTGCCAATGCCTGAGATGATGGGGCATCCAGGATTCCCAGGTTTATGGATTTTGGGTAGCAGATAGAATACCCTGGTCAGGGCTCTACGGGTGTATCAATGTAGATTTGTTCCTGTGCTTCTTTTGAGAGTTTCTTGAGCAGCTGGTGTAGTTTCTTTTGGTAATCCTCAAACCTAGTGATTTTGAGTGACTAGCTTGAGATAATTTAAGGGGGCCTGATTTGCAGAAAGTGTTGAGCATCCATTTTCTGAAAATCAGACCCCTTAAAGTATTCCCAGTTGGTCACCCAAAAATTGAGGCATGAAAAATCAGTGGACACTTTTGAAAATCTCAGCCAATGGATCTGATTTGTCATTCAATACTCATTAGCTTTTGAATTCAGGAGACTAGACTATTATGTGTCACAGGATAAATGCTGACTGTGCAGCAGACCAAACTAGTAAAAAGATTGGTGAGTTTGCTGTGTAAAGGGCAAAAACTATAGCCCAGTGAATCCAATAATTATGAAGCTGCTTTGAGGAGAGCTCATGTACATCAGGGTGGCTACTAGAGTCTCTGAATCCTTCTCTCAGGACAGGTTTGGTTACTTCACAATACTTAAATCATTATTATGCATCCACTAGGTACAGTGGAAAAAACATTACAGAATGAGTCATAAATAGTCTAGAGTAATGTTGATTTTTCTTGCACAACTACAAACTCCAGAACTGCAATACTCTTCCCTAGTAGGTGTCCTGTTATTATGTAAAGGACACCTGAAGTGTGTGTTTCAATTGCCCCATTCTGAATATTATCCTCTTTGAGCCAATGTTGCTTGTGCTTCGATAGAGAGAAACAAAAAATTATAAAATACAGCAAGAGGATGAAATATTCAAGTCAGATACTGGATCTTAGGTAGGTGATCAATTCAAGGAACACAGCTTAGAGAAAAAGGGGGGAAAAGGATAAGGGAGACTAGAAGGGAAATAAGAATAGATGGGTATAAAAGAAAGGATGAGGAATGTAAGTACAGAAAGCAGCAAATGAGTTCTGTCTGACTAAATGGAGCAAAAGCTTGGAAGATTTTATTATTTTGCCAAACTTTGAACCTATAATGTTTAAGCAGGTTCACAATTTGTCCAAAAGACTTCTCCCATTTTTGTTCAAACTGTTTTTTGTTTGTGTGTTTTAAGGGTTGTCGCAGAGTCATCGGGTGATGCTCTGGAACAACTCTATACAAAGCCAGCCAGAACTCTGGGGTAGCATGCCTCCTCTCTCTGAGCATACTGTATCCAGGGCAAGAAGCTTACACAGCTTCAACTTTCCTGGGGCTGACCTCCGAGCATTCAGCATCCCCTTTTCACACCGTGTGCTTTCCACAGCAAGTCCACACCGGTGGGGCTCCTGGGGAAGCCAGGGGGTCCTGCACCCCAACTCCACAGTCAGATGTGACTCTCGGCCAGCGTAAAACAGAAGGTTTATTTGTAGACTGGACCACAGCGTAGAACAGAGATTGTTATTACAGACATCAGTGACTTTCAGCCAAGTCCATCTTGGGAATCCTGGGCCAGACACCCTCGATTCCCCTTCTTCCAGTTCCCCCAAGCAGACTGTCAGCCTCCAGCTACCCGACCTCAGACACCCTCCTCCTTCTCTTTGTCTCGCTTCCTGGGCCAAAGGTGTCACCTGGCTGCACCCCCCTCCTGGGTCTCAGGTTACATAGCTGAAAATAGCTGGGCAGACTCACCTTCCCCGAAGGCCTCAGCAAAATCACACACCCAATTCCCATCACCTAAGTATTGGTGCAGTACACAGGGAAACTAAGGTACATACAGTATTAGTATAGGATAGTAAGATTCACATGCAACATAGCAAGACGAATAAAACCCCACTTTGTCACAAGGATTTCTAACAAGCAAAAAAATCAAATAGCCAATCAGCAATATGTACACAACAATTAAAAAGGAAAAAAAGATACCCAGTTCAGATTGTAGAGTTACAATGGGATGGAAAGGAGTCAAATAAAAGTGTTAAAGGAGTAGAATAGAGTGATAGTTGGATTGCACTTTTCCCTTGCCCAAATATACAAGGTATTAAGGAAACACAGTGGCAGCACAAGGGTGAAATCCTGCCCCATTGACTTTAATTTCTACAAAATCATGAATCCACTGCAGAGACTCAGGACATTGTGGGCAAGGTGAATGGCCAGACTGTTTTTATTTCCTGTTTACACAGGTTCTTGCTGTTGTATAGTGGTACTGTCTCTTTAAAATTAGTCATATATACTCACCAGAGAGCCTCTCAGTGTAAGGGAGTCTCTCATAAGACGCAGGCATACTCACAGTCTGCATGCTAAAAGAAAAGGAATACTTGTGGCACCTTAGAGACTAACAAATTTATTAGAGCATAAGCTTTCATGAGCTACAGCTCACTTCATCGGATGCATTTGGTGGAAAAAACAGAGGAGAGATTAATATACACACGCAGAGAACATGAAACAATGGGTTTATCATACACACTGTAAGGAGCGTGATCACTTAAGATAAGCCATCACCAGCAGCGGGGGGGGGGAAAGGAGGAAAACCTTTCATGGTGACAAGTAAGGTAGGCTAATTCCAGCAGTTAACAAGAATATCAGAAGAACAGTGGGGGGTGGGG
Organism: Dermochelys coriacea; assembly: GCF_009764565.3. NCBI lineage: Eukaryota > Metazoa > Chordata > Testudines > Dermochelyidae > Dermochelys > Dermochelys coriacea. Next base: position 89,893,445 of record NC_050068.2, on the reverse strand, counting down.
TGCGGGGGAGAAATACCATGGGGAAATAGTTTTACTTTATGTAATGACTCATCCATTCCCAGTCTCTATTCAAGCCTAAGTTAATTGTATCCAGTTTGCAAATTAATTCCAATTCAGTAGTCTCTCGTTGGAGTCTGTTTTTGAAGCTTTTTTGTAGAAGGATAGCCACTCTTAGGTCTGTAATCGAGTGACCAAAGAGATTGAAGTGTTCTCCAACTGGTTTTTGAATGTTATAATTCTTGACGTCTGATTTGTGTCCATTCATTCTTTTACGTAGAGACTGTCCAGTTTTGGCCAATGTACATGGCAGAGGGGCATTGCTGGCACATGATGGCATATATCACATTGGTAGATGCGCAGGTGAAGGAGTCTCTGATAGTGTGGCTGATGTGATTAGGTCCTATGATGGTATCCCCTGAATACATATGTGGACAGAGTTGGCAACGGGCTTTGTTGCAAGGATAGGTTCCTGGGTTAGTGGTTCTGTTGTGTGGTGTGTGGTTGCTGGTGAGTATTTGCTTCAGATTGGGGGGCTGTCTGTAAGCAAGGACTGGTCTGTCTCCCAAGATCTGTGAGAGTGATGGGTCGTCCTTCAGGATAGGTAGTAGATCCTTGATGATGTGTTGGAGAGGTTTTAGTTGGGGGCTGAAGGTGATGGCTAGTGGCGTTCTGTTCTTTTCTTTGTTGAGCCTGTCCTGTAGTAGGTGACTTCTGGGTACTCTTCTGGCTCTGTCAATCTGTTTCTTCACTTCAGCAGGTGGGTATTGTAGTTGTAGGAATGCATGATAGAGATCTTGAAGGTGTTTGTCTCTGTCTGAGAGGTTGGAGCAAATGTGGTTATATCGTAGAGCTTGGCTGTAGACAATGGATCGTGGTATGATCTGGATGAAAGCTAGAGGCATGTAGGTAGGAATAGCGGTCAGTAGGTTTCCGATATAGGGAGGTGTTTATGTGACCATCGCTTATTAGCACCGTAGTGTCCAGGAAGTGGATCTCTTGTGTGGACTGGTCCAGGCTGAGGTTGATGGTGGGATGGAAATTGTTGAAATCATGGTGGAATTCCTCAAGAGCTTCTTTTTCATGGATCCAGATGATGAAGATGTCATCAATGTAGCACAAGTAGAGTAGGGGCATTAGGGGACGAGAGCTGAGGAAGCGTTGTTCTAAGTCAGCCATAAAAATGTTGGCATACTGTAGGGCCATGCGGGTACCCATCGCAGTGCCGCTGATTTGAAGGTATACATTGTCCCCAAATGTGAAATAGTTATGGGTGAGGACAAAGTCACAAAGTTCAGCCACCAGGTTAGCCGTGACAGTATCGGGGATACTGTTCCTGACGGCTTGTAGTCCATCTTTGTGTGGAATGTTGGTGTAGAGGGCTTCTACTTCCATAGTGGCTAGGATGGTGTTTTTAGGAAGATCACCAATGGAGTGTAGTTTCCTCAGGAAGTCAGTGGTGTCTCGAAGATAGCTGGGAGTGCTGGTAACGAAGGGCCTGAGGAGGGAGTCTACATAGCCAGAAAATCCTGCTGTCAGGGTGCCAATGCCTGAGATGATGGGGCGTCCAGGATTTCCAGGTTTATGGATCTTGGGTAGCAGATAGAATACCCCAGGTCGGGGTTCTAGGGGCGTGTCTGTGCGGATTTGTTCTTGTGCTTTTTCAGGGAGTTTCTTGAGCAAATGCTGTAGTTTCTTTTGGTAACTCTCAGTGGGATCAGAGGGTAATGGCTTGTAGAAAGTGGTGTTGGAGAAACCAGTTGGAGAACACTTCAATCTCTCTGGTCACTCGATTACAGACCTAAGAGTGGCTATCCTTCAACAAAAATGCTTCAAAAACAGACTCCAACGAGAGACTGCTGAATTGGAATTAATTTGTAAACTGGATACAATTAACTTAGGCTTGAATAGAGACTGGGTATGGATGAGTCATTACACAAAGTAAAACTATTTCCCCATGGTATTTCTCCCCCCCACCGCACCCCCCACTGTTCCTCTGATATTCTTGTTAACTGCTGGAATTAGCCTATCTTGCTTGTCACCATGAAAGGTTTTCCTCCTTTTCCCCCCCTGCTGCTGGTGATGGCTTATCTTAAGTGATCACTCGCCTTACAGTGTGTATGATAAACCCATTGTTTCATGTTCTCTGTGTGTGTATATAAATCTCTCCTCTGTTTTTTTCCACCAAATGCATCCGACGAAGTGAGCTGTAGCTTATGAAAGCTTATGCTCTAATAAATTTGTTAGTCTCTAAGGTGCCACAAGTACTCCTTTTCTTTTTGCGAATACAGACGAACACGGCTGCTACTCTGAAACCAGTCTGCATGCTGCGAGGCTGTCGGAGCCATCTTATCATGTAACTAATAAAGAGAGTTGTGTTTTTAAATGAGACTTATCACATTGCTATATGGCTTTATTTGCTACTCTGAGTAGTGGCTGTAAACATTCACAGCCAACATGGCAGATTTCACACCAAAAGCTTTCCTCAGGAACTGGTCAAGGAGACCCCTGGCTCCACACACATTTGATGGGTAGTGCAACTAGCTGACTTGCAGATGGCAAAACAGTGCACCAGAAAAAGGAGTGCACTACATTCCCCTCCCGCAATGCATTATGAAATGCAATGCCTTCAGTGATTCCTTGGAGCAGTATGGATTCCACACCTCACCTTACTTCAGACTAGTCTTAATTCTCCAAACATATGGCAGAATGGTACGTGCTAAAATCCCATTGAAGACCTCAAGCCATTGAGAAATGTTCCAGATAATTTGCTTATCAGAACTGCACTTCCAAGTCTTCTGAGGTTCATCTGTGTCCCATTTAACACAAGAGCTGTGGGAAAATAATCAGTGCTGCTAGCAAAACTCATGAGAGACATATTTTGTCAGTGATGATTAGATGCAGGTGATCCTTTAAATTTGTTTGTTTATTTATTTAAGAAAGAACATCAAAAAGTAGAAGAACATGAAATGAACTGAAAAATCTGCAGGTACTGTAAGACCAGGGCAATTATTTAATATTCTGCACTGATGATAATTGTTTCCCACTGGATTTTGTGTTTGTGAATTTGTTTCTGTGATGTTTTAAGTATTTTATCTAGCTATAGACATGTTTTAGTTAAGAACAAGGATGTTAATATTTTAATTGCACGTTAGTAGAAGATTCTATACAGATTTTTATTTTGTTCTGTGATGAAAACCTTATTTATGTTGCAAAGTCAAACACTCAGAAGTTAGAAAATACTTATGTTGTTTACACAACCTTAATTCAACCCCATGTGCATTATGATAATGTTCAACCTTAGGGTGTTCCTTTAATGTACTTTGTGTGCAATTTCTGAGATTTAAAAAACAAAACAAAACTGAAAACATAATTCTATTATGTGGCATCCTATAGACAACCATATGGGTCATCTGAAGGAGAGGAACCTTAGATGAACTCTGACACAGGAGCTCACAGATTAAGAGCTGTAGTATGTTGTAATTCTTTTATGTGGACTAGAACTAGAAGAGGATGAGACGCTTTGTTGGTGGGTTTCACAGATGACAGCAAAGGGGTGGTGAGACTCAGGAATCTTGGGTTCCATTCCAAGCTATGGAGGGGATTGTTCCCTCGTGACCGTAGACCACTCTCCCAAAGCTGGACCCTTTCTGTCCTATCCCCTCTAACCTATCCATACCCCAATCTTGTCTCTTCCAATGCTGGCTTCATGTCCTATACTTCTTACTTAGCCAGTCCTAGTCCCCCCCTTCTAGCTTGTCTAGTTGGTCTCTTCCCTGTCACCCATGTTTCTGTGCCCACTGGCTCTTATTCTCAGGGTCCATCCCCAGGTTCCTCATCCAATCTCAGTGTGCCCCCAACTCCTTGTCCTATGGTTTGTCTTCAATACTGGGGAGATCGACGGTGCTGCAATTGATGCAGTGGGGGTCGATTTAGTGGGTCTAGTGAAGACCCGCTAAATTGACAGCAAAGCACTCTCTGGTCATTTCCGGTACTCTTCCTCTCTGAGAAGAATAAGAGAAGACGACTGGAGAGTGTCTCCTGTCAATGCAGTGCAGTGAAGACACCACGGTAAATCGACCTAAACTATGTTAATCCATCTACATTATTCACGAAGGTGAAGTAGCGTAATTTAGGTTGACTTACCCCATTAGGGAAGACAAGCCCCTAGTCCCTTTCTCTACTCAGTCCCAGGTTTTTTTTCCCCACACTGTGGCTCCTCATCAGATTTCTCTCCATTTCCCCCACCTCTTAATCCCACCCCACTGCTTCACAGGCCTGATCTCCTTGGCCAAAAAGTGCCAGTCTTATCACCCAGCTCCTTGTCTCATCTTAATCATCCACCACACACACTATTTCCCTTCCAGTGTCCTTACCAATCCAGACCTAGTCTCTTTTACTCCTCGCTGATGCCAGTCCCAATCTCCTTTCCCAGTTAGTCTCAGTCTCCTTGTCCAGTCCTAGTCTCCTTCTCCAGCAGAAACTTAGTTTTCCTCTTCCCTCATCAACCTCTAGTCTGAATATTCATACTTCCCCTCCGTCTCCTTCTCCCAATCTACCCTTCCTCCCCATCACCACCACTACCTACCCAAGCCACACAAAAGAAGAAGAATCTACTCTTCCTCCCCACCACCACCGAGTCTGGCTTTTGTCCTCTCTGCACTGAAGCTAGACAATCTCCTCATACATTTTGCCTCGATGCCAACAGTGGGGTCATTGAGAACACAGGAGAAAAAAGCTTCCTGGTCTTAGTTCTAAGGCCTGGTCCACAGTAGCCCAGAGCAGCAATTGCAGGGGAAGTTCTGCTCAGACCCAGACTGGACCATGCTCAGTGTGGACAGAATCTTTAGAGATTTTAGCTGCTAAACTCTATGAAGTATCTACTGAGCATGTATGAACTGAAATTTAAAATTTCAGCTCAAGTAGCTAAACTTTTACAAAGTTACAGGCCACTGAAAATAGGGTCTTATATTGGGAATGTTGGGAAACTGTAATACTAGGCATTGCCTATAATACAAATTGGCATTTTCAAATGGCTTTTTGATATTGCTCTTTTGAAAGGCACCTTTCTCAGGTAGAACTTTATTGTGGCATAAAAAGGATATATACAAGTATTTGAAAAGGGGCAACAGGTTCCAGGAGTCTGAAGGGACTGAAAAAACTAGCCTGAACAGAGAAAATGAGAAAGCATGTGAAAACATTTGAGTCAAATTCTAGCCCAGATTAAGAGCATATACATCCCACTGAAGTCAATGGAAGTTTTGTTCACCTTATTCCAGAGATGACTTTGACCTCTTCAAAGAGAGCTAATCTAGGACTGCCCTTTTTGAGTTTAAGCCCTGTCAAGGTTTCCTAAGCCCCGAATACTCCATATCCCCAACTCCCCAAGACACACACTTGCTCATCCATTCTAATTCCAGTTCTCAGTTAGGAACAAATTGTTGTATTTTGAAGTATGAGACAAGTTCAAGCTCATCCACCAGCTCATTCTTGGATTGGGGGAGAGCAATACAATAATGTAATAGAAGTGGAGAAATTGCAACATTTTAGTGTTTGGGAGGATAGGAGGAAAGAATGACTGATATAAATCCATAAAATCTTCCCCCATGAAAACAAGGGTTTGCAGACATTTAGAGTTATGTCAATGGCAAGTGGAGTGGACAATGTTATTATAAAGACAGGTTATCAGAGTAAGATATACCACACAAAATCCCTCAGCCTCTCCTCATAAATCATGTGCTCTAGCCCCCTAATCAATTTTTGTTGCCCTCCGCTGGACTCTTTCCAACTTTTCCTCATCCTTCTTGTAGTGTGGGGTCCAAAACTGGACACAGTACTCCAGATGAGGCCTCACCAGTGCCAAATATAGGGGAATGATCACATCCTTCTATCTGTTGGCAATGCTCCTAATTCATGTATTGTCACATTCCCATACTTAACTATGGCATTGTTGATTTTGGAAGAGGTAGAGGGAATAGACAACGGAATCCACATGGCCCAACATATATTACAAAGTATGGAAATGTCCAGATTCTATAGACATATGTCCTGATTTTGCAAACACTCATGGATATGCTTGCATCATATATGTGCATCCTATAGGAAACTTTAATACATGGATTGTGCCATATGCAGAATACTTCTTTCCCCATCCTCCAGGCCCCACCACATTGATCATTTGGAGTAAATTCAGTTGATAATATAAATTAGGACTATTATTATGTTTCCAAACTTGGAAGAAGCATTTTTATGCTAAGCTCTTTGTTAGAGCGTTTGGGCTGGTATGGCTGATTTGCTAACACCATAGGTCAAGGTGCATATGACGTATACCTCACCTTCATACTTGTCAGATTCTGCTGCTCTATGCAGGGTTGATACCCTGAATCAAGTTAGAACAGCCCAAGAACTGCTTTACAATATGCCAGCTAGCAAATGCACAAAAAATGATGTCAATACAGCCAAGAATTGGCATAGCAAACTGGAATCCCTGCCCCAGCTTTTTTTCTCCTCCAGCCACACTGTCTTTTTTCTCCTACCCCAGCAGCCGGGAGGAGGAACATCAACTGTGCAACAAGAGGATTTCTCCTCTACACGGAGGTGATCCTCATCAAACAAAGTTGCTTAGATGCAGATTCTGTGTTCATCAACACAAAATAGCTACAGCACACCAGAAAATTAGACCCATAGACTTTAAGGGAATAAAAGAGTTTCCTATTTAGAAATTCTGAAGGTATACAAAACACATAAGAATCCATAAACATGATTTTCCTTACTAAATGCAGTCTGGATAATACAGTACAATGGAGAGGTGTGTTTATTTTGTATGCTATGTATTTGTTATACTTATATTATTAATTGTACAGCACAACATACCCAGAGATAGTATTTAAAAAAACCCTCTTGTTTCCAAATTGTTAAAGAACACTCTGAAGTATTTTACCATATTAGTATGTCTATGCCATGCTGCCACTCTGGAGACATTATTCATGTATTGTAAATGTTAATAATAGCTAATATTCTAGAAATACATTAGTTTCATTTTTTAATTCAATGTATAGTTGTAAAGATGGATTGAAAGTATTAAACTCTTCCTTGGACTCACAAGCAAAGAAAGCATCCTCCCACACATCCAGCACAATTTTGCTTTGTGATGTTGTATATTGAATTTCATCTTCCTTTCATGTTTCTTGTTTACCAACCTCTTTATAAAGCCCATTGGCACAGCATTTAAGGTCTAGATCCAAAGCCATGTCAATGGAAAGACTCACATTGATTTTAATGTGCAAACTGGACACCATTAAATTAGGCTTGAATAAAGACTGGGAGTAGATGGGTCATTACACAAAGTAAAACTATTTCCCCATGCTTATTTCCCTCCCATTGTTACTCACATCTTCTTGTCAACTGTTGGAAATGGGCCATCCTGATTATCACTACAAAAGGTTTTTTTCTCTTGCTGATAATAGCTCACCTTAATTGATCACTCTCATTATAGTGGGTATGGCAACACCCATTTTTTCATGTTCTCTATGTGTACATATATCTTCCTACTGTATTTTCCACTGCATGCATCCGATGAAGTGGGTTTTAGCCCATGAAAGCTTATGCTCAAATAAATTTGTTGCCACAAATACATCTCATTCTTTTTGCTGACTAGACTAACACAGCTACTGCTCTGAAACCATTGATTTCAGTGTTCTTTTCATCAGGCCTGAAATGCTACCCGGGCTATTTAGATCTGAAGGAAAGATTCACAAAGATATTTCAATGGGAGTTTGGTGCCTAAGTACCTTTGTGAATCCCTCTCTAGTGAATTTAATGGAGGCTGCTGCTTTTCTCTCTTTTTTGGTTAAAAGAGACACATTTAAGGCCCCATCTACACTGGCAATTTTGTGCACAGTAAAGCAGCTTTGAGCACTGTAATTCCTGAGGTGTACACACTGCCAAGCCACATAGTGCACAGAAACTGCGCAGTTGCAGCTCTCTAAAAAAAGCACCCTGACAAGAGGCGTAGAGCTTTCTGCCCCAGGGCTACAGCGCTGCGGTGCCAGTGTAAACAACATGGTGATTACAGCACTGTGATTGGCCTCCGGGAGGTGTCCCACAATGCCTGTTCTCAACTCTCTGACCATCAGTTTGAACTCTACTGCATTCAGGTGACCAACCATCAGCCCCACTCCATACATTCCTTTGTAAATTTGAAACTCGCCTTACTGTTTGCTCACTCAGTGATCTCAGTGCATCTTTCCAGGTGACCATGCCTGCTCCACGCGCCAGGCGATCCTCCGCTTGGTGCAATGCAGAGCTGCTGGACCTCATCAGCATTTGGGGAGAGGAGGCAGTGCAGTCCCAGCTGCACTCTAGCGGTTGGAATTATGATACCTACAGACAGATTTATAGATGCAGGATAGAAAGGGGCCATGACCGGGACAATCTGTAGTGCAGGGTCAAAGTGAAGGAGCTGCAGAACGCCTACTACAAGGTGCAGGAGGCAAACCGCCGCCTTTTTGCTGCATCCACAAGCTGCCAGTTCTACAAAGATCTGGACGTGATACTCAGTGATGACCCCACCTCCACTGCGAAGGACCCTGTGGATACTTCATTGGCTTGTGTGCCAGTCGAGAATGGACCAAGCCAGGAGGAGGCAATCTTGGATGAAGAGGGGGAGGGGGACCCAGAGGCAGGGAATGACATGGAGGCCAGAGATGCATGCAGTCAGGAGCTCTTTCCTACCCCAGAGGAGCTTAGACAGTCACAGCAATCAGACCTTGGCAAAGTGCAAACAGGGAGGAGGACCCTGGTAAGTGGATCTGATTTTTGGAATTGCTGAAGTGAGTTGTTGGGGGCAGGAGGGTTGTAAAAAGCAGGCTTGTCTCCCATCTCATGCCTAGTCTGAGCGGGAGAACAGGCTGTTGATAGACTCCTGCACTTCACGGGACTCCCTCTCAGAGATCTCCAGGAAACTCTCATAGAAATACTAGGTAATCCACTGCTGCAGGTTCCTTGGCAGAGCTGCTTTGTTTCTTGCCCCATTAATGGTAACTATCCTGTGCCACTTTGCCGTCACGGGAAGGGAGGCTTTTAAACAGCCAAATGAACTCCCCACAGTTATTCTGCACTTGCTCAGCCTGTTGTTGAACTGCTCCTTGCACGTGTCAAGTTGCCCTGTGTATGGCTTCATGAGTCACGGCATTAAGTAGGGTCTCCTGGAATCACAAAGGGCATTTTGACTTCCCCATGGTGTTCTTCTGGTCAGGGAAGAAGTCCTGCTTGCAGCTTCTTGAACAGGCCAGTGCACCTTTCTGGACCATCCTGCATTAATTTCTGTGAAACGCCCATGGTGATCCACAAGCACCTAGAGAACAATTGAGAAATACCCCTTGTGATTAATATACTCGGTGTCTAGGTGGTCTGGTGCCAGAATTGGAATATGTGTGCCATCTATCGCCCGTCCGCAATTAGGGAAGACCATTTGTGCAAAGCCATCCACAATGTCACGCATGTTGCCCACAGTCACAGTCTTTCAGAGCAGGATGCAATTAATGGCCCTGCACATTTCCATTAACATCACTCCAACAGTCGACTTTCCCACTCCAAACTGGTTAACGACTGACCAGTAGCAGTCTGGAGTAGCCAGCTTCCATGTGCTTCTCCAGTGACAGGGAAGCTCTCATCCTTGTGTCCTTGTGCCGCAGGGCTGGGGCGAGCTCATCACACAGTCCCATGAATGTGGCTTTCCTCGTGCAAAAGTTCTGCAGCCACTGCTCGTCATCCCAGATGTGCATCATGATGTGATCCCACCACTCAGTGCTTGTTTCCCGAGCCCAAAAGCAGTGTTCCACTGTGGTCAGCACCTCCGTGAATGCCACAAGCAATCTCGTGTTATAGCTAGTATGCATGGCGAGATCAATGTCACATTCCTCTTGCCTTTTTATTTTAAGGAATAACTTCACTGCCACTCATGACGAGTTGGTCAGTGTGAACAGCATACTGGTCAAGAGCTTGGGATCCATTCCTGCAGCCCGAAAGAGGCAGGGCATGGCATGCAGTACACAAACCATTGAAAGATGGTGCCAAATGTGGACAGAAGCACAGGGATTGCTGGGATGAGAAGCAATGCATCACTGGGCATTGGGACAGGATGCCCCACAACCCCTTCCGCCTTCACACAAGTCTTAGCGGCAAAAGAGAAATAGGTGCTCTGTGAGATAGCTGCCCAGAGTGCACTGCTCTGAATAGCACCGCAAGTGCCACAAGTGTGAACAGGCTATTGTGCAGGCAGCTGTAAGCGTGAACACACAACAGCGGTTTTCCTTTGGCACTCTCTGAGCAGTGCTGTAACTGCCAGCGCTGTAACTTTGCAAGTGTAGACATGCCCTCAAGTTCTCTCTCTACATTTCTCTTCGCCTACCTCACAGGAGTGCCCTGAGGCTTAATCCAGAGACTTTAAGGTGCTCTGAGATGCTCAAAGGTAAGGTGCTTTATAAGTACCAGTTGTGCTGTACTGTAGATACAATAGACCACTAGAACACTCCATGTCCTCAGGCTTCTTCAGTGGGGAGAGACTTGCCAATAATGAAATAAATTTGGGTTGTCCCATGTCATAAATATAAAGGGAAGGGTAAACACCTTTAAATCCCTCCTGGCCAGAGGAAAATCCTTTTCACCTGTAAAGGATTAAGAAGCTAGGATAACCTCCCTGGCACCTGACCAAAATGACCAATGAGGAGACAAGATACTTTCAAAGCTGGAGGGGGGGAGAAACAAAGGCTCTCTCTGTCTGTGTGATACTTTTGCCAGGAACAGAAAAGGAATGGAGTCTTAGAACTTAGTAAGTAATCTAGCTAGATATGCGTTAGATTCTGTTTTGTTTAAATGGCTGATCAAAATAAATTGTGCTGAATGGAATATATATTCCTGTTTTTTTATCTTTTTGTAACTTAAGGTTTTGCCTAGAGGGATTCTCTGTGTTTTGAATCTGATTACCCTGTAAGGTATTTATCATCCTGATTTTACAAAGGTGATTCTTTTACTTTTTCTTCAATTAAAATTCTTTTTTTAAGAACCTGATTGCTTTTTCATTGTTCTTAAGATCCAAGGGTTTGGGTCTGTGTTCACCTATGCAAATTGGTGAGGATTTTTATCAAACCTTCCCCAGGAAAGGGGGTATAGGGCTTGGGAGGATTTTTGGCGGGAAAGATGTTTCCAAGTCAGTTCTTTCCCTGTTATATATATTTTTAGACGCTTAATGGTGGCAACAATAAAGTCCAAAGGCAAAAGGAAAAATTGTTTGTCCCTTGGGGAAGTTTTAACCTAAGCTGGTAAAAATAAACGTAGGGGAATTTTCATGCAGGTCCCCACATCTGTGCTCTAGAATTCAGAGTGGAGAAGGAACCTTGACAGCCCAATAATTTAAATCAGTCATATATTGCCTGTATCCCCTACCCTTGTTATTTGGGCATACAGAATATTATTGTTTGGTTGCTCAGATTCAGTTAAGCCCATCTTTACGTTGCCTAAAGATCAATGGAGCTGATGTACACTGAGTCCTGAAATAAAATGCTGACCAAAATGAGAGTGGGGGGGGAGGGGAGGGAGTGTTTAGTGTGTGTGTGGGGGTGGTTTAAAATGTATTTAATTTTATTTTACAATATTTTTACTTATTTGTGACTTTACTTTTAAAGGGACAGACTCTGCCACTAATTCATATTAGGGATATTTGAAAAGTAAATAGGCTTTGTAGAGTTTGATTTCCATTTATTTATTTTAATATCTTCTAAATTAGATTGATATTTTAAATTTTTTTTTACAATTTTATCAATTTATATATTATGGGGAAGATTAGACAATTATTTAATGATAATAGACATTAAGGTTTAAAAAGTTAAAGCTTTGTAAACCTTTTAAAAATATATTGACAACATCACATGTCAAAATATACAAAGTAAATATACTTAAATCAACAAATCATACCTGTTTTTATTATTCATTTGCTTGTTCAGTTATAACAAGCCTAATTCAAAAGTGTAAATCACTGGATTTTGACTCTAATAAATTCTCAAGCAGTACTTTTCTTACTTTGCCTGTCTATAAATTTCAATTTCAATGGAAATATTTGTCGGTTTGTGTGTGTACAGTCAAGTAATATTTAACAACATTTACTGATTTAAAACCTAATCTTTCTAAGCCTATGAATAAGGA